>NC_064641.1:847227430-847534216 GCF_023864345.2 Schistocerca serialis cubense | reverse complement strand
TACGCCCAGTACTTACTTATGGCTCAGAAACATGGACAATTATGAATCAGGGTGAAAACAAACTGAGATCACATTAAAGAGTTATACTAAAGAGGATTTTTGGCCCTGTATATGAAAACGGGACCTGGAGAAGGCGAAGAAATGACGAACTTTATGACTGCTATAAGGAGGATGATGTGGTAAAGTTCATAAAGCTGTGTAGACTGAGATGGCCTGGACTCTACTCAATGAGACAGATTCCGCAAGGAAAGCCTGCTGCAGTGAATCTTGAGGAAGAAGAGCAAGAGGATGACCTAGGTTGAGATGGAGTGACGAGGTTGGAGAGGATGCTGCCAGAGTCAGTTGCCATAACTTGGAGGTCCTCGGCGAAGCCCAGAGAGGAATGGCAGAAAATTATTGAGGAGGCCAAGTCCCATCCCGCGATGTAGTGCCACTGGAAGAAGAAGAATACCTATAGGATACAAGTTAATATCAAATTAATGTAGGCCTAATATGAAGAAAAGTGGAATAAAGTCCAAGACTATAATCTCCAATGAATACTGCAGTGAACAGCTTGGAGTGCTGTACTGCAGTACAGTTGTTCTGACAATCTATACATCCCCAATAAGAAATATGTTAAATATAAACCTCCGGCAGGTGCAGCCACTGTTGTCACACAAGGAGGCATGCGTTGTAAAATTTACAACATGGTCGTTTGTCAGTAAAAACAAACTTGTCTTAACCAAACTATTATATTTATTGAATAAAGCAGTTCATATTCACTATCTTCTACATTTATAAAAAAAGCTTCATGCCTTTCACAGACAATTTGTTTGCAAACTAATTCTGACAATGTTCAGGAAAATGAGAAAGTAGGCAGTGGCCATCACCTTGAAATTCTCAAAATGGAGTATCAGTCTCTCATTTTAGCTACAATTTCAACTCCACCTTTTGTCATCTTGTACTCAATTATGATTTCGGGTTTGTGTGTTTCTTCATCCACCATTGCCATGTCATGCACAGCAGACAAAAGTATGATAGCACAGTTTTTACAAGGAACATATGAAACTAAGGTCTTGTCCTATTGAAATCCAAACACTGCACTTCCAATTTCTTTTGTTTGGGAGAAATTCTGGAAGACATTAACATCTGTTCTTTGTCATTGTACCAATGCAAGTGATAGTCTTCTGCAGAAAATATTTAGAAAGGAGCTAGCTTGTGTACTAATTGCCAGTTGTAAGATTCCTGTTAGAATTTTCTATAGGCACCTCATATCTTTTCACTATGTCCTCAAGAGCATTAGATAGCCGATATTGTCCTTTGGTTGGATGCAACAATAAACCTCCAGATTACTGCAATAAAATGCTTTTGCATCACACAGAGCAAACATTTTTGTCCCATATTTAGCTGGTTTGCTGGGTATGTACTGAACCCATCTACAGCAGTCTCCATACGGGTGAAGCATTTCATCTATCATGGTGAATTCATCAGGCTGTAAGAACATTGACAGTTAGCAGCAAAGGGATCCAATACTGTACGAAATGCAACCAGATTATCAGATTTTCTCCTGTCATTCCTCGTTTCTATATCAACAAACCTCATACAGCTTAGGAAAAACAGAAACCTATTGTAACTCATTGCAGTTCTAAGCAGTAGCATTTTTGTTCCATCTGATGCCAGGACTTCCAGTACATTATCATGATGGCATTTTCTTCTTCTTCTTCTTAAAAAAAAAAAAAAAAAAATCCCGAACACAGCCATTATTTCGTCAGTTTATTATTATCTCTTTTGCATGAGAATTGATGTGGATCTCGCTTGTTTATTTATATTGGTATTTGTATAGTTTATGATTTCATCAATAAAGTTGAGGTCAATTACTTTCAAAAAAGCACTAACATCATCAGTTATACCCATCACCTTTCTCTTCGGATCTGGTGGAATTTGCACAATGTCTTTTCTGTTGCTTTTTGAAGTTATAGCACACTCACGTTTACACCAATGTGAACCTTTGTCTTTTCAATAAAGAACCCTCATACGTCTGCTGTCTCTTCAGGGTCACCACCATCCGTACCTTCAACTTCAGATCCACTGGCATGGTCCTATTCAGTGTTTTCATCACTCAAATCTACTTTACTTAAATCTACTTTACTTTCCTCCAAGTCTGAAAAGACTGGATGGACTTTATCATATCCTTCTTCAAGCAGTTTGTGAATTTCTCTGTCTGATGCACCCTTTGCATTGCAACAAAACATCAAAGAAATGAAATGAATAAATGCATTCAGATGCCGGTATAGCCAAAGTAACATTTAATGTGCATCTATGAAAACTAAAAAAAACAATGAGCAAGTACAGTTAACTTTTTACTACACTTTCCTCTGGACAGTGTGGCCTGAGCTCCCAGTTAGTGCACATCGACAGTGCAGAAAGATACATATATAGCTTCTTTTCTGTGTTTACTTCGTAGATTCTTACATAAATTGCGTGTGAGTTTTGTATAGGAGGTGTAATTTTGAGTTTTAGTTACTGTAATTGTAAATTCAGGCAGACTGTAGCGCAGTCATTAGTCATTTGTACAGGTTAGTTCATACATTCTTTGTGTGTTTCCCTCGTGTTATCTAGGCACGGACTAGTGTTTCAGTAACTGTTGTTCAACATAGATTAGAATGGACAGGGACTGTGATTGCTGTGTTCGGATGAGGGCTGAGTTGGCATCCCTTTGCTCACAGCTGCAGGCGGCGCTGACTTCGATCACGCAGCTTGAGGCTGTTGCCAATGGGCACCACTGTGGGAAGCCAGACTTTGGTATCATGGGGATGTCAACCTCGTCTCGTCTGTCCCCAGATCGGTCTGCCGCTGTGGTTGCCCCGGTTGCTGCCCGCAGTGGGGCTGAGCCCTCGCCTGTGGTTGATTGGGAGGTTGTTCCAAGGCGTGGCAGGCAGCGAAAGACGTCCCCGGAGGCTGATCAAAAAGCCTCCCCGGTGCGTCTGACAAACAGGTTTCAGGTACTGTCTCTGGCTGAGCCAGATGCAGCTGCCTGCCCTGTTTCAGAGGATGATTCTCAACCTTCAAGGTCCGGGCAATCACAGAGGGTGGGCTTATTGGTAGTTGGGAGCTCCAATGTTAGGCGCGTAATGGGGCCCCTTAGGGAAGAAATCCAGTGTGCACTCCAGGTGCATTCCGGGTGGAGTCATTCCTGATGTGGAAAGGGTCCTTCTGGATGCCATGAAGAACACAGGGTGCAGCCAGGTGCAGGTGGTGGCACATGTCGGCACTAATGACGTGTCGCTTTGGATCTGAGGAAATTCTCTCTGGATTCCAGCAGCTATCTGATTTGGTGAAGGCTGCCGATCTTGCTTACGAGATGAAGGCAGAGCTCACCATCTGCAGCATCGTTGACAGAACCAACTGCGGACCTTTGGTGCAGAGCCGGGTGGAGGGTCTGAATCAGAGGCTCAGATGGTTTTGCGACCAGGTTGGCTGCAGATTCCTTGACTTGCGCCATAGGGTGGTGGGGTTTCGGGTTCCGCTGAATAGGTCAGGAGTTCACTACACTCAGTTGGTGGCTACACGGGCAGCTGTGTGCACGGAGGCTGTGTGGCGTGGACTGGGCGGTTTTTTAGGTTAGAAGGCCTCGGGAAAGTACGGGGTGGGCTGCAATCTCAAAGGGTGCATGGCAAATACAGGACGTGCTTGGATCAAGGAAAAGTCGGAATTGTAGTTGTAAATTGTTGTAGTTGTGCTGGGAAAGTCCCTGAGCTTCAAGTGCTAATAGAAAGCACAGAAGCTGAAATCATTATAGGTACAGAAACCTGGCTAAAGCCAGAAATAAGTTCTGCAGAAATTTTTACGAAGTCTCAGATGGTGTTCAGGAAAGATAGATTAGGCAGAATTGGTGGTGGAGTGTTTGTGTTTGTCTGTCAGTAGTGGATTATCTTGTAGTGAAGTCGAAGTAGATGGTATGGGCGGAGGTTATACTTAACAGCCGAACTAAGTTAATAATTGGCTCCTTCTACCAACCCTTAGACTCCGATGATATAGTTGCTGAACAGTTCAGAGAAAATTTTAGTCTTGTAACAAATAAATACCCCACTCATATGGTTATAGTTGGTGGGGACTTCAACCTTCCCTCGATATGTTGGCAAAAATACTTGTTCAAAACCGGTGATAGGCAGAAAACATCTTCCGAGATTGTCCTAAATGCTTTCCCCGAAAATTATTTTGAGCAGTTAGTCCATGAACCCACGCGAATTGTAAATGGTTGCGAAAACACACTTGACCTCTTAGCCACAAACAATCCAGAGCTAATAGAGAGCATCATGACTGATACAGGGATTAGTGATCACAAGGTCATTATAGCTAGGCTCAATACCGTTTCTTCCAAATCCACCAGAAGCAAACACAAAATAATTTTATTTAAAAGAAGCGGATAAAGTGTCACTAGAAGCCTTCCTAAGAGACAATCTCCATTCCTTCCGAACTGACTATGCAAATGCAGACGAGATGTGGCTCAAATTCAAAGATATAGTAGCAACAGCAATTGAGAGATTCATACCTCATAAATTGGTAAGAGATGGAACTGATCCCACATGGTACACAAAACAGGTCCGAACGCTGTTCCAGAGGCAATGGAAAAAGCATGCGAAGTTCAGAAGAACGCAAAATCCCAAAGATTGGCTAAAATTTACAGACGTGCGAAGTTTGGCATGGACTTCAATGCGAGATGCCTTTAATAGGTTCCACAACAAAACATTGTCTCAAAATTTGGTAGAAAATCTGAAGAAATTCTGGTCATATGTAAAGTACACAGGCGGCAAGACGCAGTCAATACCTTCGCTGCACAGTGCTGATGGTACTGTTACCAACGACTGTGCCACTAAAGCGGAGTTATTGAACGAAGTTTTCCGAAATTCCTTCACCAGGGAAGATGAATGGAATATTCCAGAATTTGAAACACGAACAGCTGCTAGCATGAGTTTCTTAGAAGTAGATACCTTATGGGTTGCGAAGCAACTCAAATCGCTTGATACGGGCAAGTCTTCAGGTCCAGATTGTATACCGATTAGGTTGCTTTCAGATTACACTGATACAATAGCTCCCTACTTAGCAATCATATACAACCGCTCACTCATCGACAGGGGATTTTGAGTTGATTCCGTATTTCTAGATTTGCGGAAAGCTTTTGACACCGTTTCTCACAAGCGACTTCTAATCAAGCTATGGGCCTTTGGGATATTGTCTCAGTTGTGCGACTGGATTCGTGATTTCCTGTCAGGAAGGTCACAGTTCGTAGTAACAGACGGCAAACCATCGAGTAAAACTGAAGTGATATCAGGTGTTCCCCAGGGAAGCATCCTGGGACCTCTGCTGTTCCTGATCTATATAAATGACCTGGGTGACAATCTGAGCAGTTCTCTTAGGTTGCTCGCAGATGATGCTGTAATTTACCGTCTAGTAAGGTCATCCGAAGACCAGTATCAGTTGCAAAGCGATTTAGAAAAGATTGCTGTATGGTGTGGCAGGTGGCAGTTGACGCTAAATAACGAAAAGTGTGAGGTGATCGACATGAGTTCCAAAAGAAATTCGTTGGAATTCGATTACTCGATAAATAGTACAATTCTCAAGGCTGTCAATTCAACTAAGTACCTGGGTGTTAAAATTACGAACAACTTCAGTTGGAAAGACCACATAGATACTGTGGGGAAGGCGAGCCAAAGGTTGCGTTTCATTGGCGGGACACTTAGAAGATGCAACAAGTCCACTAAGGAGACAGCTTACACTACACTCCTCAGGTAGGATTGACGGAGGACATCAAAAGGGTGCAAAAAAAGGGCAGCTCGTTTTGTATTATCACGTAATAGGGGAGAGAGAGTGGCAGATATGATACACGAGTTGGGATGGAAGTCATTAAAGCAAAGACGTTTTTCGTTGCGGCGAGATCTGTTTACGAAATTTCAGTCACCAACTTTCTCTTCCGAATGTGAAAATATTTTGTTGAGCCCAACCTACATAGGTAGGAATGATCATCAAAATAAAATAAGAGAAATCAGAGCTCGAACAGGAAGGTTTGGGTGTTTGTTTTTCCCACACGCTATTTGGGAGTGGAATGGTAGAGAGATAGTATGATTGTGGTTCGATGAACCCTCTACCTAGCACTTAAATGTGAATTGCAGAGTAATCATGTAGATGTAGATAGCATGCATCTCCGATGGCATGCTCCTTCCAACTGGGGATCACCATCAGAAGGGGGTGCACCTGCCTTAGGTGATTGTTCACACCTCCTTGAATATTTTGTTGAGCCCAACCTACATAGGTAGGAATGATCATCAAAATAAAATAAGAGAAATCAGAGCTCGAACAGAAAGGTTTAGGTGTTCATTTTTCTCACACCCTTTTTGGGAGTGGAATGGTAGAGAGATAGTATGAATGTGGTTCGATGAACCCTCTGCCAAGCACTTAAATGTGAATTGCAGAGTAATCATGTAGATGTAGATGTAGATGTAGACATTGACTGCTGGATCATAGTCTGCAACTGTCACACCAGCAGGCATACATTGTACTTTTTACAACATTCGACATGTCTTTGCTTACAATTCTCAAAACAAACTGAGAAAGCTAACCAAATGAACTGAAGCTATTTTAACATTGTCGAGAAAACATCAACACTGGAATACATGGCAGCAATGGTGCAATAGCTCAAGGTCAAGTCACCGATTAGGCATAAAAACTGCTGTTGTGGTACTTTTTACAACAGTGCACCCATTCGAGGGTTAATAAGTGCTTGGAGGGGATAGTAATAAGACTTAGCAGAAACAACTGGAAAGTGATTGTGTGTGGAGATTTCAATAAACATTTCAGTTCGGGTTAAGGGCAGTTATGTGCAGCTTTGGTCTTATCCCCATAACACCACTCCCAACAAGAATAGGATAAAGTGCAAAAGCAATTGATCATTTCTAAATCCATCCATTTTTCATTAAATAGACATGAGCCACATAATAAATGGTTTAAATGGTCGCATGTAGCAATAACACATCCCCACTGATCAGATTTAACTATGAAAGGAAATGTAAAATTTCACACAATTGTGAATGCTGACTCACATGCACTATTCAGAGAGAATTCACAAGATGAAAAATGAGAAAATTTTTACCAAGAACACAGAGTAAATGAGAAATTTAATTCTTCCACAAAAATATTCTTACATTGAATACAGTTTTCAGGGATATTTACAGTGAAAATTGAGAAAAAGTGTGAGTAATATCTGGGTTCAAAATATCGTGTGCTAGGAAGAGGGAGCTTTATTTAATTCAAAAGAATAGCTCTAATCACGACTTCACTATAAGTCTAATTGCAAAATTCTTCATTGCATCATGAAAAAGGCAAGAACCATGCACTACACACAAAAATTTTAAAATTTCAACAAAAATGGGACAATTTGGAGCTTATTAGGCACAAAACAATCTTGGCATGGCAAATGATACCGAGCTCCCAGATGACAGTAGCAGTGTCAAATATTGTACAAAATTAAAATCATTGGCAACTAAATTCAGTGAATCTTACTCAGACAGATAATGTATATTCCACACTAGACATTTGTCTGCCAACTCATCTGTTAGAGAGATCACAAAATTCATTACTCATTCATTCATTCATTCATTCCTTTGTGTTCCACAGATCCCATAAAGAAAGAGATCCTTCAAGGATATGCAATGAGTCAAGGAATATGAAAATAAGTGAAAGACATCACAGAAACTTAGTTTTGTTGACACAGAATACAAACTATTACTGTACTAATTAATGTTCTTCACACTTACATCATCTAATTTTAATCAGGTAGTTCATTAAAAAGTAGTAATTCCTTTGTCTATGACTGCACCTCAACCAAAGCAATAAAATCTTGTACTGAATTGATACTGCCACCCTTCTGTTACCTTTGTAGTCAGTCTGAGTATTTCCTGGAAGACTGAAGTATGCAGTAATGACATCAATACACAAAGTGGAGATAAGCAACTGATCCCTAATTATGGATTGGTCTCACTCCTTCCTGTGGGCTCAAACGTTTTTGAGAAAGTAGGTTACAACAGAACACTGCTCCATCTTTCTGAGAATAACCTTTTAACAACAGCTCAGTTTGGCTTCCATAAAGGCTTCTCTGCTAGGAATGCCATAAATGATCTCACAAACTCAAATCTAGTAGAATGGAACAGCAAAAATTACCCTTTGGATTTTTCTGTGATATTGACAAAACCTTCGACTGTGTGGCTCATAACATTCAGCTGCAGATGAGTCTACATAAGAAGATCCTTGACAGCTGCAATGAGCTGGGCACAGCAGATTTGCACAACTTCCTCATCACTCACAGAACACAATTTTTTTAAATACCTCTGTGACAACACTTCAGTGTTGTTGCAGCTATATCGATGATTATGGTTTTCACCTGCAGCCATTAGTGTTATGCAACTGAAAGCTGGTAACAACACTGCTAACTGTCAGGACTCTCCTCATGCGACATGACTGTAGCGGAACTAAAATTGTTTGGCATTAAAGGCCTTCTTCATGTGTGGGCAGAGTCATATGTCAACAACATAAACAGTGAGTTACATTACAAATGATTCAACAGGAATGAGACTAAATTCAGAGTAAAGAAACATTGGATCTTGGTTTACATAAATGATTAGCTGGGGACATTGGAGGACTCTTCAGAAACTGTAACATCTCCTAGTGACACAAGTATAGTGATAAATAAATAGTCATATGGCACAATTGGCAGTGTGTCCCTCATGAGGAATGTTCAACTGCCTGCACAAGTCTTTCAACTGGACACTATTTTGATGATTTCCATACACCTAACCTACCCCAGTAATCTTATTGTGGAAAGGAGACTACAGTTTAATGTGGAAACAGAACCAAGTGTTGTTTATGGCATATCTTGACATCATTAACAGGTGAAGCAGACTGAAAAAGTTAAAAAAATGAGTGAGATTCAATCCTGTGAACTTCTGTTGTCCAGGCTTTCACTTTACAACTAGACCACCAAGACTGACAGTATATCGATATACGGTCCACACACGTCCATACCAGACAAAACCAGATGGATAATACCAAAGGATTACAACTGGTTGACAACCTAAACCTTAATCCTTAATCTTGAAAAACCTCAGATTATGAAACCCCAAACAAATAAAAACGACTGACAGGTACCAGGTCAATGGGCGTACACTGGCCGGTGTTCCAGACACAAGATTCCTGGTTGTTCATATGGATAATAAACTAAGGAGACATCAGCATGTGAATATGTTAATGAAAATCTCTGTTCTGCCCACTTTGCACTTTTGAGAGCTTTCCCATTGTTTTGTCCTTCAGAAAACACTGCTAGCATACTTTACATACTTTCACTTAATTCTATCATATAGCATTATCTTCTGGGGTATTACAGCTAAGTGTTTATGTTACAAAGATTTCTAATTATAATATTATGTAAAGTTGCTAACTGGACATCATGTAGAAGCCTTTCCAAGGAGCAAGGAATTTTTACTCTTACATGCCAATACATGCAGGGGATGGACAAAAATACAGAAAGACCAAAACACAGCACAGGAAAACTGATGGTTTTTAAAGCAGCTTCCAGTCATCTTGGAATGAGTAAATGCAGGTCCTGTATGGTTTCCAAGGGAAACTTATACCACTTCCCCTCCAAAATAGTGGCAATTCCAGGTAATGATGACAGAGTTGGATAGTGGTCTGACACCCTTCTCTCCAAGAAAGACCACAAAGGCTCAATAATATTGAGATCTGGTGTCTGTGATGGCCAGGAGAGATGCAACATTTAATACTTGCACTTGCAAAATCCCCCCCGACAAGAGCTATGATATCTTCAACACAGCATCACTATTGACAAACAAATGTTGTACGATAGAATGGGACTGATAAGCCAAAATAATCACACAGTTCTTGGCAGTAATGCGACCTTGCAGAATAACTGTGGGGCCCATGGAATATCACAATATGTTTGCCCAAATCATTGCCAAACCCCATCTCAATGAATAACTTTCTTCCATTGCTCCATACTACAGGTTTTATGGCTTCAGCACCACAGTTTCATATTATGGGCAGTTGCATCACTGGTGAGTGGTATTGGAATTTCATCTCACCCTGCAGGTCCATAGTGACTTCTGCAGCTGCCATCCTCTTATTTTCATCACAGTCCTCTTCAGTGACCATCTGTCAATCATTCAACACGTAATTTCATCCATGTTGTGGCTTAGGAGATGATGTTTTTCTGCTTTCTCTGTATGTGGTACAAATCGTCCATATGTTGCCACTTGAAACACCAAACACTTCGGCTACCTTGGCTATCGAAGCACCTACCATATGAGCACCAACAATTTGCCCACATTTGAATTTGCATAGCTTCAACATAATGCACTGTACTACACAGGCCACTGTTCTGAGCACGACTGTCAATCACAGTGTATTGAGGACATTGCACAAGTGTCACTTGTAATCAAATACAGTAGTGCAATCTGCAGGCTTGGCTAGCATCTGCATTTATGTTCAAGAATGCTTTTCTCATGGTGTTTCCATATTTTTGTCAACTCCCTGCATATCCTATAATGGTATTTATGGTTAATAAATAAAACGAATTTAGAACAAACTCAGAAATTAAAAAAAACAATACGAGAAGTAGAAATAATTTCCGTATAACCTATGGTTTGGAGTGGAGTGGTATTTTAGATTCTGGTCCAGAAGTCACGTTGCCTGTGAACATCAGATAGTAAAATGAAAATTCCCAAATATTTAAACACAAAATAAAACATAATCTCATTAGCCACTCCTCCTATAATTCATGTGAATACTTGGACTCAAGAATGTAAATTCTGACTAACTCTAATATTTGTATAATATAGATCCTGATTTTGACAGTTTATAGACAGCTAATAGTGGTCTGTGTAAAATTCAAATCTGCAGTATCAGGCAGTAACAGCAGCTGAGTAGTATAGGAGGAGTTAGCTTTATCTTTCTTCAAAGTAGCTGTTTTTTCCTTACACAAAAGTAATCTGCAAATAATCAGCAGAATTATTAATTTGAGCTGGTTAGCAGTGCTCATAATTTGTTTTCGGTACATTTTACAGAACTAGTTAGCAGTGGTAGCTACCTCCTGTTAAAGTGTGACTTTATTCGTTCCACTTCACTGAAGGCTATCCTTCATGGTGAGACTGACAGAACACATTGGATGAATGAGTGAAAGTTCATGAATGGGTGGATAGATTGTGTGAGGGCAAGGGAAAATCTATACCTGTGACAACCTTATATTATGACATTGAAACTATATCCTTGCCCAGATAAAAGTGTTACATTTGTCTGCAGCAGATTCCTTATGCATCTCTCCAGATCTGCAACACTATATTTTCAGCCTGCTCACTACTTGTATCATGTTTCTGTGTCATTGCTGTTTCCCACTTCATCTTCAGTACCCAATATAGTCGGTTCTAAGAACATGGCATACATAACTGTTTCATGTTTCTGTGAGGCATGTATTGAATGTACAATTAATCTAACTGTTAAATAATTACAAAGCCTTCTTTCGAAAAGAAACACACATAAACACACATGTTCACGCAAGCAAGCACACATCTTTTTACTGGCTTTTGGTGATCTTTTCATTATTTACCAATTTTAGTTTTCATGTAACATTGATATGTCTCATATTCATGTATGATACATCAACCTTAAAATATTTCTGTGAACAGCACAATGCATAACATAATTTATCTTTCCACTTCTTTAAGGTACACATAGGAAGTAAAATTGGAAGCTGACCTGTGATTCGAGGAAGTTTGTGGGTCTTAGAAAGGCGATCACCAACGAGACCAGCACACTGAGGAGCCCCCATGCTGTGACCCAGCAAGTGTGTAAGATTTCTTTGGAGACCTGAATCAAGCAGTGTTATCAGAGCCTCAGAAACTTCATCTGCTGATGCTGACAGCTTCAAAATACTGAGTGGATAGGGTCGAATTTTTGTGGTTTCACTCCAGTCAACAATAACAATGTTGTGATCACCACGTTTCAAGTATGCTGTCAACATCAAACACACACATCACTCTAAAGCAGTACACTTATTATCTACTGACTCATATAACATTTTAAATATAGTTGAACATAAACTGACAGGAATATAAAACTGCAGTGTTTTACAAGGCTGTAAGAGGTTTTCTCCCAGTATATGTCAAAAATATGATGACAAACAGACAAAAGATGACATCATTGAATCCTTGGGATTATAACTTGATAGTTAATAAAATTCAGAAGAACATACCACAGAAATGTGTAAGCACCTTACACAAAGCTTTATTTGTAATTCAGATGCTGTTAGACATAGGTTATATCACATCTTGTTCTAAATCACTGGACCGATTTCAACCAGGCTTGGTACGCATACCTCCTACTGCAGGCAAGAGTTTCTGTAGGGATAAGAACCACCAACTTGTCATAATTCAGGAGATATGATGTCATAAACAATGAGATGCATGAAAAACCACTGCATCATGCATGACATTTAAATTTATTATTTCTTTGCCACTAACTCTACTTGCAACATATTTAATAGACAGCATCAACACATACCACTGAATGTACTTACACAAATGTATCATCATGCGACTCATAGTTCAAGAGTATGATCTCATAAATACTGAGATGCATGAAAAAATGCCACACCATGCATGAAGTTTTAATACATTTATTCTTTACTACCAAGACACTCATACATTTGAGTCCACTTAAGGAAATACCTGACACCTGTAGCAGTGCTTTTGACAGCTGTTGAAATTCAAATGGCTACAGGTGATAACAATAGCCACCTACAGAGTTATGAAGAGGCATTGCCATGGAGATGTTCACAAAATCATGTTGTATACATGCGAATCAACAGCGTCCAGTATTCAGAAACTGTCTTGTGTCATGTCACACCGAGTCTTCATCTCACATCGAGTCTACTGCATAATTTCAAAGGCGTTTTCATGACTACATGGAAATGAAATTTTTTTGATATTACACAACAAACACAGTTAATTTTTTTTGTTTCATTTGTAATAGAAAATTGGCAACATGAATATCCAGGCAATGCCAGGCTTGTCAGCCTTTGCATTGCACAATTTCAATTTCATAATATGAGATCATTCTAATTCAACAAGCCAAACTAAAGTTTACTGAGTTAAAAATGAGTAATACAAATTATTTGTGGTGTGAACTTAAGAACATACTGCAGGATCTATTCAAGGAACTGTGAATATTAACTACCGCTGCACAATCTATTTATCTCTTAATGAAATTTGTCATAAATAATACATCTCTTTTTCAAACCAGAACAGTTCAGTTCGTGGAATGAATATTAGACCTAAGCATAATCTACACAGAGATTTAGAGTCATTTGTGTTGTTTCTAAACAACTGACATCTTTCAGACAACAAATTTCCAGTAACTCACCAACATGAATGAAAAATTCAGCAGTTAATAAAGTTCAGTTTAGAAGGAAACTAATAGATTTATTGGTGTTTCATTCCTTCTATGTTACCAACAAATTTCTCAGCAGAACTAATCAAATTTTGTACTACTGATAACCTGTAATCCCTCACCACCGACCTTTTAAAGAATCAAAATCTCATGTATAAAACAGCTTCAAACATTTGATTACTTAACAAAAGAGTTAATGTCTTAAATACATTAGTAAGCGCCCTCACTAACAGTAGGTGAGTTTAATGTGGGTAATTTGCACTGAATTCTAAGAAAAGCCAGTTTTTAGTGCATTTGTGACATCACATCTCCTGAACTGTGTGTCGTACAGTAATTTTGCAGATATATCCAGTTGTATATGTGGATACGGTCTGGAGGAACAACCAGGAACCTGCCTCTTGGCATTCATGTCAAATTAAAAAATTTTTGACGCATACACAATGGAGGACACTGAGATAGTACTCAGAATTAACAATTGCCCTTCTGGTACAAACTCCTGATTCCTTTACAATTGAAGAAAAAAAGCTGTTAGCATTGTCTTCATATGACTCTTTTACAAGCACACTTTCTTTGATTTCAGCTTCTGTGAGCTCAACCATGCTTCATGCTGCCACTTTCTAAGGGACTTGTATTGGAAACACCACGTCTTGTTAAAAGTTACAATAAATTTTGTGCAATAAATATCACTTTGGATCACTTGCAGGGGTCTTTGTAGGGTTTTACTCAGCCATGTTTTTCATTGTCTGAAAGCGGGTGCTACAC
Organism: Schistocerca serialis cubense; assembly: GCF_023864345.2. Taxonomy (NCBI): domain Eukaryota; kingdom Metazoa; phylum Arthropoda; class Insecta; order Orthoptera; family Acrididae; genus Schistocerca; species Schistocerca serialis. Next base: position 847,519,966 of record NC_064641.1, on the reverse strand, counting down.
AAACCATGCACAGACTTTTCTTTTGCCAAACTTTTGTGCACAAGAGTTTTCGGTATTTCTGACAGGTTCTCGATAAGTTGTAAAGAAACACATCAAACTGATGCAATGATTTCAGCAATTTTTTGCACATTTTCTGTCTGTGTGACTTGTTTGCCACTTTGATGCTCATGGTGTGTTCTTAATGTCCTCTCTGCCGTGACGAAATAGAGCATATCACCAAAAAACATTTGAATGACTACCATAAAAACTTTTCAACATGTTTAACTGGCTGATTTGCCTAAGCCAACTGGTGTTGCCTCACTGCTCCACTGTCATTTTCCAACGAGTGTGAAACACCTATTGTTACATTTGTGCCCAAAAGTCCTGCCGCAATGATGCTGCATTTTGATCTTCTACTAGGCTGCTGTTGAAACTTCAAGGGCCGTAACGCTGCAGCTCACCAAGGGCTAGGGTTTCACTCTGGATTTCCACACGAGCAGTCTTAACGAAACTGACATCTCCTCATGATCCCTGTCTTGGCTGCTTTCCATCAACACAGCTCTCTGTCACTGATGTTGTGAACGCACTCATTGGTCCACTAACCTTTCTTTTCATATACATTTAATCCTCTCTTTTGGTCTCGGATGCAGTAATACATTTTGTTTCAACTTTCCTTAATCTAAGACAAATAACTATTTAAATGATTAATGGAAAATCTCATATAAAGATGTTAAACAAATACAAACAAAGAGATAGAGGGGCTGGCCAGTACTTACCTCAGCTCAGTACAGCCAATTGATACACAAAAAACAGAACCAAAAATTTACGTTCCTAGCTTTCGAAACAAATGTTCCTTCATCAGGGAGGAGAGAGGGGAAAGAAAGGGAAGAAGGGAAAGTAGATTCAGTATTCTCAACCCAGGTTACGAAGCAACAGGGAAAGGAAAACAGGGAGGGTAGCAAGGATGGAGGCATGGTTGTCAGAGGGAAGCCAAAGATATTCTACTGTAAGTACTGTGCCAGCTTCAAACCAAAGAGGATGCATACAGAAGTAAAGAGGTATATAGTATAAAGATAAACACAACTATGTAGGATGAAAAGATGCACGAATGGCTAAAGAGGAAACGGAAAGAGGAGAAGACTGAAGAGTAAATGGGAGTGAGGTGGTTTAATGTAGGTTCAGTCCAGGGGGATGGCGGGATGAAAGGATGTGTTGGAGTGCAAGTTCCCATCTCCGCAGTTCAGAGGGACTGGTGTTGGGTGGGAGAAGCCAAATGGCACATACAATGTAGCAGGTTCCTAGGTCCCTAGAATTATGCTGGAGGGCATGCTCCGCTACTGGGTATTGGACATCTCCTAGGCGGACAGTTCATCTGTGTCCGTTCATGCGCTCAGCCAGTTTAGTTGTTGTCATACCGATGTAAAAGGCTGTGCAGTGGAGGCTGAGTTGCTGTCATGTAATTACCATTCCGACTGATGTACATCTGTGCATGCTCTAGCTGTTCACGATGGAGCTCCTCTTCATTTCTCCCACCAGCTGCAAATTGTGCCCAGCATGATGTCTGTGGGACACAGTGTATGGATGTTAAAAACGTGTAAAAGTGAAATGGAGTTCAAGGATGGATGTACAGATGTCCATGATGAACAGAATTCTGGTTGGCCCTCAGTTTTGACCAAAACAATTGCAAAAGTGCAGAAAGTAATGCTTGATCAGCATGTGACAGTTCACAAGCTGTGTAAAAAGATCCCTGAACTCAGAAAGAGCACAACTGACAGTATTTTACCTGAAAATTTGTATTGTCACAAGATCTGTGCAATGCGGACCCCCAAAATGTTCACCAAAGACCATAAATAGCAGCATGATGAAGTGGCCCAATGGTTATTGGAGTGCTATGGGGAACAGGGTGAGTAATTTTTAGATTCATTTGTCACTGGCAATGAAACCCAGTTATGCTACACAACAAATGAAGCTAAAAAGAAGTCTCATCAGTGGCACCATTCTAATTCGTTGAAGCCATGAACTGAAAACCCAGACTGAGTGCTACCTACACAATGTGCTGGCAGAGTTCTATGACAAGGGCATACAAAAAATGCCACAGCACATGCCAATGTTCATTGATTGCAACAGTGATTACATCAAAAGGTAGCTGAAAGTTCAGCCTTTCCATCAAATTAACATTCATTGCCATTAATCATGTTTCCTTTGTGAAAAAATAATTGGAGATCTAACTTTATGAACATGCTTCATACATTGTCCATTATCAAACAATAGCTTACAAAAAATACATAATTGTTAACATAACTTTTAAAAAATTGTTTTAAACTTTTTTTTTTTTTACATTCCAGAAAAACTGAACAGCTCACATTAGTGTCATTAACGTTACATACCTTCATTGTAGAAGTTAACATACATTTCCACCAGTGCACACACATACAATTATCATAACTTGTATTATTATATTTCTATAAAACAGTAATGCTTATTCCAGTGTCAACAACTTCACAGAGACAAGAAATGATAGCTCCCTAGATCAATATGTGGGATATTGAAGGTCCATGTTATGACTGTGTCGAAGTGAGCTCATAGAAGCTGCTAGTGGCTTGTGTTTGGCCATTATATAGCTGATCAGATGAATCCATTTCAATTTATACACACCTGGCACATTGTATTCTATTACTTATTTTGCCCTTTTATTAATATGTTTCACCTGTATCCCAAGTGCCCTGCTGTCCAAAAAGCTATTCTGAAATTCTTAGGGAAGGCAGGTGCTAATTTCTTAGTAAGCAGACCTTGTTACTGCAAAGTAATAAATCTTTTCCTTTTTTTGTGGTTTGGTATGTTTATGTTTTTGAAGATTTTTTGTAACCATTCTCTCTCCTATTTTTCATTAAGGAAATGCAAATTTTACTAACTCCTACAGCTATTAGCTACTGCCAGTTGTTTGAGGATACTAAATTCTCACTGTATCTCTGTGTTCAAGCAGTGATTTACTAAGACGTGCTGCCATAACATGGAAGAATGCTTTTTAGGTTGTGAAAGATTTTGGAATCTGTCCTTTTATTGTATCTGACTGCATTGGCTTATGGTAGATGGGAAAACCAATTTTATCTTCTTTTCTAGCAACCACTAATTCCAAGAGATGTAGCTGTTGACCTACTTCCTTCTCTGGGGTATACTTTATTTTCTCATTTTCTTGATTAAATACAGATTAGAGGGCTCCTAAAACTGTGTCTGCTCATCTGAGTACCAAAATCAACATAACATTTATAAACAACAATTATCTGTGTCACTAAGGGGTTATTTATGAATAAATTTGTTTCTAAGTTATTCATGAAAATGTATGCAAGTAGCCCTGATAGGCAATTGCCCATTGCAATATTCACATAATGTTGAAATTTCATAAAGCTTCATTATACTTTAAATTAGATATATATTTCTTTCATAACTACAAAAAATTGTTTTCTGTTTCTTTTCATGTAATTGGTGAGCACCAGGAGAATCACAGTGCCTCCAAAGACTGAACTGTGCTGACTGCCTGTCTGTTTGTTTTGTTTTAGGGTGCAAAAACAACTAGGGTCATACGCACCCATGTCAAAACTGTAGAACACGAAGACAAATAGAGGAGCTAAAAACAACAACACATCAATCCCAATTGATGGGAGAGATGACAGCAAAAAACAGGGACATGGAGAAAGGTCTATAAAATATGCCATAGAGAAATGGAGGTCAAGAACTAAAAATTAATGGCCTTCACCATATCACTACAATGAATAAAAAGTAAAACGCGGTTGACAGCCCGTGCTTCTTTCGCTAAGAGAGCCGATAACTCAGATAGCAAATACAAACGTGAACATAAGCAGTTACAAAAGGGGCATTCCATCAGGAAATGGTGGACCATCAAACATGGAGCACAATGTGCACCAAGTGTTGGGGTAGCACCACTTAACAAATGGCTATAGCTAAAAAAATAATGCCCAATACACAATCTAATTAAGATGATCTCCTTGCAGTGAGAAGGCCCAGAGGAGCTCATCAAAGCCACTGGGAGAGGCTTAAAAATCCGGAGCTTGTTCCCATGAACGGAGGCCCAGTGGTGATGCCAAAGTGACACTATCTGCTGACAGATGGCAACACAGAGAGTGTTGGAGGGAATGTAAGAACTACCGGGCTGATGTATGAGGACTGCAGCCTTGGCTGCAGTGTCAGCAGCCTTGTTTCCTGTCAGACCGGCATGGCCAGGAACCCACATAAACATCCCAGTGGCTCCATCAAAAGTGAGCAAGTGACAGCTTTCCTGGACCCATAGCCCTAAGGGATGGGATGTGTACAGGACACAGAGGCTTTGAAGGGCACTGAGAGAGTCTGAGCAGATAACGCAATCGAAAAACCTGTGACAACAGATGTACCGCATGGCCTGATACAGGGAAAAGAGCTCTGCTGTAAATACTGAGCAGTGTTCCGGAAGCTGATACCAAAAAACGTTGGCACCAGTGACGTAGGCACACCCGAGGTCATGGTCAGTCTGAGAGCCATCAGTGTACACAAAGGCATTATCACAAAGTTCCGTGCGAAGGTCGTGAAACTGAAGGTGATAGACCAAGGCTGGAGTAGTGTCCTTAGGGAGTGAATGAACATGGGCCACCACATGAAGCCAAGGTAGTGAAGAGTTTACACCCACAGGGAAAGCTCCAGGTAGCGTGAAGTTAAGCTGCCGGAGCGAGAGCTGAAAGCGAACTCCAGGAGGTAACAGAGAAGAGGGATGCACTCCATACTGGTGATCAAAGAAGTCATCAATGAAGGAGGCATAGAATGGGTGGTCATGCGTGGCAGACAAATGGCATGCATATCTGCTGAGCAGAAAGTCACAGCAGTAGGACAGCAGTAGTTCGGTAGCTTCTGCATACAGACTCTCACCTGGGCTAATGTAAAAGGCGCCAGTGGCCAATTTGATGCCACAATGGTGGATAGTATTGAGACAGAGTAAGAGGGGTGGACATGCAGATATATAAATGAAATACCCATAGTCTAGTTTCGAATGAGCAAGGGAGCGGTACAAATGGAGAAGGGTCATTTGATATGTTCCTCAGGAAGTACCACTGAGGACACACAGGACACTGAGGGACTATGTACAATGGACTGCCAGTTAAGATGTGGGAGGATCAAGAAAATTTCCTATTGAGTATGAGCCCCAGAAATTTTGTATTTTCAGTGAACAGAAGACCACCAGGCCCGAGATGTAAGGACTGTGGAAGGAACCAACTGCACCACCAAAAATTCATACAAACGGTTTTGTCAGTGGAAAAACTAAAGCCATTGTCAATGCTCCATGTGTAAAGATAATCGAGACACTGCTGAAGATGCTACTCCTAGAGACAGGTCCACGGAGATCTGCAATAGATGGCAAAAAGGGAGCCAGAGATGCCTGGCAGGAGACAGGTCATTATAGGCTTAATGGTGATAGCAAAGAGGATGACTCCCAGGGTGGAACCCTGAGGCACACCGTTTTCCTGGTGTTCAACAATGTGGAACCCACAGACACCTTGAAAACTCAGTCTTTTGAAGCAGGTCAGGCAACCATGGAGGTCCCACATGTAGAGAGTACAGAGGATACCCATCCTCCAGCAGGTGTCATAGGCTTTCCCCAAATCGAAAAATGTGGCCACAGTCTGGGATTTCCGCAGAAAACCATTCATGATTTGGGTGGACAAAGTGATGAGATGGTCAACTGCATACTGGCATGCTCAAAATCCACACTGCGCGGTGGTTAGTAAATTGTGAGGCTTGAGCCCGTATATCAGCTGGGCATGAATCATATGTTCCATCACCTTGCAAACACAGCTAGTGCGAGAAATGGGGTGGTAGCTAGAAGGAAGGCGTTTGTCATAACCTGGCTTAGGCATGAGTATGGCAGTGGCTTCATGCCAGCATCAGGGAAACATGCCCTCTGCCAGATGTGATTGTATGTATGAAGCAGAAAGTGCTTGCCCACGAGAGGAAGGTTCTGTAACATCTGAACATCTGAATGTGAACATCGTCAAGTCCTGGGGTGGAGGATTGAGATGAAGTGAGAGCATGATCTAGCTTCCTCATAGTAAAGGTGGCGTTGCAGCACTCGTGATTCTGAGAAGAGAAGGGTATCACCTGAGCCTCCTCTGCTCTTTTCCAATGGGTGAAGGCAGGGTGATAGTGGAAGCAGCTCAGAATCTCAATGTGTATGAGAGGTTAAGTCGATTGAGAAGGTCAGCCAAGAGGGCACCTCTTCGACAGGTTCTGGGAGAATCCCAAAGGGGTTGTTGCACATTAAAGTCACTGAGCAGCAGAAAGAGGAGAGGGATTTGCCCAATAAGCTGGAGGAAGTCTGCTCTGGTAACATCAAATGACGGAGGGATGTAAATGGTAGAAAGGGAACAGGTTAAGTGAGGAAAGAAAAGGCAAACTGTGACAGCTTGAAAGCAGGTAGTCTGGGAGATGAGTTGACTATGAACATCATTCCATATGAGCAGCACGACTCCCCCGTGAGATGGATGGCCATCCTTGGGGGGAAGGCAAAACAGAGTTGGCAGAAATGTGAGATCTCAAAATGATCATGAGGACACAATTTTGTTTCCTGAAGGCACAGAACAACTGGGCACTGTGATTCAAAGAGCAGCCATAAATCCACTGTGTTGAATCAAAGACCGTAAGTGTTCCATTGGAGGAGAGTCCTTATGAGGAAAAAATGAAGGGGTGTCACCTCGGCAGCTGCCGAGTACCAGTCATTGAAGACTTGCTGCTACAGGGTCCAGAGGCAGGAGGATTCTGCTCCATGAGGTGTACAGAAGGGTCAGAATTCTCCCTCTGTCGACCTGTGGAGAAAAACAGGTAGTGGTGTACACCGGTGACAAGGAGGTCGGCCAGGTGAGGGTATCATGTGGCAACACCATCAAAGAGGATCTCCGAGTGGGTGAAGGAGAAGACCGTTTGCCTTTTTTTGACTTCTTGGAGCCTTTCCAGTTGGCAGAGGAAGACTCAGATGTTGGTTGGCTGGAGGAACATAGGAAATCTTCAGGGGAGTAATCCTTCAGTCCTTTCTGGCCTGCTGGTTGTGTAGCTGGTGACTTCACTCTATGAGGTGAAAGTCTGGTGGCATATTGCATGGCTGGAGGAGGATACGGTAATGCTACCATGACACTGAGTGATTTCATATCCATGGTGCTAAATTTGAGGTCACATGCCTGTGTCGCCATGTTCTTCATGAAGCGAGATGTAGCAAGAACAGTACTGTAAGTGCCAGATGATTGAATGCAGGGTTTCTGACTAGCCAACAACTTCCTAGTGACCAGGTAAGGAACATTTTCCTTCACCCAGATTTCCTGGACAGCCCACCCATCGAGATACATGGGGCAATTGCAGGAGAAGGCAGCATAAGCACCATTGCAGTTAATGCAGTGGGGAGAAGGAGGCAGATAATTGCCCTTGTGGGCATCCCTACCACAAGTTACACATTTGGCTGGGTGTTGACAGGACTCTCCAGTGTGATTGTAACAATGACAATGGCAACAGTGTATAGGGTTTGGAAAATATGGCTGAACTGTGATAATTTCATAAGCTGCTTTAATCTTTGGCAGAAGAACCACTCTAACAAAAGTGAGAAAGATTGCATGTGGACACTAAGGAGGCATCTACTTTTTTCATCACCTGATGGACTGCAATGACATCCTGATCAGAGAGGTACATTTGGATGTCTGCCTCTGTCAAGCAGCATAGGATAAGCAACACCATGGGAAAAATTCAGCATTCGATGAGCCTCAACACAAACAGGATAGCCATGGAAGAATGAAGCTGCAAGCAGTTGTGCTTGAGAATCAGAAGTCGTCTCCAAAAGCAAAGTGCCATTACGTAAACAAGAGCAAGATTTCACAAGGCGAGCAACTCCATCAACACCTTTATGAATAGTAAATGGATTTAGTAGTGAAGGACTGGCCACATTCAGTACATGAAACCACAAGGAACCATACTACATCTAGGAGGGTCTTTCAATTGTTAGCCTCTTTCCATTTATGTTTCGAAGCTATTGACTGTGAAGATGATTGGCTCAGTGTGAGAATTCCCCCATAGATGTGTACCTACAAATTGGAAAATTGCGCAGGTCGCACCAGCGTTGTAGGAGTAATCCATCGAACTACAGAACTATATCATTGACGTCAGTTTGCAGTAGGGTTTTGGAGCATATATTGTATTCAAACATTATGAATCACCTCAAAGGGAACGATCTATTGATACATAATCAGCATGGTTCCAGAAAACATTGTTTTTGTGCAACGCAGCTACCCCTCTATTCGCACGAAGTAATGGCCGCTATCGACAGGGCATCTCAAGTTGATTCCGTATTTCTAGATTTCCGGAAAGCTTTTGACACTGTTCCTCACAAGTGACTTCTAATCAAGCTGCAGGCCTATGGGATATCGTCTCAGTTGTGCGACTGGATTCGTGATTTCCTGCCAGGAAGGTCACAGATCATAGTAATAGACAGCAAATCATCAAGTAAAATTGAAGTGATATCAGGTGTTCCCCAGGGAAGCATCCTGGGACCTCTGCTGTTCCTGATCTATATAAATGACCTGGGTGACAATCTGAGCAGTTCTCTTAGGTTGTTCGCAGATGTTGCTGTAATTTACCATCTAGTAAGGTCATCCGAAGACCAGTATCAGTTGCAAAGCAATTTAGAAAAGATTGCTGTATGGTGTGGCAGGGGGCAGTTGACACTAAATAACGAAAAGTGTGAGGTGATCCACATGAGTTCCAAAAGAAATCCGTTGGAATTCGATTACTCGATAAATAGTCCAATTCTCAAGGCTGTCAATTCAACTAAGTACCTGGGTGTTAAATTACGAACAACTTCAGTTGGAAAGACCACATAGATAATATTGTGGGGAAGGCGAGCCAAAGGTTGCGTTTCATTGACAGGACACTTAGAAGATGCAACAAGTCCAGTAAAGAGTCAGCTTTCACTACACTCGTTCATCCTCTGTTAGAATATTGCTGCGCAGTGTGGGATCCTTACCAGGTGGGATTGACGGAGGACATCGAAAGAGTGCAAAAAAGGGCAGCTCATTTTGTATTATCACGTAATAGGGGAGAGAGTGTGGCGGATATGATACGCAAGTTGGGATGGAAGTTATTAAAGCATAGACGTTTTTCGTCGCAGCAAGATCTATTTACGAAATTTCAGTCACCAACTTTCTCTTCCGAATGCGTGAATATTTTGTTGAGCCCAACCTACATAGGTAGGAATGATCATCAAAATAAAATAAGAGAAATCAGAGCTCGAACAGAAAGGTTTAGATGTTCGTTTTTCCCACACCCTTTTTGGGAGGGGAATGGTAGAGAGATAGTATGATTGTGGTTCGATGAACCCTCTGCCAAGCACTTAAATGTGAATTGCAGAGTAATCATGTAGATGTAGATGGCAAGCATCTCCGATGGCATGCTCCTTCCAACTGGAGGCCACCATCAGAAGGGGGTGCACCTGCCTTAGGTGATTGTTCACACCTCCTTAACACCTGACAGAGGGACCAATTGGCAATTTGGGAAAGTATCTGCTCAGGCAATCACCCTTCCCTGGACCTGGCCTGTACCAGGGGTATGTGTGAACCCTACCTGTCGATCCAGGGCTGGGAATTACACATTACCTGGTCACCTGTTATGTGTCAGATGCATGGGCTGGCCTTCAGGAGTGCACAGAAAGGAAGATGAAAAAGAGGATCCTCAAATGCCAAAGCAGAGAAACGATAGGAGAAGGTGGGCAAGAATGGGGAAAAAAATGAATGAAAAACAATGGAAAGTATTCTGATATTGACTACCAAAAATGCAGAATACATTTCCAAAAACAGCCCACACATGTTCCCCAAGGGAGGGAAGAAAGAACAGCAAGAGAAGAGACATGGAGCATGGAAGGGAAAAGATGCTGCAAAGGCTGGGGCCCCTTTGTAGGCAAGCACGAACCAGCCAGAGAGCGGCGATCCTCCGGCAGAGAGGGAGGGGGGAGGGGGGGGGGGGTTGGAAATGGATAAAGACAGGGTGAAGGAGATTAGGACATATATCTAAGTCCTCATACATATTAAGCAGTTACGAAGCACTGCTGGGTTCATTAGTGTTTTTATGAATACAAAATGTTTTTGAAACACATGTACATGTAGCTGACATACCTATCATCACATCAAGATGATGAATGGATAAAAAATTAATAAACAAATTTCATGCTTAATGAGAAGCCAACTAATGAATATGGGAAGCTAAAGTGATTATTAAACTAAAAATATGTTCATATCCATACCAGGGTTAAATAATTTGCACTATTTTACTTCTTACCGTCAATTACTGTCTTTACATTATCGCTGCTGAGGTCCTCTATATAGCCAAAGAAGTAGAAAACTGTTGGTCTAGAAGTGTTGTACTCTTTCAGATGCAATAGATTCTCTGCATTTTTAAGATTTACCAGGGCATCTGGTTTCAAAGCAGATCTGAAAACAAGGCGACTTATGAGAAAAGGTTGTTTTTCTTGTTGCAAGATTAAATTTTAAAAATTGTCTTCACACACAACTGTATATTATGAAAATAACATTGCATGTATATAAATATGACCCCCCCACCCCCAAACACAGAGAGAGAGAGAGGGAGAGGGAGAGGGAGAGGGGGAGAGAGAGAGAGAGAGAGAGAGAGAGAGAGAGAGAGAGAGAGAGAGCATGTGTGTAAGTGATAGCGCATACATAATTACTCAAAAGACGTCCCATGGCCCCACAAATGTACATTTGCTTACATTACACTTAAATGTTTTGCATAAAAATCCTGAAATGAAATGAAAATGTCACACCTTGTTCATGGAAAAATAAAGGTGAAGCACAAAAGGTGCCGGAAGTGACCAGCTTCATATTGTAGACACAGTTGAACACAATGCTGCAGATTCTCTAATGTTGCTGCCAGAATCTCTGCTGTTACTGCCTGGACTTCATGGATGATATTCTCGTATAAATCATGCAAGTTGCTTGGTTTGTTCCTGTGTTTGTCTTTGTCATTGGCATTCAGTTCCTGAACAACTATAAACCTATATGGACACATCCCGGCTTTCTTCGTAGCTCTGTGACATGGGCTCTGTGACATTCCACATACCTGAGATAAATGTCAAACAGACTTTGCAGGAGAGGCCAACAATCATTGCTTCATGGCAGTAACTTTTTCTTCTGATAATGGTGGCTGACCCCACTGTAATATCCAACTCCATTCCACTGCTCTCCATCTTTTCTCTAAGTTATGTATGCAGCATTTAGACAGTATATACTGGTCACCAAACTGTACAACAAACATTTGCAGACATGTCTTAATGGAATCAGTAATCCAATATTATTTCAAACTAAATACACGCTCTTCATCAGAATGGTGATACATTGTCACTAAATGCTGAACACTGAACACCTATCTCCAGTGCCAGTGACACACGGAAACACACTGTAAGGGTCAAATGATGTTGCAGAGTGCAGCATTGCCATGTCAAACATCACAAATTACACAGTGCACTTTCAGCACTTACTACACATGTTTGTGGGGCTTCTTTGGAGTGTGACACCATGTAGCATAGACTGTAGAGGAGGACTTGATTTCAATTTAATTTCTTCTTATATTTTACTAATATTATCTCCTCTATGTTTTTGTTACATTCAGAAGCATCATGCCCTATCTATGTTTCTGTTTACTGCTATTTGCAGTGTTAAATCATCCTTGGACGCATTACACAGCTCTACAAATTGACATCACCTTATCGTGTAAATCATTGCCATTGCTACCACCACCACCAGCAGGAGCAGCAGCACCAGCACCAGCACCACCTCCCTGTACAGTTTCACACCAATGGCAAGGTTGCTGAGAACACAAGCCCCTCCATCTCCCCCACTTTCCCCAATGCCTGTCTATTGCTACTCAGGTGCATTCCTGTCCTGTCTTCCGAATTCTTTCTTCCTGTCGTTTTAGCCACTAGTCCTTCGATCTACCCCTTGGCCACTTGTCCTTTATCTTCATCTTGTGCATCTTCCAAAGCATCCTTGTCACATCCCTTGTCTCACCTACTCATTTCATTTTAAACTCTTTACCTCAGTCTTCTCTTGTAGCAATTGCTTACATTTTATAATGACATTTTCTTTCTTCACATTTTCCAGTTTTGTTACTCTTATCCAAGTTCATTTCACTTGCTCTCACCTTACTTTTCCCCCTTTCCTTCATGACCCAATTTTTTGTTCATGACTAATAACATCCACATAAAGTTTGATTCCCCCCATGAACCATGGACCTTGCCATTGGTGGGGAGGCTTGCGTGCCTCAGCGATACAGATGGCCGTACCGTAGGTGCAACCACAACGGAGGGGTATCTGTTGAGAGGCCAGACAAACATGTGGTTCCTGAAGAGGGGCAGCAGCCTTTTCAGTAGTTGCAGGGGCAACAGTCTGGATGATTGACTGATCTGGCCTTGTAACATTAACCAAAACGGCCTTGCTGTGCTGGTACTGTGAACGGCTGAAAGCAAGGGGAAACTACAGCCGTAATTTTTCCCGAGGACATGCAGCTTTACTGTATGATTAAATGATGATGGCGTCCTCTTGGGTAAAATATTCCGGAGGTAAAATAGTCCCCCATTCGGATCTCCGGGCGGGGACTACTCAAGAGGACGTCGTTATCAGGAGAAAGAAAACTGGCATTCTACAGATCGGAGCGTGGAATGTCAGATCCCTTAATCGGGCAGGTAGGTTAGAAAATTTAAAAAGGGAAATGGATAGGTTAAAGTTAGATATAGTGGGAATTAGTGAAGTTCGGTGGCAGGAGGAACAAGACTTTTGGTCAGGTGATTACAGGGTTATAAATACAAAATCAAATAAGGGTAATGCAGGAGTAGGTTTAATAATGAATAAAAAAATAGGAGTGCGGGTTAGCTACTACAAACAGCATAGTGAACGCATTATTGTGGCCAAGATAGACACAAAGCCCATGCCTACTACAGTAGTACAAGTTTATATGCCAACTAGCTCTGCAGATGATGAAGAAATTGATGAAATGTATGATGAGATGAAAGAAATTATTCAGGTAGTGAAGGGAGACAAAAATTTAATAGTCATGGGTGACTGGAATTCGTCAGTAGGGAAAGGGAGAGAAGGAAACATAGTAGGTGAATATGGATTGGGGGGAAGAAATGAAAGAGGAAGCCGCCTTGTAGAATTTTGCACAGAGCATAACTTAATCATAGCTTCTTCTAGTTAAGTTCTGCCACAAACTTCTCTTCTCCCCAATCCTATTCAATACCTCCTCATTAGTTACGTGATCCACCCACCTTATCTTCAGCATTCTTCTGTAGCACCACATTTTGAAAGCTTCCATTCTATTTTTGTTTTTTCACATGGCTACATTCCATACAAATACTTTCAGAAATAACTTCCTGACACTTAAATCTATACTCGATATTAACAAATTTCTCTTCTTCAGAAACGCTTTCCTTGCCATTGCCAGTCTACATTTTATATCCTCTCTACTTCGTCCATCATCAGTTATTTTGCTCCCCAAATAGCAAAACTCCTTTACTACTTTAAGTGTCTCATTTCCTAATCTAATACCCTCAGCATCACCCGACTTAACTTGACTACATTCCATTATCCTCGTTTTGCTTTTGTTGATGTTCATCTTATATCCTCCCTTCAAGACACCATCCATTCCGTTCAACTGCTCTTCCAAGTCCTTTGCTGTCTCTGACAGAATTACAATGTCATCGGCGAACCTCAAAGTTTTTATTTCTTCTCCATGGATTTTAATACCTACTCCAAATTTTTCTTTTGTTTCCTTTACTGCTTGCTCAATATAGAGATTGAATAACATCGGGGAGAGGCTACAATCCTGTCTTACTCCCTTCCCAACCACTGCTTCCCTTTCATGTCCCTCAACTCTTATAACTGCCATCTGGTTTCTGTACAAGTTGTAAATAGCCTTTCGCTCCCTGTATTTTACCCCTGCCACCTTTAGAATTTGAAAGAGAGTATTCCAGTCAACATTATCAAAAGCTTTCTCTAAGTCTACAAATGCTAGAATCGTAGGTTTGCCTTTCCTTAATCTTTCTTCTAAGATAAGTCGTAAGGTCAGTATTGCCTCATGTGTTCCAGTATTTCTACGGAATCTAAACTGATCTTCCCCGAGGTCAGCTTCTACTAGTTTTTCCATTCGTCTGTAAAGAATTCGTGTTAGTACTTTGCAGCTGTGGCTTATTAAACTGATTGTTTGGTAATTTTCACATCTGTCAACACCTGCTTTCTTTGGGATTGGAATTATTATATTCTTCTTGAAGTCTGAGGGTATTTCGGCTGTTTCATACATCTTGCTCACCAGATGGTAGAGTTTTGTCAGGACTGGCTCTCCCAAGGCCATCAGTAGTTCCAATGGAATGTTGTCTACTCCGGGGGCCTTGTTTCGACTCAGGTCCTTCAGTGCTCTGTCAAACTCTTCACGCAGTATCGTATCTCCCATTTCATCTTCATCTACATCCTCTTCCATTTCCATAATATTGTCCTCAAGTGCATCGCCCTTGTATAGACCCTCTATATACTCCTTCCACCTTTCTGCTTTCTCTTCTTTGCTTAGAACTGGGTTTCCATCTGAGCTCTTGATGTTCATACATGTGGTTCTCTTATCTCCAAAGGTCTCTTTAATTTTCCTGTAGGCAGTATCTATCTTACCCCTAGTGAGATAAGCCTCTACATCCTTACATTTGTCCTCTAGCCATCCCTGCTTAGCCATTTTGCACTTCCTGTCGATCTCATTTTTGAGACGTTTGTATTCCTTTTTGCCTGCTTCATTTACTGCATTTTTATATTTTCTCCTTTCATCAATTAAATTCAATATTTCTTCTGTTGCCCAAGGATTTCTACTAACCCTCTTCTTTTTACCTACTTCATCGTCTGCTGCCTTCACTATTTCATCCCTCAGAGCTGCCCATTCTTCTTCTACTGTATTTCTTTCCCCCATTCCTTTCAATTGTTCCCTTATGCTCTCCCTGAAACTCTGTACAACCTCTGGATGCACAAAACATATTGTGCAGGGGGGGCACTGAAAACAGTGCAGTCATTCTTGTAATGTGGGAATGAAGCAACTTATCTGATGTCCAAAAGTGCATGATAAGTGGCTTTCAGACCAAGGATGGAAGCAATTCTGAAAAGGCTAAGTTTTAAAACTGTTCACTTGTTGCTGTGGTTAAAGTATACCATGCATGGTAAAATGGCACTACCCAAAACCAGCACCAAAGCAACTGTGGTGCACTGTGGGTCATAAATGACAGGGGTGAATGATGGCTGCAGAGGTGTCTACAGGCAAACAGATGTGGAACTATAGAGTGACTCATCACCCAGATGAACCAAGGAGCTACCAACAGTGTCTCTTAAATGACAGTTGGGCAAACTTTATTGCACTTGGGCCTTTGCAGCAGACAGCTGGTTCAAGCACACATGCTGACTGCTGTTCATCAGTGATAAAGGCTGGAATCTGAATGCCAGTACCACAACTGGACATCCACTGAGTGGCAACAGATGGCCTTTTCAGGTGAATCATGTTTTATGATCCATCTGACAGTCCGCCCTGGTAGCGGAGTGGTCAGCGTGACAGACTGTCAATCCTAAGGGCCCGGGTTCGATTCCCGGCTGGGTCGGAAATTTTCTCCACTCAGGGACTGGGTGTTGTGTTGTCCTAATCATCATCATTTCATCCCCATCGACGCGCAGGTCGCCGAAGTGGCGTCAAATCGAAAGACCTGCACCAGGCGAACGGTCTACCCGACGGGAGGCCCTAGCCACACGACATTTCCATTTTTATTATCCATCTGACAGATGGTCATTGGTGCATACAGTGTGAAACATTTCAAAGCAAACACCCTGCAACAACCGTCAAAAGGTTCTAGGATGGAGAAGGGAGCATTATGGTCTGGTGAATGTTTTCATCATTCTGGAAGGTGTAATGAATCAACATAAGTAGGCATTTATCCTTGGGGACCATGTCCACTGCTACATGCAGCTTGATTTTCCTTGGCACAATGGCATCTGCCAGCAAGACAATGCATTGTGTCACACAGCTAGCAGTGTACATGCATAGTCCAAAGAGCACCTTTGATGATATGAAAGGTACAAAATTTATGACACGTAGAATGCTTATGACAAAAATATGACGTTTATGATGTGTACGGACAGTTACATTTAATGACAAATAAAGTTGAATTTACAATTGTAATCCAATATTTATGTAA
Organism: Schistocerca serialis cubense; assembly: GCF_023864345.2. Classification (NCBI taxonomy): domain Eukaryota; kingdom Metazoa; phylum Arthropoda; class Insecta; order Orthoptera; family Acrididae; genus Schistocerca; species Schistocerca serialis. The sequence goes on along the minus strand of NC_064641.1, from coordinate 847,503,690 downwards.
CTAAAATCTGATTTAAGAGAAGGAGAAAGGAAACAGTTTGGTCATTTAAAACACAGCTGGCAGTCTGTATCATATGTTTATTGATGTCCAGTACTTCAAATGGGATCACCTTTCTGTTTTTCTCAACAGTCTGTAAAACTTCGTAATCTACATCATATAGGTAGTAGTTTCCTGTTAAAAGATGTTCAGCAAAGGTTTAATGAGTCTTTATTTGTCTCCCAATTCATGGAGATAGTGGTCTTCCTTGATTTAGATAATTTTTCTGTCAGCCCCCATTTCCTTTGTCTTCTCATTCTCACATGACTTACCTATCAACTCTTTTATCTTCAGTAAAGTTTGCTTCACTACTTCTTACTTTTGTAACTCCTCCCAAACTATTCTTCTGGATACAGTATCCTATACTGTCCTTAACTTCAGGAAGACCATCAGTAGATCCCTTCCACACTTACTGTGGTGGTTTTGCACCTGTAACAATATGAGACCTACTGTGGACTTTCCTTACCTGAAGCTACAGTGTTCTTCTCTCAGCTGCTTCTCTACTGTTCTTGGAATGCATCTCTCCAGAATCTTCACATATGTTATTGTACAGTGGCACATGTGAGTAATGACACTTTAGTCATTTTACATCACTTCTCTTCTTGAAGACACATACAGTTTTTTCCTTCTCCCAGAGTTTTAGAATTCTCATTTCCATCCACACAGTTATCGTAACTCTATAAGGACTACTCTTCACATTCATATTATGTCTAATACCAATGAAGAGCTCTTTCAGAAAGAATATTTTCTTTGCCTCAGCAAGTTTGGTTTTTAACACTCTATTACTACACCCATGGTGTTTACTTTTCTTTCAAATAGTCTATACAGTGAAAGCAGAGCCTTAACAGTTTAAGCAGCTATCCATGCCTACCACATCAAGTCACATGACATGATTTTGTGTACATCTCTACAGTAATGCCTTAGTGCTGCTGCATCTCTCTATATGATTATCGACCTGCCAGCACTTTCGTTCGGTAAGTCACATCATCTGTGTTTTTAGATATATGATTATAGTTTTTCAGTCATGTGACATATCTACCATTAGCAGCCATTTGGCTTCACAGCTGAAAGCTGATAGCACTGCTGTGAACCATCAGTGCTCATCTTTTGATGTACAGAATATAAGTAGCTAATTTATTCACTTCTTCAGAACTAATTTACCTCACTTCTTCAGAAGCTTATCTTCCCCATTTCAATATTTGAGGGGCACAGTGGAAAAGGGGCACAAGCCACCTGCATAGTGATTTTGGTACAGGAAGACAGCCGATGCCATCTAGTATCATAGGTGGTAACTTCTAGCACAGTGGCAGGTACTTGTTCCTTTAAAGAGAGCATATCAATTTTGCTGTTATTCAAGACTGACACATTCCCAGTGGATAAGATGCCCATGCCAATAGTATTTCTGTGTCTTATGAGTCAATTTGTCTCATTGGTTGATCTGGTTTTGGAAAGCCAATCAGAAAGCGTTTCTCAAATGTTGTTCATATGTTTCCAAGATGGCAAAAAACTTGTGGTGAAATGCATCAGTACAGGGGGGGGGGGGGAGTGGAAAGATATTGAAAGATATTGAAAGGAAGAGGTCAAGAAATAATGGTAAACAATATAAATCCCCAAAATATAAGATTGTGTCCAAGAAAGTGTTTCATTGTGCCAGTGATCCATGCTGGAATACTAGTTTCTGCAAATACTCAACACTGAATGAAGAAGGAGTCAATATTTATTGAGTTTTATCAGTTGGGAGATTATAAGCAAAATGCTTATTTATTTGGCTCTAGTGCGGCCAAATAACTGCAAAAAAGTGTATCCAAAGAAGAGGAAGGTTCCAACAGTAAGCCATAGGATGGGTTCTTTCAGGTATTTTATTCGTGACACTCCAGTAACTGAGGTTGAAGTGTGTGGGACTGCATTTTTAGCTGTTCATGCCATTAATGTTAAGCATTTGAGGACTGTCTGTAGCAATGATGAATGTGGCACAGAGAGTCGTGACTCTACAACACATGTGTCTGCACATACACCTTCACAGGATAACAAAACAAGCATTCTAACAGACCTCATGCCATTTATAACGAGAGAAAAAATAAGGTTAGAAACCACATCAAAATGTGTCCAAGGTACACATCACATTATAGTAGAACGCAGAATCTGAAAAAGTCTTTCATAACCTCTGTTCGCTCAATTGTACTGTAAAGATCTTAAAAATACAGATGAAGTCCCAGTGAAACAACATGTGTATGAAACCATTCTCAACACAGAATATAATATTGGTTTTAAATTGCTGTTGAGTGATATGTCATATTTGTGATTCTGCTAAGGCACGTAATAGCCCTGAATCCACAGATATCAAACTACGCCTTGAGAAAGCTGAAGCTGAATATAGTGCTCTGAAAACTGACTCAAATGAGTCAGAACAGGATGGTAGTGATGCACTTGTTTTGTGCATGGAGTTACAACAAGCATTGCTAACACCATATATTTCGACGGAAATAGTTTTACGAGGGCAGTTCAATAAGTAATGCAACACATTTTTTTTCTCGGCCAATTTTGGTTGAAAAAACCGGAAATTTCTTGTGGAATATTTTCAAACATTCCCTCTTCGTCTCGTATAGTTTCATTGACTTCCGACAGGTGGCAGCACTGTACGGATCTGTTAAAATGGCGTCTGTAACGGATGTGCGTTGCAAACAACGGGCAGTGATCAAGTTTCTTTTGGCAGAAAAGCAGGGCATCTCAGATATTCATAGGCGCTTGCAGAATGTCTACGGTGATCTGGCAGTGGACAAAAGCACGGTGAGTCGTTGGGCAAAGCGTGTGTCACCATCGCTGCAAGGTCAAGCAAGACTGTCTGATCTCCCGCGTGCGGGCCGGCCGTGCACAGCTGTGACTCCTGCAATGGCGGAGCGTGCTAACACACTCGTTCGAGATGATCAACGGATCACCATCAAACAACTCAGTGCTCAACTTGACATCTCTGTTGGTAGTGCTGTCACAATTGTTCACCAGTTGGGATATTCAAAGGTTTGTTCCCGCTGGGTCCCTCGTTGTCTAACCGAACACCATAAAGAGCAAAGGAGAACCATCTGTGAGGAATTGCTTGCTCGTCATGTGGCTGAGGGTGACAATTTCTTGTCAAAGATTGTTACAGGTGATGAAACATGGGTTCATCACTTCGAACCTGAAACAAAACGGCAATCAATGGAGTGGCGCCACACTCACTCCCCTAGCAAGAAAAAGTTTAAAGCCATACCCTCAGCCAGTAAAGTCATGGTTACAGTCTTCTGGGACGCTGAGGGGTTATTCTGTTCAATGTCCTTCCCCATGGTCAAACGATCAACTCTGAAGTGTACTGTGCTACTCTTCAGAAATTGAAGAAACGGCTTCAGCGTGTTCGTAGGCACAAAAATCTGAACGAACTTCTCCTTCTTCATGACAACGCAAGACCTCACACAAGTCTTCGCACCCGAGAGGAGCTCACAAAACTTCAGTGGACTGTTCTTCCTCATGCACCCTACAGCCCCGATCTCGCACCGTCGGATTTCCATATGTTTGGCCCAATGAAGGACGCAATCCGTGGGAGGCACTACGCGGATGATGAAGAAGTTATTGATGCAGTACGACGTTGGCTCCGACATCGCCCAGTGGAATGGTACCGTGCAGGCATACGGGCCCTCATTTCAAGGTGGCGTAAGGCCGCAGCATTGAATGGAGATTACATTGAAAAATAGTGTTGTGTAGCTAAAAGATTGGGGAATAACCTGGTGTGTTTCAATGCTGAATAAAACAACCCCTGTTTCAGAAAAAAAATGTGTTGCATTACTCATTCAACTGCCCTCATATATAAGAGACAACTTTGGACATATGATCTCTGTATTCACCATTGTAGCAATGAGACTGCAGTGATGTGTATCTGGTCCAAGAATGTTGCATCTAGAGGGGCTGATGAAGTATCTAGCTGCGTTTTAAAGGCCTCAGACATGGTGAAGGAAGAACTTCATCAAAGGCTCATCATTCATTCTGATTCGTGTGTTGGACAAAATAAAAACTGTATTATCCTAGGTTTGTAGTTGTACCTCCTAGACAAAAAATGTTTTGATGTAGTTGAGCACAAATTTCTCCTCGCTGGTCACACTTTCCTGCCATGTGACAGGGATTTTGGAGTTATTGAGAAGCTGTGTACACTCCAGAAAAATGGGTTGAACTTATAAGAAAGAACAAGCAAAAAACCCATTCATTGTGACTGAAATGAAGAAAGATGACTTCGTGTCTTTGTCGTCTATAGTGAACAGTATTGTCAAACGTAACATTACTGTTGACGAAAAGCCTGCAGACATCAGAAAGGCAATAGTGTTTAGATTAGTGAGCAGTGAACATTCTGTATATATCAAATATTCACACAATCAAACTGAGAAACCTGTGTGAGTTAGTTTAGAGAAGTGTCATGGATGATTTCCTAAGCTTGCAGACTGCCAGTTAGTTCCTAAGTATTCAAATGGATGTCAAATTAAGGCAGCAAAGTTCAAGGACCTTCAAGCTTACCGCAATTTGTGCCTCCAATGTATTCAAGTTTTTATGTGTCATTGAAAAGTGATGGTAGTGACGATACAAAGGAACAGGAAAAAATTGATACTGCTCCGATGTAGTTGCACCTGTGGTACAGCTACCTGTATTGCTGATGCATGCAAGCCACCCCACTAATGGCAAGGTCCATGGTTCATTGGGGGGGGGGGGGAGGGGGCGGTGTAAGGCATATACATTTAATATCGTCATCATTAACTGCTTCAATCAATGATATTTTGGTCTTTATCACTCTCTCATCACGTCACAGAAAATGTGAAATATTCTGGACTGCCATGCATTTTATGTGGCACTACCATCAGTGACTAGTGGACTTCCATTATTTTTGTTTATTAATAACTTACTTCTGTTGATATTCCATATTGGATTTTAATTGTTTGTGCTACAAACAGCACTAGCTGTCATCATTACATTTTTTATGTACATCCATCATTCAACAGTTCCCATTCGATGTGGATTACAATGTAGCCCTTCTACTGTAATTTATGTTCTATAAACTGGTATCATACAGTGATATTTATAGTAAAATTGTAACACAGCCTATTTTTTACATTGGGAACTAATGTGACATACTCATGAACAAAAAATAAACAAGGAAACTGATTATGTTGAAATGATCAAACAAATCATTATAATACTTACCTTGTGTACAAAGCAAAACTGAAATCAGAACCTCCAGCATTGGTGCCAGCTGGAAAAAGAAATATCTGTATTAACAACATCACTGCCTGAAAACTTTTGTTTTACAATCTCAGCATGGCAATAATATCAGGAGTGAGAAATATGTTTTGTGATTTTTCACATACATTGTTGGAATGTGAAAATATCCTATAATGGCAGTAGACTCTCAACTAATAGAACACTTCCCCCAGACTAAAGCTGTGTGTTGGATTGAGACTGGAATTTAGATTTTCATCTTTGCTCGTAAGTGCTCATTTGGCATACCATTGTACATGAAAGGTAAACTGTTGTTTTCAATCCAGATTACAGGTTTACTGTGTTGGGATGTTAATGTGAGTGCACTTGGAGAGGGTCAGATTTCAGTCTCCAGTTTGATAAAGTATGCCTATATATACTAAAATTGTACAACATCAAAAAAGAGAGATGTCCTGAGAGATTTTGTAGCATACTTCAAAGGCAGGGAAATATGCAGAAACCTATTAAGTACATCTAAAATAAACAAATCGAGATATTTTTGAAAATAGTACTAACCAAAAGTACAAACAGTATTTGACAGCACAAACAGTGTTCTAGAAAGATAAATCTCTTGTGTCTATGAATGACGAACAATGGGATATAAAATACTTTCATTAGCATTGTTGTTGTGGTCTTCAGTCTTAAGGTTAATCTTAAGCAGCTCTTCATACTACTCAATCCTGTGCAAACTTCTTCATCTCTGAATAATTACTGCAACCTACATTCATCTGGAACTGCGTATTGTAATCAAGCCTTGATCTCCCTCTACAATTCCCCCCTCCCACTCACATTTTTCTCCAGTACCAAATTCACAATTCCTTGATGCCTGCGAGTTTATCATATCAATGGTTCCCTTTTTTTTATTCAAGCTGTACCATAAATTTATTTTCTTCCCAGTTTGATTCAGAACCTGCTCATCAGTTACACAGTCTACTTATCTAATATTCAGCATTGTTCAACAGCATTATAATTCAAAAGTTTATATGCTCTTCTCGTTCAAACTGATTATCATCCACATTTCCCTTCTGTAAAATTCTACACTCCAGGTAAATACCTTCAGAAAAGACTTCCAACTATTGAAATTACCATTCTTATATTATATAGTAGGATTATTTATTTAAGAAAGCAGATGATTAATCCTTAGAGCTATAACCAGTGATGTGTTGTGGCACAGCCTAGGTGGGCAAACTATATAGATACCAGAAATGTCATTATGCACCACCAACAGATTTTTGTTGAAGCTTTTTACTAAATTTTCATGACCGGACTAAACAAACAGAGTTCGTTTGTTTAACATAAAGTGTTGTATATCAGAAAGTCACAGTAAACTCTTAGCCTGCAAGCTTTTCATCTACAATCAACAAATTGTATTGTTATCTGATGCATTTGTTTTGTCTCTAGTTACACAGTTCACAGAACTGAAGCAGGATCAGAGATTTCATGCCAGTGGCATTCCCCTTATTTGGTTCAAATCACATTTTATTAATAAAATAGGAGTGTCTCAGACGCAATAATATTCAGATTGTTTAATCATGTTACAGTATTTCACATGAAACATGATTGAATACCTGTAATCTCTAAGGATGTCAGTTTCAATGGTAGATAGGAACTGATGGAAGCAGCACAACTATGTAGAACACCACCATAATGAAAACACATAGTCATCAATTTTGTGACTCACAATGGCTGAAATTGGCCATCCACTACTTTTTTTAAAATTTTTAATAATCTTTATTGTCATTTTATGAATTTTACATAGTTAATTCAAAATTCTGAATTTGTGTAATGTAAATCTTTTGTCACAGTAATGGCATAAAAGAAATGACGAAAGAGATAACAAAAATAAACATTAATTCACAAAAGACAAGTCTTTTTATTTCACTCATGAGGAGTTCCAAGTTCAATTTATTTTCATTATCCTTGTCCATCCATGTAGTTTTCCCATGACAATTCATTGTGACTTGGGTTCCTGGGAAGCCTACTGCATATAAAAGGGTGGCTTTATTGTATAACTTCTCCAACTTTCTTCCCAGGTTTTGATGTGCTGCGTCTTTATGCTGACTGGAGCCCATCAGTTTGGTACAGAGAACAGTCTGTTGGTTGACATTGTTGTTGACATTAGATTTCAATAGCTGTGTCTAGCACTATGAGTAAAAATTTCATGAAGATTTCCACATAGTGTGGTGTTTTCCTTGTTCATTCATGTTGGTCCAGTAGATAGGGTACATACAGACACTTCTTAGTAATCATGAATCCTGAAGATCTTACACTGACTTTACATGTTCCTCTGTAAATGTCAATGTTGTTTGCTTTAGGACCAGTTCTTGTAGACACCATGCTGCTTAAGGTCCTTCTGCAGTTCATCCTCCCACCACTTCCTTGCTCTTTCAACTGGACAGATACCATCCAGTTTTTCCGTAAGCACAGGCTTGGCCTGAAAAGTGTCTGGTCTCCTGACAGTAGGCCCTCCCAGCCTTATTCTCCATGCTTTCATTCTTTGCACAATGCTCAGTTTTTCCATTAGGTAGCACAGTTCTTTTCTTCCATCTGAGACGTGGTTTAGGTTTGAAAGCCATACATATTTGCTCAGCTGCTGACTTCCTATGTCTGACACGGATGAGGATTTTTTTCAGTGTTAACTCCCTTAATCATTGAAAATCCCTCTTCTCCACAAGGCAGTGGTGTACTCTTCTAATTATCTTCAGGGAGAGTAGGTTGCCTCATCCACCATCTCCGCCATTCCGAAGGTTTCCTCGCCTGTAACCATGGGCATAGGTTCCACATTATACCCCATGAACCTAGGCCCCTGCCTCAACTTAGCCATCCTTTCACGTTGTCCTACTGGTGTGGAGGATGCCCTTTGCCACAGCATGGATGTGCCAAGCAAGAATTGCTCAAGTAGATAATAGGGAAGGTGGCCCTATCCCCTTGGAGTTGGGTTAATGGTTGTGTATGATACCACAACCAAGTTATCCTGGAACAGAAGGTGTACAAAGACAGAAGGAGGGAGACAGCAATGGCTTGTACATTACAACCAGGAAACTGTAGTAGGAAAATGATGCTTGTGATGATGGTGGTGATGGTGATGATGAGTACCATACTTGGTTGGTGCTACATTTCAGGTATTCTCTTCATAAAATTAAATTTTTGCTATCACATAACATGCCTCATTCAAACAAACATCTTGATAGACGACTTGCAAATTCTGAAACTACATGCAAACTAATAATCTTAATCTAAGGTCACAATAGATATGTTGTTGATTCTTCAGTGAGGTATTTTTTACAAGCTTATCATTCTAAAGAAAATAATTATGGTTATAACAGATGTGATGCTACTTATTTAGACAGATACTGTATTATATGTTTATCACTTAAGAAATCCTCTACACTATAATAGCATTTGCTTTTCTTGTGTTTTTCTAGGTTTACTTCAGTATTTTTTAGATTTGGGTCACACTTTACCTTCCAGATTTTATTTGTAATTTCACGTCCATGTAGTACGGATTTTTTTCATATAGTTTTAGTTTGTGGGTAGGTAACATGTTACTTGCCCTATGTTTCATCTCACACTGACACAAGAAGCAGTTGCCCTCAGATAGTTGTGGGTTTCTCTTTGTGAAAATGAGAATCTCGTATCACCCTAGGAAAATTAGGAAAAAGGGGAGAAATAATTTCTAAAGTTTTGAAACTTTGGGAGAACACTCTCAGAGGATGTAATAGTAAAAAACAAAACTTCCCTCCCCTATCAGGTGAGCATGTGTGTATGTGGTCTGCAATCAGTGTGTGATACTTCTTGGCCATCATCATGGTGCCTTACACGAGCTCCACTGGTCCAATGGATGCCCACATGAATGTTCCCCAGAGCATAAAGGAGCCACCACCAGCTTGTCTTCATTCCACACTACAGGTGCCAAGGAGCAATTGCCCTGGAAAATGATGGATTTGCACCCTCCCATCAACATGATGAAGAAGGTATGGGGATTCATCAGAATTCATCAGACCATGCAACGCCCTGTCCAGTGCTGATGGTCACATGCCCATTTCAGTTGTAGTTGTCAATGGAATGATGTTAACATTGATACATGCATGGGTCGTTGGCTGTGGAGGATCATCATTTAGGAAAGTTCAGTGCCACCACAGTTTACTGCCTGTCCTGTTTTATTAGTCTGTCAAGCCTACAAAATTGAACATTTGTAATGAGGGGTGGCCGCCCAACCTGATGGCAACTGAACATGATTTCACCTTGGTTTTACCAGGTGTAGTGGAAACTCACCACAGCACTCCTCAAACACCAGACAAGTCATGCAGTTTGTGAAATGCTCATACCAAGCCCCCAGGTCTTCACAATTTGCCCTCTGTCAAACTCAGATAGATCATATGCCTTCCCCTATTCTACACACCGACAGCACACTCACTGATACAACATACACCATGCATGTGTGACTAGCAGTCATCCCTTGTCAGGTGACACTGACATGGGCAGCCAAAAAGGAGAAGAGCAGATCCATTTATTCTCCTCATCGTTGCTGGCGCACCATCTGTCGTTGAGCTGGAAAGATTTTTGCCTTAAAGATCAAACTTTTCCATACAACTTATTACTACTTCATATACCTCTTGACCTGTTGTACCTTTCATTGAACGCAAGTCAAGTAACTCCTCAATTACCATGTAGTTCTCTCTCTCAAAGACTGCCGATTGAACTGTATCTGAAACATCAGCACTCTCATTGAGTGCTTAACTGTACAATACACATTCCTTTGATTGTGCATTAAGTGAAATTTCAATATCTTTTGCCATGTTATCAACTCATTGTGCTATGGTTTGATGTGACAAGCTGGTATTTTCTCACTAATGATACTTGTTTTGTATATGCTGCTGATGAAAATATTTCCAAACATGCAGATAAAAGTTTTCTGCTTTAGGTAATAGCGTCTACTATCTTAAAACTTAGTTTTCTTACAGTTTCTAAGTTTTCTTTTGGTACTTTAAACATGACCTGCTGTGTCAACATGATTGTGCCACTTAAAAACCATAGTGATGTCTTGGTGAGAATTGATTTATTGAATGTTGACATACCAGTCTTTTTCTTCCAATGAGTTGATTCAGTCAGTTTTTATTTGGCCACTGTATTCATTATACTTAGAAGCATGTTTTTCAGAATAATGGTACTCTACATTGTACTTCATACAAATTAATATTCTTTCATTACAGATGAGATACAGTATGTTCCTATTTTGTTCAGTCACAATAGGCTTCAGTTCAACTCAATTTGAATACATGACATTCTGTGTAAACTTTCCATTTTTTCATGGATGACATGACTGCATTAACAGTCCTGGATTGTTGATTGATAATCAATACACCCAACGAATACACTTATCTTCATAATCACATGCATCTTCTGGAACAAAATTAAAATTATTCTGATAAATCTCATTGGTTGATCAAAACCCAAAATAAAATGTCAGTAAGTACAGGGTGTTTCAAAAATGACCGGTATATTTGAAATGGCAATAAAAACTAAACGAGCAGCAGTAGAAATACACCGTTTGTTGCAATATGCTTGGGACAACAGTACATTTTCAGGCAGACAAACTTTCGAAATTGCAGTAGTTACAATTTTCAACAACAGATGGCGCTGCGGTCTGGGAAACTCTATAGTACGATATTTTCCACATATCCACCATGCGTAGCAATAATATGGCGTAGTCTCTGAATGAAATTACCCGAAACCTTTGACAACGTGTCTGGCGGAATGGCTTCACATGCAGATGAGATGTACTGCTTCAGCTGTTCAATTGTTTCTGGATTCTGGCAGTACACCTGGTCTTTCAAGTGTCCCCACAGAAAGAAGTCACAGGGGTTCATGTCTGGCGAATAGGGAGGCCAATCCACGCTGCCTCCTGTATGTTTCGGATAGCCCAAAGCAATCACACGATCATCTAAATATTCATTCAGGAAATTAAAGACGTTGGCCGTGCGATGTGGCCAGGCACCATCTTGCATAAACCATGAGGTGTTCGCAGTGTCGTCTAAGGCAGTTTGTACCGCCACAAATTCACGAAGAATGGCCAGATAGCGTGATGCAGTAATCGTTTCGGATCTGAAAAATGGGCCAATGATTCCTTTGGAAGAAATGGCGGCCCAGACCAGTACTTTTTGAGGATAGAGGGACGATGGGACTGCAACATGGGGCTTTTCGGTTCCCCATATGCGCCAGTTCTGTTTATTGACGAAGCCGTCCAGGTAAAAATAAGCTTCGTCAGTAAACCAAATGCTGCCCACATGCATATCGCCGTCATCAATCCTGTGCACTATATCGTTTGCGAATGTCTCTCGTGCAGCAATGGTAGCGGCGCTGAGGGGTTCCCGCGTTTGAATTTTGTATGGATAGAGGTGTAAACTCTGGCGCATGAGACGATACGTGGACGTTGGCGTCATTTGGACCGCAGCTGCAACACGGCAAACGGAAACCCGAGGCCGCTGTTGGATCACCTGCTGCACTAGCTGCGCGTTGCCCTCTGTGGTTGCCGTACGCGGTCGCCCTACCTTTCCAGCACGTTCATCCGTCACGTTCCCAGCCCGTTGAAATTTTTCAAACAGATCCTTTATTGTATCGCTTTTCGGACTTTTGGTTACATTAAACCTCCGTTGAAAACTTCATCTTGTTGCAACAACACTGTGTTCTAGGCGGTGGAATTCCAACACCAGAAAAATCCTCTGTTCTAAGGAATAAACCATGTTGTCTACAGCACACTTGCACGTTGTGAACAGCACACGCTTACAGCAGAAAGACGACGTACAGAACGGCGCACCCACAGACTGCGTTGTCTTCTATATCTTTCACATCACTTGCAGCGCCATCTGTTGTTGAAAATTGTAACTACTGTAATTTCTAAAGTTTGTCTGCCTGAAAATGTACTGTTGTCCCAAGCATATTGCAACAAACAGTGTATTTCTATCGCTGCTCGTTTAGTTTTTATTGCCGTTTCAAATATACCGGTCATTTTTGAAACACCCTGTAAGTAGTGGAGAGGCAAAATCAGTCTCTAAGAAACCTGAATTATAATAAAATTGAACTCTCCTTTCATAGCCCTGTGAGTGTCAGAGGGGGACAGATATATGTGTAATCTGACATCAGTTCACAAGGTTACAGTGCACTATAAATTTCCAAGGTATTGGAACTTGTACACGAGTATCATTTTCTGGTAATGTTGCCATCGCCCATTCCATGCCACATGGAAGCTGATGTGGAACATGGGCAACAATGACCATATGTGAAAGATTGGCTAGTAAACAATAGTTGCTGTGTATGTCCACCAAACAAAAGATACTACGCATCATCTCAGCAGCTCATAGCAATCCCAGAAACACTGTGAACATAAGCCCTATAGCCTTACTGCCAGCCACACACTGCCAGAAAAATTATGCTCATATATGACTTCATTATAAGCACATACACATGCAGCCACACAGATTAGGTTAGATTCTGTTAAATATCTGCTAAATTTCACACATCCAGACACCTACACTATTCCACATGCACGTCTCATTTGGAACTAGTATGTTCGCTAATTGAACTTTGTTTCTGAATTAAAACAAGTTTTTTGTATTTACATACTTTTAATCACCCATGTGTAAATGAAGGGAAATATGTAATGTGGGAGCTAACTATTAAGCAGTGCCTTGCCACTGCAATAGCACAGAGTGAATCTGACTAACTGACTCAACTGAAACAAAGGAAGTAAGTGAGTACAGGTGAGGATGCCATTGCATGCCTCCCGTCAGGCCAATGCGTCACCTATATGAATCACAGGAGGGGAAACATGTGGCAGGTAGCAGGTATGGAAGAGTACAGCTAGTAGGTTAGCAGGCAGGCAACCACTCCTGTGCCCCACATGCACGTTTGTTTGTGCCATGTGCAATCGATAAAGCATGTTAATTTTAAATCATTGTCCTCATTTTATTACTGTGTTGGGAAAAAAAAGGAAAAAACTTTGTCAGGCTACTATGGGCTGGATTCTTCATCACCTCAGGCCACCATGTGACCTGTGGGCCATACGTTGGACAACTCTGGTCTATGGCATTCAACAAGGTAGATCACAAAATTCTTCTCAGGGTAGTTGAGCACTATGGCATAAATGGTGAAGTAAGGTTGTGGCTCAAGTGATATCTAGATGATAGAAAAGCAGAATGTTGTGAATAATTCTGCAATGGTACCTGCCTGTCCTGACTGCAGCACAGTGAAATGTTGAATACCACAGGGTTCAGTGCTTGGTCCTTTACTATAAACAGTGCTTGGTCCCTTACTACATCAATAACCTTCCAAAAAGCACATTTCACCCTATTTGCAGATAACACTGCAGTATTGAGAACACTGACTCCACTATATTTAAGGAAGCTATAGACTTGTTCACTTCAGGTGGTCTGTCCCTAAAAATTAACAAGACTCAGTTCAACTCACAAAAAACAGGAAGATGTGGAAATAAAATGTGGTGACAAAGAAATATCAAGGGCTGAGTCAACCAAATTCCTGGGATTACATACTAATAGCAACCTAAACTGCATCATTCCATTTCCTTGACTTATGCAAAAAACCGAATTTGGAAGCATTTGTCATTCACTCAACTGCATCTATTTATGACTTGGAAATAGGATATTTCATCACATCTGACATATGGCGTTATATTATAGGGGAACCTGCCACAAGGCTCTGAAGTGTTTATGGCACAGAAGAGAGTCATCAGTAGTATGAGTAGAGTCCACCCTAGATGCTCTTGCAGAAATTTATTCCAGCTGATGGGGATCCTCATCATGACTTACCAGTACATTTTTTTTTCAGTCAAGTCCTTTGTTAACAATAATTTTATTATTTACAAAATAAAAGAGCATATCATGATCATGATACACGAAGTAAACATGACCTTCAAAATTATGTAAAAAATCTCAACATGATACAGAAGGGCATGTTATTCAAGTCCAAAGGTATACAATTAATCTCCACATTTATGCCAGTGAGTAATCTGACTAAATTAAATAAATAAATAAATAAATAAACTAAAGCTTTGCCTTCTAGATCACTCTTTCTACTCCTTACATGAGTTTGACAGTTTGTAATGATATGTGGAACTGTGTTTAATTTTAAGTATACTATAAGAATTTACCATGTAGCACTTTATACATGACAGAGTGTCCGCCTTATAAGTTTTATGTGGCTTACACACCAGTTCTAAACCTTATAATTTGTATGTGGGGCACATGAAAGGAGCCTCCCCAGAGATGTACTCTGGGCAACATCAGTGACTGAACATTCTCTGGTAACTGATCCTTTGAGTTCCAGAAGTGATCAGCCTAAGAGGTCTTTGGTAAGATCAATTTTGACAATCATGTCTATAAACATGGGGAATTTCTGCAGCAAATGAGGAATTACCCTGAAATCTTTGCCATTACTTTCAGTGTGTTGTCTTACGTGTTCAGGAGATTCATTAGTTATCCCAAGAAAGATGGGCAAAGCTAGTGCTGGATCTAAGATATATAGACAAGCTGAACTGGAAACTAATGAACTCTCTCAAGAGCTCAGAGAAGAAGAATTGCAAGAAGCCATTTGACAATGCAAGAACTATAACTCAGCTGGCATGGATGATAAATGGGTGGAGCAAATAAAATGATCTGAGCAAGTGACCATGAAATGAGTGCTTGATACAGACTCAGATCCCAAACTATGTAGAAAAACTGAAGTAGCTGCCATCTTGAAACTTAGGGGGGAACCATCTAATCTCAAAAGTTATTCAAATAGGTTTTCAAAAGCCTTCCTATGACTGACAGTCTACTAATTTCTAAACAGGCAGGCTTCAGACCAAAAAAGAATTACACAGCACAAGAAGCCAACTTAACTTACTGCAAAGAGGATAGATTTGAAAGAGGTGACATCACTGGAGTTGATTTTATTGATCTATGTTCAACCTATGATACTAATCAACCTTTTATAATGTTCCAGAAGATCTATAGCATGACACCTAGTTATGGCTTAATGAAAGTAATTGGTACTTTAATTGTGCAATTGAAGGTTCTTTCTTGAGTTTCAAGGAAGGCAAAGTCATTGAAATGAAGGAAGCGTTTAGTCCCCTGTACTCTTTAATATATATGCCAAAGACCAATCAAGGCCTAACGCGTACAAAAGCTTCATACTTACAAATGGTCTCACTTTAGCTACTCAAGCAATGAAGTTTGAGGAAGTTAAACAAGTTCTTACGACAGCACTGACAACTTTCACTGACTATTGTGATAATAACCACCTGAGAGCTAATTGTTGGAAAATTCAGGTCTGTCCTTTACACCTCTGAAACAGACTGGCAAATAGAAAACTAGAAGTTAATTGGAAGGGCACTAAGTTGGAACACTGTTGTATATCTAAATATCCTGATGTCACTTCAACCAGGTTGTTAACATTCCGCAAACACTCACAGAGCACTAAGCTAAAGGGTTCAGTCCTAAATAATGTAAATTGGAAACCATTGGCAGTAAATGGGGAACCCAACCCAAATCATTAGAACTTCCACCAAGGCACATTGTTTCTCTGAAAGAAAGTATGTATGTCCTGTAAGGGTCAGCTCTGCTTATGCAAAGCTAGTGGAAGTCACACTGAATGAAGCTGCATGACTGAACCGTATTTCTGAAAGTGCTACTTGCATACAAGGTTTACTACTTGATAGATATTGTACCATCAGATATTCAATGTAAAGTAGTTACAGACATTGAAAGGAAAAAGCTTAAACTAAATAATTTACATCCACCCCATGGCCACCAACCACCAAGACCTTGGTTGAAATCTCAGTTCATTGTCCATTCTATCTATGTCTCCCAGAACAACTCAGCAGCTAGAAATGACCTGATCACTGAAGATCACTGAACAGACCAATTTCAAATGCTGGTAAATTGATAGACAACCTTGTCGAATGGGAATATTCCAAGGGAGCAACACAATGTTACTGCAGAGGAGAACGGATAATGGATCAACTGTGCCACTGTCCACACCACCCCGAGTCATGCAGTGATGAAGAGCTGCAGAAGCTGTTGCACAATTCTGGATGAAGATCATTTAGTTTTCTCCTCTTCTTTTAGTAATGTAAACTAAGTTAATTGTAAATTGTGTGAATTGTTGTTTTAGCAGCAGCACACAATATTGCACTCTTGTGTGCAGAGCTCTGTATGGCTTCTGACTTGAGTAAAATATTTGTGTGTGTAACTATTATTACTAGAATCATCTGTGCACTTGGACCCCACTTTTCATGTACCTCTTCACTTACAGTTAACACTGTAAGCCTTATGACCATTTATATATGTCTGTTTGCATAAAAATGTGAAATTTTCTACATCCTAGCACCACACTTGTGTCAAGCATCCATGGATCTCAAAGATAAAAAATTAAAAAAAAAACTATCACATTTTGTGTAAGCTGCTTTCAGCTGATGACTGGCAGACCATTTGTTTAATACAAGACATAAGAATCTCACTGAACAGCATAAAGGAGCAGTAGCAAAGTGAGAAGCACAATTTAGAGTAACTTAACATAGAAAATATTTTAAGCCTGTAGAAACATTAAATAATATGTTAATATTAGAGATGATAACAGGATGAGTTTTACAAGTACAATATTTAAATCTGAGAGTATAATCAAACCAAAATAGCACAGAATGAAGACTGGATTTTCAGTTACCAATTTATTAAATGAGAAAATTAAGGTTTTGCTGGCACTACAAATATATGCAAAATTTTACTTATAATTTCCTGTCTATCACCAGTAAACTGAATCAAAACTTGCATACCATGCAGTCCACAGATTACCCACAAAACACAATTTAAGTGAACAATGTGATACCAAGAGTAAGGAATTATTGAGTCTTTGAAATATAATGTTTTTATGTCCAGAGGTGAAGAAGGGTGACAAAGATTTGTGTGTCAGACATTAGCAGTGTACCGTACTTCGTTACTTGTGAACATCACAATAAAGGATGGCAGCCAAAAACAGTTGCAGGATAGAATTTTTTTTATTAAAATTCTTGACCAAGGTTTCGGTACATATAAATATACCTTCATCAGAAGTACATTTCCTGAATAGAAAGACACATTCATTAGAAAAGCCATATCAACGAAAGTGAGAAACAGAAGCTTAAATAACGGTGAAATTGCTAAAGTAATACAGGCACACAATCTTTAGTACTTACTAAAATTACATCATGCACTGGAGAATAATGAAACAATTATGCCAAAAGGCGTAGTCAGTAATTAAAATATCATCTCCATTTGTACAACATGTGTAATGGGTACAGGATCAAAGCGAACAGTTTAACAATGTTACTTCGCCTATGAACTGTTGAGACACGAGTGTGAAGGCACTCGTGTCTCAACAGTTCATAGGCGAAGTAACATTGTTAAACTGTTCGCTTTGATCCTGTACCCATTACACATGTTGTACAAATGGAGATGATATTTTAATTACTGACTACGCCTTTTGGCATAATTGTTTCATTATTCTCCAGTGCATGATGTAATTTTAGTAAGTACTAAAGATTGTGTGCCTGTATTACTTTAGCAATTTCACCGTTATTTAAGCTTCTGTTTCTCACTTTCGTTGATATGGCTTTTCTAATGAATGTGTCTTTCTATTCAGGAAATGTACTTCTGATGAAGGTATATTTATATGTACCGAAACCTTGGTCAAGAATTTTAATAAAAAAAATTCTATCCTGCAACTGTTTTTGGCTGCCATCCTTTATTGTGAAGAATTTTAACAGTTGCTGCTGCAGCCATGTTTAAAATCTTGACTTGTGAACATGTCGTTTCTGGCTGGTTTCTCCTGAAACAAACTTAAATGCTAAGGTGCGAGTCATCTACACAGGAAATAGGAAACAGTGAGATTGAGTACTGCAGCCCACTGTTGTTGTCACTCATGTTTACAAAAATTTCAATAAGGCCATGTACAATAATGTGGAAACCCATTTCTCTGAGCACAGCTCACTGACAGACTCCCAATTAAGGTTTAGCAAAATCTCTTTATGTGATTACACATATATTGTTTCCTCTATGAGGTAGTCAAAGGTGTTGTTGTGGTCTTCAGTCCAGAGACTGGTTCGATGGAGCTCTCCATGCTACTCTATACTGTGCAAGCTTCTTCATCTCCGAGAAACTACTGCAACCTACATCATTCTGAATCTGCTCAGTGTATTCATCTCTTGGTCTCCCTCTACAATTTTTACCCTCCATGCTTCCCTCCAGTACTAAATTGGTAATCCCTTGATGCCTCAAAACGTGTCCAACCAACTGATCCCTTCTTCTAGTGAAGTTGTGCCACAAATTCCTCTTCTCCCCAATTCTATTCAGCACATCCTCATTAGTTATGCGATCTACCCATCTAATCTTCAGCATTCATCTGTAGCACCACATTTTGAAAGCTTCCATTCTGTTTTTGTTTTTTCACGTGGCTACATTCCATAAAAATACTTTCAGAAAAGACTTCCTGTTACCCAAGGATTTATCTACATGATCCTCTGCTGCCTTCACTGTTTCATCTCTCAAAGCTACCCATTCTTCTTCTGCTGTATTTCTTTCCCCTGTTCTTGTCAATCGTTCTCTAATTCTCTCTCTGAATCTCTCTATAACCTCTGGTTCTTTCAGATTATCCAGGTCTCATCTCCTTAAATTCCTACCTCTTTGCAGTTTCTTCAGTCTCTTCATCATCTGTAGAGCTAGTTGGCATATAAACTTATACTACTGTGGTAGGCATGGGATTTGTGTCTATCCTGGGGACAATAATGTGTTCACTATGCTGTTCGTAGTAGCTTACCCATGCTCCTATTTTCTTATTCAGTATTAAACCAACTCCTGAATTACCCCTATTTGATTTTGTGTTTATAACCCTGTATTCACTTGACTAGAAGTCTTGGTCCTCAAGTCAAAGGAACTGATAAAAAATAATACATCCATCAGGTGTACTTTTTGACTTCACTATGTAATCATTTTAAATAAATTAGAGGACTATGGATCTGTATAAGAGACATATACCTAACTTCAGTCTCATCTAAGTAATGGAAAACAGGTTACTATACAGGGTGTTACAAAAAGGTACGGCCAAACTTTCAGGAAACATTCCTCACACACAAAGAAAGAAAATATGTTAAGCGGACATGTGTTCGGAAACGCTTACTTTCCATGTTAGAGCTCATGTTATTACTTCTCTTCAAATCACATTAATCATGGAATGGAAACACACAGCAACAGAACGTACCAGCGTGACTTCAAACACTTTGTTACAGGAAATGTTCAAAATGTCCTCCATTAGCGAGGGTACATGCATCCACCCTCCGTTGCATGGAATCCCTGATGCGCTGATGCAGCCCTGGAGAATGGCGTATTATATCACAGCCGTCCACAATACGAGCACGAAGAGTCTCTACATTTGGTACTGGGGTTGCGTAGACAAGAGCTTTCAAATCTAAGTCAGAGATTCAGGAACCAGATTTTAAATTGTAAGACATTTTCAGGGGAAGATGTGGACTCGGGCCACAATTTATTGGTTATGAACTGTAGATTAAAACCGAAACCTTCCAGTGTCTCCAGGCCTCTTCCACATATACAACCTTCTGACATGGCTCTTAAACCAAGAGTTAGCTATTATTAAGTTATGCTGTGTGCAAAATTCTACTAGATAGCTTCCTCTTTCATTCTTTACCCCCAGTCCATGCTCACTGTCTATTTTTCCTTATCTTCCTTTTCCTACTATCGAATTTATTAAACAGACATTTTCTTATATTCAGTCGATGAGAGCAAGATAATGAAATGATCTTTATGTTATGGGTGTATCCTCAGTTACTGATAAAACTGTCTGCAGCAATCTGTTACATTTTTAATAAGCTTTCAAAAGAGGCAAAAGTTATTACAGATATAATTTTAAACCCTTGGGTGGTTGAATTTTGTTTTGGCAAATCTTTCCCTTTGCAATGGGAATATTTTAGTGTTAATTATAATATGGAAAAGTTGTTCAGTGGAATGAGTATGTACAAGTTCCCTGGATTATGTTAAGGCTAGTGTATTGCAAAAAACTAAACTAATTAGTATGAGAAAATGTTTATATAAAGAGGATACCTGATTCAGCCATTATGATTAGGAATTCACAAGTTTTTACTAAATAATTCCTAGTGAATTATGGATGGTTCCAACTAATAGGCCTTAACTAACTTCTTTTGCTTATTTGATTTAACACTTGTAAAGTTAGTTAGTTTCATGTTCCACTGATTATCCTCATGTTACAGGAATAGACATTCTTCTACAAAACAGAAGCTGTCAAGAGAAACTTTTCAGTTTTTTTTTCAAATTTTACTCTGTTCCCTGTCAGGTATTTTGTATCATTGGGTAATTGTCAGCATTGTGCAAATATCAACATTAATGTGGAATAATTAATGTCATTTTTTCTTTGTATTGTAATCACATACACCATCATTCCTTCGAATTGTAGTGGGTTATTTACAACAGGCTTCCTGAGGCAGTACATTTACTGTGAGGCAGTAGGCCTAGTCAAAATATGTAACTCCTTAAACATATCTCTACAATTTGATTGTCGGTGAGCACCACATATTATTCTCACAGCACATTGCACTTGTTTGAGTAATTAAAAGTATCTTCCTTAAAGATGAGTTGCCTCATAACATTATTCAGTAGGACATTAGTGAATGAAAATACACAAAAATTGTTAGCTTACTGATTTCAATATTTTATCACAGGGATTTTTTCTTTTTAATAAGTTCTGCATATTTTGTGTCTCTTTCAGTGTAATA
This sequence comes from Schistocerca serialis cubense, assembly GCF_023864345.2. Taxonomy (NCBI): domain Eukaryota; kingdom Metazoa; phylum Arthropoda; class Insecta; order Orthoptera; family Acrididae; genus Schistocerca; species Schistocerca serialis. The sequence goes on along the minus strand of NC_064641.1, from coordinate 847,482,554 downwards.
GAAAAATTATTTTTTTTCCACCTTCAGCACTTTGATAAACCCATTATAATGATGAGAGAAAATGGTATGAGGGTAAAATGCCATGGACAGTGATTGTTAAGATAGACTGCAAGATTATTTCTGCAGTGGAAGATAAGGAGAACAGTGTGTTTGCAGTACAGGTGGAGTGAACTATAAACAATATCTTTAAGCCAATAAAAAGTAGAAAAAAATAAACAATATCTATGGAAAATGTTATTTTTGAAAGAGAGGTTGACTGCTAATCTTAACAGGTTTGATTTCTCTGGGATTTTGGGATACACTGTGTCAGAGTGAGGTTCCTGGAGAATTGGAACAAGCAACAATACTATGTAACTGGACAAAAAGTTTTGTGGTAATACAGGAGCATAAGCTTTCACAGCCAGAGTTCAATTCAATAATATTCTTTTCACCTTCCTATTGATCCTGTCACCTAATCAAAACACAGTAAGCCAGGATACCCAGACAGTTTGAAATAACACATATAAAGCTGTAGCCATACAGGCCCATAAAATTTATGCAAGGTAGGGCAACATTTTAAAATTTACACTTTTGATGTAATTGATTTGGTGAGTAAGAATGAACACAGCTACATTGGGGCCAGTTGATTACTTATGTGTTTTGTGCAGCAATGTTGTCAGGGCACACAGGAAGGCTCATGAAAATGAAAGAGGGTGTGTCAACTTCTCGTTCTACGCAGCTATTGAAATAGCAGCAGACGGTCGACGTTTTTGGAACCAAGAGACCAAGAAATAAACACATTCTCACGTGAATATGCCACAGCCTTGGAAATCATTCACAAAAAAAGTGTGAAACTTGTATGTGAACAAAGATCGTTAATTTAACTGCTGCTCGTTTCAGTTACACTAATGCAAGCTGTGTTATTAGGTCACAACGTGAAAAAAAAATTGTGCCAAGGAATATTATTAATTTAATTTTTGTACGTTAGGCTTCTGCATCCCATCCTAAACGAGGCATGGGAATAAGCTAAAGATCTGTCTGTCATCGCAAGTTGGCTTCTTAGTTTCTGACTCCGCCAACTCTCAACCAAACTATCGCATCGCGACCTAACCTATTAACTCGGGTAAAGCTGCAGATCAGTCTGCCACAAAGTGGTTTTATACCATTCAGAACTCACAACCAAACTTTCATATCCGATGCTAACTATAACCTCGCAATAAGAGAAACATCAGTAATTTCGAACAATAGTCAAAAATTTGTGGCAACCAATAATATTGATAGACTTGCTGCTCGACGTTGGGATAACAATTAGGGAAGGAAAAACACAAAAATTAAGGTGGAAGAATGGAACAAGTTCCGCTAACTGTGAAAAAATGTTTTGCCCTGCCTACTGCTATGCAACGACCTTTTGAGTTTGATATACCCTATTGATCGTAATAACGATAGTGATATAAACACCTGCGCGCCGATTGGTCGCGGTCGTACCGCGCGTTCACGGGTGTTGTTACGCCATTGGAAGTAGACCCTAATTTGTATCAGATATTTTGTGTTATCCTAGCGCTAATGAAACTGTAAGACATTCTAAAGCATTAACAGACATCAGAGGATTTGCTGGTCAGTATGCTAAGTGCTTACGTAGTGCATTTCTTATTTCAGTTCTGTGGGTACAGTCGTTTTCTCTGAGCAATACTGTGGCTAGTTCTAATAAGTACATATGTCATTGGTTTGGCTCCTCCTTTGAACATGAAATGCCGAAACGCCCAAGTTTTCACTTTCTTTTCAATAAATTTGAGATACATAAGATAGTATAATTAGTAAAGTATCACCAGACCTACACACTTGCCGTAGCGTAGTGGATATAGTAGTTGACATGTATCCTCAAAGTTGTGGATTTGATTCAACATTAACAGGAGGGTCGTACGAACTTCCCTCACCCATTTGATTCCTATTGACAGGATGTGTAGGACAGGACTATGCAACATAGGTCAACAGGTAGGTGCAACTCTCAATAGTTTACGAGAAAACCGAGTTTGCAAATTTTACGCGTATTTATGTATTTTGTATGGTTGCTAGCAACCAAGAAGTCCGCACTTCACAGCCGATCGTGTTTAACGGTTAATTTCAACAGCGTGAGGTCTGTGGATAGAATATCCCTGTCTGCCCTTTTTTTCTTCGCACCAAATTATTATGACTGTGTAAACTGTCATTATTGAATGGTTGGTTGGTTTGTTCGTTGATTGAGGAATGGGTACAAACAGCAAGGATATCGGTCCCATGATCTAAAGCAGCAGAAACCAGGGGAGAAACTACCCAAACAGCACAGTCCAGTCAAGGAGGGAAAACGGACAAACAAAGAGGTAAAAGGAACGTCGGGGCAGTAGGAAGAGTAAAGAACAGGAGCGGGACGGGTGGACGGTGAGAGCAGGCCCTGAGACATTACACGCTTTGGGGCACCAGCGGCATCGACGACCCTTCCCAATCCCCATACTACAACGAGATCGTGGCACAATGGTGACAACACCAGGGGAAGAAGACACAAGAGAACAGGAAACAAAATGGCACAAAAGACCAGAAAAAAAGTAGGGATGGGGGGGGGGGGGGGGGAGAACATGGCCAGTGTGGAGGCAAGGACAAATCCTCCAACCAACACCAATGCTAATCGAGGAACTGCAATTTCGGAGGGAAATTCAGGTACTTAAATCTGGGAGGACAAACCACTTTCTTGAAGAAAACCGAGGAGAGACATAACCACATGAGTGTCATCCTCTAATACCTGGCACAAGGTAGGTGCGAGGGCGTATTTAGTGTTAAGGGTGGTGGAGGGGGAAAGGATGTGGGTGAGTCAAACTCAGAAATCACTGACATGGGGTGAAGATGGTCATATTTCTGATGAGCCTATAATAAACGATCTAGTGACTTACACTTCTGTACCTTCTTTTCCTTCTTATAAACCAGAAGACATGCCCAAAACACAAACACCTAAAAAACCTCATGGGTTGTGTTTATGGCTTCACGTCACGCTGGTAACACTTAATCTTGACCTTCTCCGAGAGGGTACCTCCCTCAAATGCCAAAATAGACACAAAGGTATCGATACAATTGTCCTTATTACCTTTCTGAACATGCCGAACAAAATGAACTCCCTGCCATTCCAGATTGGCCTGGAATTCCTCATCACTTTGAAGGATGATCTCCCTATGAAAAACGGCTCCCTGAACTGTATTCAAAGACTGGTACAGAGTAATGGACATCGGGATGTCGCAAAGGGGATCACAAGCATGAAGGGACGAAGAGAGGGGAACGAGGGACGAAAGGGAAAGGAGGGGCCAGAGGGGAAGGTCAGGTAGGCAGGAGCATAGGAAGGAAATACAGCCTGGGAAGAAAGAGTGGGCTGCAATAGCTCACGGACCCATGTGCAGCAGGCACTAACTCACAGAAGAACTGTGAGCCCCCTGGGAGGACCTTCATCAAGAACTTGACATCCAGGACACCATCAGGAAGAAAACAAGTAACCTCCTGGACACTGATGACTACTGACCAACCACCCATCACCTGGAGCACTTCATATCTCTTGCCCCACAACTTTGGTATCGGACTTGGGTGCCACAGGCCATCACCAAAGCCCTAACCAACAGAAACGTGTAGAAACCACCGTCACACAAGGGCGCATGGACCCAGAGCCTGCAGTCATTCTTACTAGTAAATAAAAAATAAAAATGCCCACTTACCTTTTCGTCCAGGAAGTCCATCCATACAGTGGTAGCACTTCTCTTACATCATTCATGTACACACACACACACACACACACACACACACACACACACACACAAAGAAAAAAAGATGGACCAGCTTTCCTGTTTAAATGCGCTGCTTTGGGTTAACCTCACTTAGCAATGCTGGCGAGCTAAGCTGGTACATAAAATGTAAGGTTATTATTGTACCCGACTATACACAGCAGAAACTCTATGTGAAATAAAACCCAATGAGGTAATAGCAAATGTGGAAGAATACGCAATATTATGTTTACATCAGGACTATTGTTACGATGAATAGGATTTAGCGCTCCGAACGCCCTCTATGGTAGTGGTATTGGCACCTGTCATTGCATCCTTAAAAGTCAGTTTGTGGTTGATATTAAGATGCTTAAAATTCTCGTCTTTCCGAAACTTATATGTACGAAAACATTCTGATGTTATTGTTGTACCTAGTAAAATGTTTTCTTTAATCATTTCATAAAGGAAAGTTTTTGACTATCGAGGCACAACATGAAAAAAACATTTGTACGATCCTCTTTGGATATCTCCTGTCAACCATCTACCTTCCTTCTTCGCCACTAAACTGTTACTTGTCAAACTGAAATTCATCAATCTCAACAATTTCTTCTTCACCAAAAAGTTTTTCATTCTTTCTCTGGCACGCTTTGACACAAAGGCCCTTATAAAATTGTATGCAACCAACACAGTAACAGTTTTCTTAACTAAGTCCAGTTCTTGGGATATAAATTCAGATCTGCACTTGTTGTTGTTGTGAGCTTCAGCCCAGAGACTGGTTTGATGCAGCTCTCCATGCTACTCTATCCTGTGCAAGCTTCTTCATCTCCCAGTACCTACTGCAACCTACATCCTTCTGAATCTGCTTGGTGTATTCATCTCCTCGTCTCCCTCTTCGATTTTTACCCTCTGCACTGCTCTCCAATACTAAATTGGTGATCCCTTGATGCCTCAGAATATGTCCTACCTTCTTCTAGTCAAGTTGTGCCACAAATTTCTCTTCTGACCAATTCTATTCAATACCGCCTCATTAGTTATGAGATCTACCCCTCTAATCTTCAGCATTCTTCTGTAGCACCACATTTCGAAAGCTTCTATTCTCTTTTTGTCTAAACTATTTATTGTCCACGTTTCACTTCCATACATGACTAGGCTCCATACAAATACTTTCAGAAACGACTTCCTGACACTTAAATCTATACTCCATGTTAACAAATTTCTCTTCTTCAGAAATGCTTTCCTTGCCATTGGCAGTCTACATTTTATATCCTCTCTACTTCGACCATCATCAGTTATTTTGCTCCCCAAATAGCAAAACTCCTTTACTACTTTAAGTGTCTCATTTCCTAATCTAATTCCCTCAGCATCACCAGGCTTAATTCGACTACATTCCATTATCCTTTCAAGACACTGTCCATTTCGTACAACTGCTCTTCCAAGTCCTTTGCTGTCTCCAACAGAATTACAATGTCATCGGGAAACCTCAAAGTTTTTATTTCTTCTCCATGGATTTTAATACCTACTCCGAATTTTTCTTTTGATTCCTTCACTGCTTGCTCAATATAGAGATTGAATAACATCAGGGAGAGAATACAACCCTGTCTCACTCCCTTCCCAACCACTGCTTCCCTCTCATGCCCCTCGACTCTTATAACTGCCATCTGGTTTCTGTACAAACTGTAAATAGCTTTTCGCTCCCTGTATTTTACCCCTGCCACCTTCAGAATTTGAAAGAGAGTATTCCAGTCAACATTGTCAAAAGCTTTCTCTAAGTCTACAAATGCTAGGAACGTAGGTTTGCCTTTCTTTAATCTAGCTTCTAAGATAAGTCGTTATGTCAGAATTTCTCGCGTGTTCCGATATTTCTACGGAATCCAAACTGATCTTCCCCGAGGTCGGCTTCTACTAGTTTTTCCATTCGTCTGTAAAGAATTCGCGTTAGTATTTTGCAGTCGTGACTTATTTAACTGATAGTTTGGTAATTTTCACATCTGTCAACACCTGCCTTCTTTGGGATTGGAATTATTATTTTCTTCTTGAAGTTTGAGGGTATTTCGCCTGTCTCATACATCTTGCTCACCAAATGGTAGAGTTTTGTCAGGACTGGCTCTCCCAAGGCTGTCAGTAGTTCTAATGGAACGTTGTCTACTCACGGGTCCCTGTTTCGACTCAGGTCTTTCAGTGCTCTGCCTAACTCTTCACGCAGTATCATATCTCCCATTTCATCTTCATCTACATCCTCTTCCATTTCCATAATATTGTCCTCAGGTACATCGCCCTTGTATAGACCCTCTATATACTCCTTCCACCTTTCTGCTTTCCCTTCTTTGCTTAGAACTGGGTTTCCATCTGAGCTCTTGATATTCATACAAGTGGTTCTCTTTTCTCCAAAGGTCTCTTTAATTTTCCTGTAGGCAGTATCTATCTTACCCCTAGTGAGATAAGTCTCAACATCCTTACATTTGTCCTCTAGCCGTCCCTGCTTAGCCATTTTGCACTTCCTGTCGATCTCATTTTTTGAGACGTTTGTATTCCTTTTTGCCTGCTTCATTTACTGCATTTTTATATTTTCTCCTTTCATCAATTAAATTCAATATTTCTTCTGTTACCCAAGGATTTCTACTAGCCCTCATCTTTTTACCTACTTGATCCTCTGCTGCCTTCGCTACTTCATCCCTCAAAGCTACCCATTCTTCTTCTACTGTATTTCTTTCCCCCATTTTGTCAATTGTTCCCTTATGCTCTCCCTGAAACTCTGTACAACCTCTGGTTTAGTCAGTTTACCCAGGTCCCATCTCCTTAAATTACCACCTTTTTTTAGTTTCTTCAGTTTTAATCTACAGTTCGTAACCAACAGATTGTGGCTAGAGTCCACATCTGCCCCTGGTTCCTAAATCTCTGTCTTACCATTATATAAACTATTTTAAACCTGTCAGTATCTCCAGGCTTCTTCCATGTATACAGCCTTCTTTCATGATTCTTGAACCAAGTGTTAGCTATGATTAAGTTATGCTCTGTGCAAAATTCTACAAGGCGGCTTCCTCTTTCATTTCTTAGCCCCAATCCATATTCACCTACTATACGCAAAGAAGTGGGATACGGAAGTACTAAGGAATGACGAGATACGTTTGACGTTCTCTAACGCTATAGATACAGCAATAAGGAATAGCGCAGTAGGCAGTACAGTTGAAGAGGAATGGACATCTCTATAAAGGGCTATCACAGAAGTTGGGAAGGAAAACGTAGGTACAAAGGAGGTTGCTGCGAAGAAACCATGGGTAACAGAAGAAATACTTCAGTTGATTGATGAAAGGAGGAAGTACAAACATATTCCGGGAAAATCAGGAATACAGAAATACAAGTCGCTGAGGAATGAAATAAATAGGAAGTGCGGGGAAGCTAAGACGAAATGGCTGCAGGAAAAATGTGAAGACATCGAAAAAGATAGGATTGTCGGAAGGACAGACTCAGCATACAGGAAAGTCAAAACAACTTTTGGTGACATTAAAAGCAACGGTGGTAACATTAAGAGTGCAACGGGAATTCCACTGTTAAATGCAGAGGAGAGAGCATACAGGTGGAAAGAATACATTGAAAGCCTCTATGAGGGTGAAGATTTGTCTGATGTGATAGAAGAAGAAACAGGAGTCGATTTAGAAGAGATAGGGGATCCAGTATTAGAATCGGAATTTAAAAGAGCTTTGGAGGACTTACGGTCAAATAAGGCAGAAGGGATAGATAACATTCCATCAGAATTTCTAAAATCATTGGGGGAAGTGGCAACAGAACGACTATTCACGTTGGTGTGTAGAATATATAAGTCTGGCGATATACCATCTGACTTTTGGAAAAGCATCATCCACACAATTCCGAAGACGGCAAGAGCTGACAAGTGCGAGAATTATCGCACAATCAGCTTAACAGCTCATGCATCGAAGCTGCTTACAAGAATAATATACAGAAGAATGGAAAAGAAAATTGAGAATGCGCTAGGTGACGATCAGTTTGGCTTTAGGAAAAGTAAAGGGGCGAGAGAGGCAATTCTGATGTTACGGCTAATAATGGAAGCAAGGCTAAAGAAAAATAAAGAGACTTTCATAGGATTTGTCGACCTGGAAAAAGCGTTCGACAATATAAAATACCAAGAGGGAATAATAAGAGTGGACGATCAAGAACGAAGTACTCGTATTAAGAAGGGTGTAAGACAAGGCTGTAGCCTTCCGCCCCTACTCTTCAATCTGTACATCGAGGAAGCAATGATGGAAATAAAAGAAAGGTTCAGGAGTGGAATTAAAATACAAGGTGAAAGGATATCAATGATACGATTCGCTGATGACATTGCTATCCTGAGTGAAAGTGAAGAAGAATTAAATGATCTGCTGAACGGAATGTACAGTCTAATGAGTACACAGTATGGTTTGAGAGTAAATCGGAGAAAGACGAAGGTAATGAGAAGTAGTAGAAATGAGAACAGCGAGAAACTTAACATCAGGATTGATGGTCACGAAGTCAATGAAGTTAAGGAATTCTGCTACCTAGGCAGTAAAATAACCAATGACGGACGGAGCAAGGAGGACATCAAAAGCAGACTCGCTATGGCAAAAAAGGCATTTCTGGCCAAGAGAAGTCTACTAATATCAAATACCGGCCTTAATTTGAGGAAGAAATTTCTGAGGATGTACGTCTGGAGTACAGCATTGTATGGTAGTGACACATGGACTGTGGGAAAACCGGAACAGAAGAGAATCGAAGCATTTGAGATGTGGTGCTATAGACGAATGTTGAAAATTAGGTGGACTGATAAGATAAGGAATGAGGAGGTTCTACGCAGAATCGGAGAGGAAAGGAATATGTGGAAAACGCTGATAAGGAGAAGGGACAGGATGATAGGACATCTGCGGGAATGACTTCCATGGTACTAGAGGGAGCTGTAGAGGGCAAAAACTGTAGAGGAAGACAGAGATTGGAATACGTCAAGCAAATAATTGAGGACGTAGGTTGCAAGTGCTACTCTGAGATGAAGAGGTTAGCACAGGAAAGGAATTCGTGGCGGTCCACATCAAATCAGTTAATAGACTGATGACAAAAAAAAAAAAAAAAAAAAAAAAGTTTCCTTCTCTCTCTTTTCCTACTGACGAATTCCAGTCACCCATGACTATTAAATTTTCGTCTCCCTTCACTATCCTAATAATTTCTTTTATTTCATCATACATTTCTTCAATTTCTTCGTCATCTGCAGAGCTAGTCGGCATATAAACTTGTACTACTGTCGTAGGCGTGGGCTTCTTGTCTACCTTGGCAACAATGATGTGTTCACTATGCTGTTTGTAGTAGCTTACCCGCATTCCTATTTTCCTATTCATTATTAAACCTACTCCTGCATTACCCCTATTTGATATTGTGTTTATAACCCTGTAGTCACCTGACCAGAAGTCTTGTTCCTCCTGCCACCGAACTTCACTAATTCCCACTATATCTAACTTTGACCTATCCATTTCCCTTTTTAAATTTTCTAACCTACCTGCCCGATTAAGGGATCTGACATTCCACACTCCGATCCGTAGAATGCCAGTTTTCTTTCTCCTGATAATGATATCCTCTTGAGTAGTCCCCGCCCGGAGATCCGAATGGGGGACTATTTTACCTCCGGAATATTTTATCCACGAGGACGCCATCATCATTTAACCATGCAGTAAAGCTGCATGCCCTCGGGAAAAATTACGGTTGTAGTTTCCCCTTGCTTTCAGCCGTTCGCAGTAACAGCACAGCAAGGCCGTTTTGGTTAGTGTTACAAGGCCAGATCAGTCAATCATCCAGACTGTTGCCCCTGCAACTACTGAAAAGGCTGCTGCCCCTCTTCAGGAACCACACGTTTGTCTGGCCTCTCAACAGATACCCCTCCGTTGTGGTTGCACCTACGGTACGGCTATCTGTATCGCTGAGACAGCTTGCTCAATATACAGATTGAATTAACATCGGGGATAGGCTACAACCCTGTCTCACTCCCGTCCCAACCACTGCTTCCCTTTCATGCCCCTCGACTCATAACTGCCATCTGGTTTCTGTACAAATTGCAAGTAGCCTTTCACTCCCTGTATTTTACCCCTGCCACCTTTAGAATGCGAAAGAGAGTATTCCAGTGAACACTGTCAAAAGCTTTCTCTAAGTCTATAAATGCTAGAAACGTAGGTTTGCCTTTCTTTAATCTATTTTCTAAGGTAAGTCGTAGGGTCAATATTGCCTCACGTGTTCCAACATTTCTATGGAATCCAAACTGATCTTCCCCAAGGTTGGCTTCTACCAGTTTTTCCATTCGTCTGTAAAGAGTTCGTGTTAGTATTTTGCAGCCGTGACTTATTAAACTGATAGTTCGGTAATTTTCACATCTGTCAACCCCTGCTTTCTTTGGGATTGGAGTTATTACATTCTTCTTGAAGTCGAGTATTTCGCCTGTCTCATACATCTTGCTCACCAGATGGTAGAGTTTTGTCAGGGCTGGCTCTCCCAAGGCTATCAGTAGTTCTAATGGAATGTTGTCTACTCCCAGGGCCTCGTTTCGACTTAGGTCTTTCAGTGCTGATCTGTACTTATAAACCAACAAATAAGATAACTGAAGAATCATACAAATTTTTAACTTTCTTCTGGCCAACCGCGATGTCTTTCAGGCGGAATACTTCTAAAAGTGGCAGCTTTCCCTCCACTTCCATATGATGCCATTGAAAGTAACCTCTGACTCTTTCAGAGCCATTTCGCCACTGCACTTAATGCATTTTCGTTCTTCTGCATTTAAAGCACGAGATGTATACCACCAAATGACATCACTATGGGGCACCATGTCACCGAGTTTATTCCACTCAACAGCATTTGTGTCCATAATCACAGAAAAATATGAATAAACTTACGAATATACAGCGAACAAGATCACGGTTTCATTTTCGACGCCAGAATTACATAGGCTTTTCTCTTAGCTCTTGTTCATTAGCTGACAGTATCATCTCATTGGCAATGCGAAACTGATGCCTTGTAAACTTATGAAAAGTAGAGAAACGTCACTGTGACTGTTGCTGGTCCTGAACTAGACTTTAACCTACTCAATGAATTTGATATCGGAACAATCAACATATTTCATTAGTACACGTAAGTGTCATCAAGAGCTGCTTCCCTCTGGAATCTGGAGTACAGAGTTTTTATTCATTTCAGAATTCTCATTCATTTCTAGAAGTAAAGGCCTAAGAAGTCTCTGGGATGTAATACATATTTTGTGTCATCTATAAAAATTAGCTTCAGTAGCAAGGCACATTTCGAAACTGACCAACTCATTTATTTATTTTCGTTACAGCCACCTATGGGCTACGTTTACACAACTTCCCTCACTTTCTTAAGTTCTCTTCCTTCCTCTTTCGCCAATGCTCCTTCATTCGTGGGCTCACTCGTGCACGTTCTTCTGCCGAGAATACTCTTTCTTCCTTGTCTTCTGCTCGAAGGAATCCTTCACCTCCGCAACCTTTTTCGTAAAGATTTGCCTGTTATAATTTCTTCTGCCGTAATCCCGCATTTTTCTAGATCCCAGTGCACTTCTTTCACCCATAGAACTTGTGTATTCCTGTTCTCCTGGAAGAGAAGAATCTTGTTGGCGAGCCTCTCTAATTCCGTTCTTTTAATATGTCCATAGAAAGACAGTCTTCTTTCCTTCATCGTGGTGGGGATATTTTCAAATCGTTGATAAAGTTCTTGATTTGATCTTAGGCAGCAACGTAGATTCATTAGATATTTTTCTGGGCCCAAGATTTTTCTAAGGAATTTCCTTTATTTCTTTTCCAAGTCTGAAAGTCCCTTCCTGGCTATCGTCTCCGATGCATATAAACATTCGGGTTTGACGACTGTGCTGTAGTGTTGGAATTTGGCCTGGTATGAGAGTGATTTAGATTTGTATGTGTTCTGACACAATCTGAATGCTGTTTCCGTTTTTCTTGCCCGTTCTTCAATTGCGTCTTTTCATTGTTGTTTGAGTCAAAATCTCTCCTAGGTACTTGAACTTTTGAACTCTTTTGATGTCACTATACTTGGTCCTGATTGTCCAGACTGTACCAGTGGCATTTATGTTCATATATTGTGTCTTCTTAAAAGATATTTGTAATCCTGCTTTCACTGCTGTTTCCTTGAGCACTTCAATCTATTTACTTGCAATTTTCAGATTCACTGCAAAAAAACACTACATCATCTGCAAACGCGAGGCATTCAAATACAAGCCCACACTGTTTGCGGCCTAGCCTGATTCCATTTGGAAAGTTGAACTGACTCATTTCTTTTCGCCATTCCCTGATAGCTTTTCCTAAAACACAGTTGAACAAGATCGGAGAGAGACTGTCTCTTTGTCTCAAACCTGTTTTGATTTCAAAGGGCTCTGACAGTTCTCCTAAAAATTTAATTTGTGATCGGGTGTTTGTTAGTGTTTTCTGAATAAGCCTTGTTGTCTTAGCACCTATTCCAAATTCTTTCAGCACTTCTATTAATGTGTCTCTGTCTACGCAGTCGTACGCCTTTTTAAAGTCCCCAAATGTCATGATCACTTTCTTATCAGCTGCTAGTGTCTTTGTTTTCATTAAGGTTTTGATGGTAAAGATCTGCTATGCACACGATCTTCCTGTCCTAAAGCCGGCTTGATATTCACCTAGTTGTCGATCTATGTGTTGTTCTATTCTATGTTTGAGAGCAATTGCAAAGATCTTGTATGCTACTGGTAGAAGTGATATTCCTCTGTAATTATTGACATTGGATTTGTCTCCTTTCTTGTGCAATGGGTGGATGATAGCATCTTTCCATTATTAGTTTTGCAACAATTGAATCTTTGCCAGACACTTGGTTGTTTTTCAAGCCCCTGATGATTTCTCGTATTTCCTTTTTATCTGGTGGGGTGGAATCAGGAAGTTTGTTTTGTGGTTTCTGGAAGGTTAATTTTTCTGGTGGTTGGTCACAGTTGAGTAACTCTGAAGTATCTAGCCAAGTGTTCACAATTCTATTTGTTGTTCATAATCAATTGGCCCTGATCATTTTTGAAACAGATGTTGGGTGATGAGTAACCTCTAAGTTTTGATTTAAATGTCTGATAGAAGCTTCTGGTGTTGTTCTTCTGGAAATTTTCTTCTAGCTCCTTTAATTGATCTCTTTCAAACCTTCGTTTGGTGTTCCTAAATACTTTTGCTGTCGTTCTCCTTTGGGTTTTAAATTCTTTGAAGTTCTGTTTGGTAGAATTCCACTTGTTCCAAGCTTCAGAACATTTCTGACATTTTCACATTCGTCATCCCACCATGGATGTGTCTTTTTCTTTGCAAGGAAAATTGTTTGTTTCGCTTCTTCCTGAATTTTCTGAGCCACTTTGTCCCACTCATTGTTGTTTAACGTGTCAAATTCATGCTGATACTTCAAAACTATTTCTTCACTGATTTTCAGTTCTTCAGTTCTGTACTTCTGTATTCTGAGGGTTTTCCTTCTCCGATTACCAGGGATTGGTTTAACTTTGACCCTTGTCAGATAATGATCAGAATCAAAATTAGCACCTTTCTGCACTTTGATGTTCATTATTTCCTTTAGGCTGGTGGTAGCTATGTGATCAGTCTGAAATCCTCCTAACACCAACTTTTCATTTGCTTTGGAGCCCTCTTAAACTGGGTGGACACAATTTTCATTCCATATGATTCACAAACATCAATCAATTTTTCACCATTTCTGTTTGTCCTTCTGTCAGCTATATTTATATAAAAATGTCAATTTTAGTGTCTTGACTCGCTTTGTGCATGCAAAAAGTTCATATTTGTTCATATACATCTACATCTACGTGATTACTCTGCTATTCACAATAAAGTGCCTGGCACAGGGTTCAATGAACCACCTTCAAGCTGTCTCTCTACCATTCCACTCTCGAACGGCACGCGGGAAAAACGAGCACTTAAAATTTTTCTGTGCGAGCCCTGATTTCTCTTATTTTATCGTGATGATCATTTCTCCCTATGTAGGTGGGTGCCAACTGAATGTTTTCGCAATCGGAGGAGAAAACTGGTGATTGAAATTTCATGAGAAGATCCCGTCGCAACGAAAAACGCCTTTGTTTTAATGTTTTCCACTCCAATTCACTTATCATGTCTGTGACACTATCTCCCCTACTTCGCGATAATACAAAGCGAGCTGCCCTTCTTTGTACTTTTTCGATGTCATCTGTCAGTCCCACCTGATGCCCATCCTACACTGCACAGCAGTACTCCAGAATAGGGCGGACAAGCGTGGTGTAAGCAGTCTCTTTAGTGGGCCTGTCGCACCTTCTAAGTGCTCTGCCAATGAATCACAGTCTTCGGTTTGCTCTCCCCACAATATTATCTATGTGATCGTTCCAATTTAGGTTATTTGTTATTGTAATCCCTAAATATTTAGCTGTATTTACAGTCTTCAGATTTGTGTGACTTATCGTGTAATCGAGATTTATCTGACTTCCATATTATTAATATGAATATGAAAGTTATTTTGACTCAATGATAAATTGCATCCTTCTCATGGTTAACTCCAGAGTGTTCACCAAGTTATTCCCTAACAGAGTTCAGTTGTCACGGAAAATTAAAAAGATAAAATAGAAAACAAGAATGAGGGGATACTGGTGGATACCAACAGAAAATAGTCAGTAAAAATGACAAATAAATACTTCTTAATTTGTGGAAAAAAACCGACGTCCTTCTCATTACAATTGACAAGGCTAAATCTGCTAATTAATAGGATTGCAAACAATCATTGTAAGAAATGTGATAGATATTTGTAACTTGGTCTACAGAGCCAGATTCCAGGAGGGGCCCCCTTTTTGTGGACGCCTATGGTTGTAATCACAAACCACAAGCAGTATGCCTGATAAAAGCTGCCTCCAATAGTAGCCAAAACATCAGCAATTTTTATCGCATTTATTTGTTTCTTGTATTTATTATGTATTTTGTCAATCCATATTATGATAAATCAGAAGGATGTGGAACAAAACTGGTTTACAAGCTCAGAGATACAACAAACATATGTACAATAACAAAACTGTAGCATAAATTCGTCAATAATCTTAGAGGTTAGAGTAAAATTAATAAGATTAAGCTCAAGCAAACATCATACAAATTCTTGAAAATAACTATGGGTACAGAAAGAAAATTCATACACTGTCCATTTTAAACACGTAAGATGAATTGTGACTAACACAGAAAAAATAGAAAGTCTCATAACATAAATACAAATGACAATACGAATTTACCAAAACAATCATTGATTTCTCTGCAGTTACCATAAAGAGAGTAGAAAGACTTTTTCATGAGGTATTTTCTTAATCTGTATGCAAGTGTAGACAAGACATCAATACAAACCTTGATATCTGATTCGGGAAAACTGAAAGTTTTTGTGGTAGAATAATGAACACCTTTTCGTACAAGACTGAAGTATTTTACTTCCTAATGTAAATGTGACATGGTCACGTAGCCAGAAGAATTTAATTTTCGCTGAGATGGGAATAAGTATTTTCACTATATTGTGCAGATAACAGTTTTAAGATCAAAGACAAATAGTAAGAGATGCAAAAATTGAGCAGACAGTACAAGCAAACAGATTGTGTTTCATTAGCTACATAAGACCACGCTGGTTGGTAAATGACGTTATCATGGCAGGAATATGATCATTGCGTGACCCCACAAACACGACTACAATAGCAAAATAAAAACCGATGAAGTAACAGGACCTACACTGTAATAGATGGTTTTGGGTGGGTGTGTCGCTCTTGAGACTCTTCCATTGTCAAACAGAGGTCATCTAAATTTATTTCACAGTTTTAGTTTTGATGGAAAATGCGTTAAATATGGCAAAGCACTTTTGGAATGTCACAAACGGTCAACTCTGTTACTAGGGTATCAGAAGGAGTCTTAGACCATGTACTCACGGAGATCGATAGGGAAAACTGTTAGCAGTAAGTATAGGTTGGTAAAACCAATCTACAAAAGGATCTTCAAATCTGGGATGTAGCGTAAATGGAAAGCAATGTGGATGCTGAGCTCTCTAAATTCTGCATATTGCTTAAATGGGTCAGGAGGAATATTCGATACTAACTGTCAGCTTTGAACAGTGACTTGATGTTAATATCTGCTGTGGTATCAGCTTTAGGTGCGAATTTTCAGTCTGATTGTCAGATGGCGAAGCCAACGAAAGTGAAAGAAAACAATCTGGTTGTGGTGATAGATAGATCTATAACTTACCACATTCGAAAAAAAATTGTCACTGGTACCACATTACAGTCACCACATTGTTTACAACATTCATCACATGTTTTCTACATCACTTTTCACGGTCTATGACTAGTACTCAACATTCCTCTTTATCCATTTAAATTAATTTTTCAGCTGGCATTTCCAGAATTAGCCGCTTCTAAAGCAACAGCTGCACCTGTCTCACAAAACTAATGCATCGAATTTCCATTTAGGCCTTAAATGCACAAGCGCAATTATGACGTCTTGTCAGTAGAGAACTCATCTAATCTGCACCTGTCTCTCTTAAGGACCTTTGGATGGCGGTGAACGTGTGTTGACCTGGCACTCGACAATTCTGAACTGCAGTGACAGCACTGCCATCTGCCGCTCTGTAATCACAGTGCTTGTCTGCCTTTTCCTGCCAAAAGAAGAGCTCTACTCCTGTCCACTCCACACAGTAACCAACACAAGAGTACCCTGGTTTTCTGACACGCTGATACAGGGCAAACCAGAAAGCAGAGTGCACATGTGCCGCGCTCTTTACGACAAATGGGCGTTTGCACGGCCAAATGTAATGCGATCGGGTCCCAGCAAAGGCCGGAAGAAACTCCATGGTGTTGTCCCGCTTGGAACATCTTCTACCATTTCGACTCTGATGGCGGGTTGTGCGCCTACGTTGTTATATGACGCTTAGCGCCGAACACTATGGTGTACGGACCTGGGTTCCTATGTGAAAGTTGCTTGTTATGACCATCTACAACCCATCTCATTTCTTTTACATTCATTCTAGAAACACCTTCTATATTCTGTGTGTATGTATACGGGTTGGACTATTTATTTTCATTGTCTTATACGCTGAGGTGACAAAAGTCATGCGATAGCGATATACAGTTGTAGAGATGGCGGTAGTATCGCGGACCCAAGGTATAAAAGGGCTGTGCATTGGCAGAGCTGTCATTTGTACTCACGTGATACACTACTGGCCATTAAAATTGCTACACCAAGAATAAATGCAGATGATAAACGGGTATTCATTGGACAAATATATTATACTAGAACTGACAGGTGATTACATTTTCACGCAATTTGGGTGCCTACATCCTGAGAAATCAGTACCCAGAACAACCACCTCTGGCCGTAATAACGGCCTTGATACGCATGGGCGTTGAGTCAAACAGAGCTTGGATGGCATGTACAGGTACAGCTGCACATGCAGCTTCAACACGATACCACAGTTCATCAAGAGTAGTGACTGGCGTGTTGTGACGAGCCAGTTGCTCGGCCACCATTGACCAGACGTTTTCAGTTGGTGAGAGATCTGGAGAATGTGCTGGCCAGGGCAGTAGTCGAACATTTTCTGTATCCAGAAAGGCCCGTACAGGACCTGCAACATGCGGTAGTGCATTATCCTGCTGAAATGTAGGGTTTCGCAGGGATCGAATGAAGGGTAGAGCCACGGGTCGTAACACATCTGAAATGTAACGTCCACTGTTCAAAGTGCCGTCAATGCGAACAAGAGGTGACCGAGACGTATAACCAGTGGCACCCCATACCGCCACGCCGGTTGATACGCCAGTATGGCGATGACGAATACACGCTTCCAATGTGCGTTCACCGCGATGTCGCCAAACACGGATGTGACCATCATGATGCTGTAAACAGAACTTGGATTCTTCCGAAAAATGATGTTTTGCCATTCGTGCACCCAGGTTCGTCGTTGAGTACACCATCGCAGGCGATCCTGTCTGTGATGCAGCCATGGTCTCCGAGCTGATAGTTCATGCTGCTGCAAACGTCGTCGAACTGTTCGTGCAGATGCTTGTTGTCTTGCAAACGTCCCCATCTGTTGATTCAGGGATCGAGACATGGCTGCACGATCCGTTACAGCCATGCGGATCGAATGAAGGGTAGAGCCACGGGCCGTAACACATCTGAAATGTAACGTCCCATGTTCAAAGTGCCGTCAATGCGAACAAGAGGTGACCGAGACGTATAACCAGTGGCACCCCATACCGCCACGCCGGTTGATACGCCAGTATGGCGATGACGAATACGCGCTTCCAATGTGCGTTCACCATAAAACGTAGAACTAAATCAGCCAATGAGGCGTTGTCACATAAAATTAGCGGCAACGAGTCTGGTAACCCAAGATTCCGTCGCTGGGCAGTCAAAGTAGGACAGTGCACCAGAAGATGGGCCACTGTCACTGGGTGGCACACCGACACTGAGGTGGGTCTTCACGGGGCAAGAAGTAACCTTGGGTTGTCCAAGAGTGGCCGATGTGGAGCCGGCAGAGGAAAACTGATTCCCTGCGAGAGGCCCACATGGAAGACCTCCACACTTTCATAGACTCCTTAATAACACACAGTTTGTCGTTCGTACTATTACGCCATTCCGTCTCCCAAAGCCGAAAAACCCGGTGGCATAAGTCAGAACACAGGTCAGCTCCAGAGATGCCCATCTCCATAAGTGGTTTCCGCGTAGCCTGTTTGGCCAGCCTGTCGGCAAGTTCGTTACCTGGGATTCCGACGTGACCTGGGGTCCAGACAAACACCACTGAATGACTGGACCGTTCCAGGGCATGGGTGGGTTCCTGGATGGTCGCTACCGAAGGATGACGAGGGTAGCACTGGTCAATAGCTTGTAGGCTGCTCAAGGAGTCAGTACACAGGAGAAATGACTCGCCAGGGCATAAGCAGATGTGCTCAAGAGCACGATATATTGCCGCCAGCTCTGCAGTGAAAACACTGCAACCATTGGGCAAGGAGTGCTGTTCTAATGTCCTCCATGAACATAGGCAAAGCCAACATGACCATCGGCCATCGAGCCATCATTGTAAACCACTTCCTGGTCCCGGTACATGTCGAGAATCGAGAGGAAGTGACAGCTGAGAGTTGCAGGGTTAACGGAGTCCTTAGGGCCATGTGAAAGGTCAAGGCGAATCCGCGGCCTAGATGTACACCATGGAGGTGTACTTGAATGGACCTCAGGTACAGGTGGTAAAGGGAAGGACTCCAGTTCAGACAGAAGGGATCGCACACGAACTGCAATCGTTAACGCTGACCTGGACCGGCGATGAGGGAGATGGGCTGCCACGGTAGGGAAAAGGAGACGGTAATTCGGATGCGCAGGAGAACTACGAACGTGTGCAACGTAACTGGTGAGCAGTTGTGCACGCCTAACCTTCAATGAAGGGACTCCGGCCTCCACCAGGACACTGGTCACTGAACTCGTTCTAAAAGAACCTGTCGCTAGGCGAACGCGACAGTGGTGCACTGGGTCGAGTAAACGCAACGCCGAGGGTGCCAACGAACCATAAACCACACTCCCATAGTCAAGGGGGGATTGAACAAGGACTCTGTAGAGCTGCAGCAGCGCAGAGCGATCTGCGCCCCAGTTGGTGTTGCTCAGGCGGCGGAGGGCATTGAGGTGCTGCCAGCATTTCCGCTTAAGCTGACGAAGGTGAGGTAGCCAAGTCAATCGGGCATCGAAAACCAGTCCTAAGAATCGATATGCCTCCACTAAAGTGAATGGATCATCAGTAAGATAAAGTTCTGGTTTCAGCTGAACGGTACGACGCCGACAGAAGTGCATGACACACGACTTCGCGGCTGACAATTGGAAGCCGTGGGCTAGAGCCCATGACTCCACCTTATGAATGGCTTCCTGTAGGCGCTGCTCAGCAACACCAGTACTGGAGGAAGTAGTAAGAAATGCAGAAGTCATCCGCATACAGAGAAGGCGAGATGGATGGCCCTACAGCTGCCGCTAGACCGTTCATGGCCACTAAAAATAGAGAGACACTCAATATGGAGCCCTGCAGGACTCCATTCTCCTGATGTGGATAGAACTATGGGAAGCACAACCTTTGAACATGGAAAGACAAAGCAACAGGAAATTTTGGATAAAAATCGGGAGCAGGCCTTGGAGACCCCACTCGTATCATGTGGCCAGTTTGTGTCATACGCTTTTTGTAAATCAAAAAAGATGGCAACCAGGTGTTGGCATCTCGGAAAGGCGGTGCGGATGGCAGTCTCAAGGGACACAAGATTATCAGTGGTAGAGTGACCCTGGTGGAAGCTGCCCTGACATGGAACCAGTAGGCCATGTGACTCCAGGATCCAACCCCACTGCCGACACACCATACGTTCGATGAGAGATGATGGTATGGTTCGAGTGTGGTGCAAATCCCACCATGCCATGGGCCTAAGTTGTTAAGAAGCACTTTGAAAGCTGGTGGTAGCTCCATAATATGTGGGCTGTGTTTACGTGGAATGGCCTGGGTTCTGTGGTCCAACAGAACCGATAATTGACTGGAAATTATATTGTTTGGCTACTTGGAGATCCTTTACAGCTATTCATGGATATCAAGTTACCGAACAACGATGGAATATTTTGCTGATGATTCATTGCTTGATTGATGGGGGTATGGGACTAAACAGCGAGATTATCAGTCCTGAGATTCCAAAGTTATACATGGAAGAGAGTGGGTCCACTAAAAGTGGAGAGGAGTCAAACTATGAAACGAGAAAGTTAAAATACACACAATAGGAGGTCGACCCTGCTCCAGGAGTAAAGCAAAACCTTATATATGAAAATAAAAACCACTTTCATGGAGGAAACTGAGGACCAGTTCAACTACCCATAAATCGTCTTCCAATACTAAATTTAAGGAATCTGGAAGATGATACTTAGGACAAAGGGCCAAAAGAAGGGGACACTCTACCAATATATGGGATACCGTCAGTCTGGCACCACAACCACATTGTGGGGGTGGTTCGTTATGCAAGAGAACACAATGAGTGAGCCTGGTATGACCAAGGTATAGATGGCATAAGATAGTGGGCTCCTTCTGCGAGGAGCGGAAGGAAGAGCGCCAAACTGCAGTAGATTCCTTGATTGTATGGAGTTTATTACTGTGAGCTGAAGCACAACAGATGTCATTCCACTTTTGGGAAAAGAGAGGTTTGACATAGATCCACAGATTTGGAGCTGGGATCATGAAAGTAATGGGGGGGGGGGGTTAAGTACATGATTCTCTAGCCAAATGGTTAGCTATTTCATTTCCTGGGATGTCCACATGACTTGCGACACAGAGAAAGACAAGTGAGCAGGTAGCACAGCCAAGGGCAGAGAGAAGGGCATGAGTAGCAGAGACCAAAGTGTGACGAGAGTAGCATCAGTCGATAGCCTGCAGAATGCTCATTGAGTTGGTGCAAATTAAAACAGTTTATAGGGAGGCCTGAGAAACAAAATGGAGGGCTCTGTGAATGGCTAGGAGCTCTGCTGTGCATACATTAGACGATTCCGACAATAAATGGTGTTCTAAGCCAGTAGGAGATGCGAAAGTGTACCCCACCTTATCTATCATCTTATAACCATTAGTGTAAAAGATGGTGGCACCCTGGAACTCTGCAAGGATGGCAGTACAAGATGCTGGAAAACCATAGGGGTGACAGAGACCTTAGGACCCTGGAATAGGTCGGCCCTAATCTGTTGTCTAGGCACCATCCAAGGGGTGGTGAGGGAGGAAATACAAAGAGCAGATTGCAATGAGTGAAGATGGATATTGCAAAGTGGGAAGTGAGATGCACTCCATCCAGAAATCCCACTCATGGGCGGTTATCAGGAAGGAGACATCCCTTGTTTCCAAAGAGGACAGAGTACACGGGATGTTCAGGGAATTGGCGAGTGGCGATTGCATAAGAAACCAGGAGTTGGTTCCATCGTAGTTGTAGAGGGGAGTCCCCACTTCTGTGAGGAGACTATCAATGGGACTCGTGTGAAAGGCACCAATTGCCAGACGCTCCCCATAATGGTGAACAGCGTTAAGCATTTTCAGAGTAGAAGGAGCCACTGAGCCATGAACCTGACTACCACAATCTAGTCAGAAGAAAACCAGAGCATGGTAGAGATGGTGAAGAGTGGCACTGTCTGTACCCCAAAATGTGTGGGCCAGGGGGCAGAGAGCATTAAGCTTCTCCATGCATGTAGTCTATATGTGGCGAATATGGGGCAGCCACATCAGCTTTTTACCAAAAATGAGGCCCAAAAAACTGGACTGTGCTACAACATTGAGGAGCTGGTCTCATAAATAAAGTTCTAGAATAGTATGTACTGTGGGTCAATGACAAAAATGCGTAACACGCGTTTTGAAGGGAGAAAACTGGAAAACATGGGAGATGGACCATGCACAGGCCCATTGCATGGTGCCTTGGAGCTGCACTCAGCATATGCTACCAAGTGGGAACTGCACCAGATGCAAATATCGTCGATGGACAATGCTGGGGTGACCACTGGCCCAACAGAGGTTACAAGTCCACTGATGTCTGTGAGGAAGGATGTGACACTTAACACAGAACCTTGTACGATACAGTTCTCCTGAATCCAAGGGATGCTGAGTGAAGTGCCAAACTTGAACCTAGAAGAGCCCCTGAGATAAAAACTTGCAGTCACGGAAGCCCCAATCATGCAGGGTAACTAAAATGTGATGGCGCCAAGCTGTGTTGTATGCCTGATGTACTGTAGGTCAAAGAAGACCGCAATAAGGTGCTGGTGGTTAGCAAAAGCCTGTCGAATTGCTGTTTACAATCTGAGTAAATGGTCAGTTGAAGATTATCCTTCCTGGAAGCCACACTGATATGGGGACAAAAGGCCCTGAGATTCGAATACCCAACATAATCTGGAGCTAACTACCCTCTTGAGCAGTTTGCAAAGTACATTCGTCAGGCTAATCCGGGGGTAGCTGTCGAGAGATGGGATTCTTCCTAGGCTTAAGGATGGGGATAACTATACTTTCTCGCCATTGCAACGGGAAAGTACCCATGAGCCAAATGTAGTTGAAGTCCCTGAGGAGATGTTGCCTCTGGGTACTATCCAAGAGTTGGAGCATCTGTTTGTGGATAGAATCCAGGCATGGAGCCGTGTCATGTGAAGAGGTAAAAGCCTGCAAGAATTCCCATGAGTGAAGGGTTCATTATAGGGTCCAGCATGGTGCGGGTTGAAACAGAGGGGGGGGGGGTCTGTTCATCTTGGCATTTCTGTCAGAGAAAGGTAGCACGATAGGAAGAGGGCGCTGATGCTGTCGCAGGGTGTTCTGCAAGGACAAATGGATCAGTGCACAGAGTACCTTGGAGGTTAAGACCCTGGACAGTTGACTGTCGCTGGCGCCCTAGAAGGCTACAGAGCTTGGACCAAACTTGTGATCAAGAGGTATGTTTCACCAGAGAGGAAACGTAGTGCTCCCAGCATTCCTTTTTAATCTGCTTAGTAAGGTAACTAGTCTTAGAAAGGAGAGTTAGAAAGGAGAAGCAAGGAGGTAGGTCTGTGAAGGGTGCCATTTAAATCGCTGCACCGCCTGTCAGCAATCTTGGACAGCAACTGTTACATCCTTGGTCCACCATGGTACCAGTCGACGACAAGGGGGGGGGGGGCAGTCGATAGGGGGATGGAGTGCCAGCAACGTGAAGAATAGTGGCAGAGACACCTTGCACGACTGCATCACTGCAATTTGAAAGGGAGGTCTCGAAGTGCACAGCAGACATATATTAAACCCAGTAGGCCGTGTGGAATTCCGAACGTGGGGACCTGTTGGCTAGGCAGCAGCAGGGGAATGATAGAACCACCGGAAAGTGATCACTGTCACAAAGATCATCGTGGGATGACCAATGTAGGAAAGCCACGAGAACAGGGTAGGAGGTCGAGAGACAGAAGGCAGTAAAAGTGCCATGAGTGGCACTGAAGTGGCTAGGGAAACCGTCATTGAGGAGACACAAATCGAATTCTGTAGTAAGTTGGTCAATTAGGAAATCCCTACCCATTGAAGTGGCTCTCCCACACAGTGGATGATGGGCATTGAACTCCCCAAAGAGGAGAAATTGTGGTGGGAGTTGCTGTATTAAGGTAGACCGTACAACATAAGAAAGTGGCCTACCTAGAGGGAGGTAGACATTGCAAATGGTGACTGCCAGAGGCGTTTGCACTCTAACTACTACCGCATCCAGGTTGGTACAGAGGGGGATCCAGTCACTTACGAGATTGGAGACCAAAGTGTAGACCCCACCAGACACTATCCTGGTGCCAGCGTGGTTCTGACAGATTGCCTGATAAGCACCAAATGTTGGAGACTGATCATCACTGAAGTGTGTTTCTCGATGAGCAAGACAGAACACAGAATAGCTGGATACAAGATGTTGTATTTCCAATAGGTGACAATAGTCACCGACAAGGATGGGGTGACTTCCACAAATAAGATGTCAATACCCAACTCTGGGGGCACTGGGGGGGGAGGGGGGGGCTTGTCTTGGGACTTAAGTTTCTTCTTCTCTGCTTTCAGAGATGGAGAAGGGCAGGGCACAGAGGAAGTATAGGCATCTGCGAGATTCGGAATCGAAAGAGAGTGGGCGACCTTGAAGCACACAGATGGTGAAGCTCGTGGCCGAGTTGTGCTAGTAGACTTCCGGCCTGAGAGATACTGGGGAGAGGGGTCCCTGGGAGCAGCCTCATCAGCGGCAGGTGTAAAAGAAGGGAGGCACTTCTTCGACCGAGGAGGGGGAACGGCTCCCCTGGAGGGGAGGTCGTGGGAAGTGCAGGGGAGGGGGAGGGGAGAAAGGATGGGGCTGGGGTAAGGAAGAGATAGGAAGAGGAAAGGATGCAACAGAGGCAAAAGGTTGAAGAAAGTGTCACTGGATGGAGTGTCATATTTTTGGCGATCCTCAGCATAAGTCAGACGATCTGGGGACTTGTACTCTTGGATCTTCTATTCTCTCTTGTAAGGGGGGCAATCCAGCCAGCAAAGGGAGTGGCAGTAATGACAACTGACACACATGGGTGACAGAACACAGGGGATCCCTCATGGAGTGGGTATCCACAGTCACCGCACAGTGTCTGCTGTACAGAAGGAGGACAGATGCCCAAAACCCAAGCACCAAAAGCACGTCATTGGTTGTGGGACATATGGCTTAATATCACATCTGTAGCACATAACCTTGTCCTTCTCTGGGAGGATATTCCCCTCAAAAGCCAGAATGAAGGCGACAGTATAAGTTCGGCTGTCTTTTTAATGATGACAATACGCCATGTCACCATTCCACAATTGTTCACGACTGGTTTGAAGAAAATTCTGGTCAGTTCGGGAGAATGATTTGGCCATCCTGTTTTCTCGATATGAATCCCATAGAACAGTTATGGGACATAATACAGAGGTCAGTTCATGCACAACATTCTTCATCGGCAACAACTTTCAGAATTATGGATGTCTGTGGAGGCAGCATGGCTGAGTATTTCTGCGGCCCACTTCCAATGATTTGTTGAGTCTGTGCCACATTGAGTTGCTGCACTACACCTGGCAAAAGGTGGTCTGACATGATATTAACAGGTATCCCATGACTTATCTCACCTCAGTGGAAATCTCACAATCCTGGATGAATGGATGAATAAACTGCCTTAAAAAGGGCACGTACATAGGAATTTTACATTCACATTCGTTGTCTCCACCAACTCACAAACAAATTACAGGTTTCCAAATTAACGTAGACCTCAGGATTAGCTACATATCAGTCTCATCACAGCCAAGATTTCAGGGTAGTCCACTACCAGTCTTTAGTCCAAATACTAAGGGCGTTCAAAAAGTTTTGCACAGACGTCTCCAATTTTTTTATTTTGCGCAGGAGGAGAACGAAATTTTTTGTATATAAAAGTACACTCCTGGAAATTAAAATAAGAACACCGTGAATTCATTGTCCCAGGAAGGGGAAACTTTATTGACACATTCCTGGGGTCAGATACATCACATGATCACACTGACAGAACCACAGGCACATAGACACAGGCAACAGAGCATGCACAATGTCGGCACTAGTACAGTGTATGTCCACCTTTCGCAGCAATGCAGGCTGCTATTCTCCCATGGAGACGATCGTAGAGATGCTGGATGTAGTCCTGTGGAACGGCTTGCCATGCCATTTCCACCTGGCGCCTCAGTTGGACCAGCATTCGTGCTGGACGTGCAGACCGCGTGAGACGACGCTTCATCCAGTCCCAAACATGCTCAATGGGGGACAGATCCGGAGATCTTGCTGGCCAGGGTAGTTGACTTACACCTTCTAGAGCACGTTGGGTGGCACGGGATACATGCGGACGTGCATTGTCCTGTTGGAACAGCAGGTTCCCTTGCCGGTCTAGGAATGGTAGAACAATGGGTTCGATGACGGTTTGGATGTACCGTGCACTATTCAGTGTCCCCTCGACGATCACCAGTGGTGTGCTGCCAGTGTAGGAGATCGCTCCCCACACCATGATGCCGGGTGTTGGCCCTGTGTGCCTCGGTCGTATGCAGTCCTGATTGTGGCGCTCACCTGCACGGCGCCAAACACGCATACGACCATCATTGGCACCAAGGCAGAAGCGACTCTCATCGCTGAAGACGACACGTCTCCATTCGTCCCTCCATTCACGCCTGTCGCGACACCACTGGAGGCGGGCTGCACGATGTTGGGGCGTGAGCAGAAGACGGCCTAACGGTGTGCGGGACCGTAGCCCAGCTTCATGGAGACGGTTGCGAATGGTCCTCGCTGATACCCCAGGAGCAACAGTGTCCCTAATTTGCTGGGAAGTGGCGGTGCGGTCCCCTACGGCACTGCGTAGGATCCTACGGTCTTGGCGTGCATCCGTGCGTCGCTGCGGTCCGGTCCCAGGTCGACGGGCACGTGCACCTTCCGCCGACCACTGGCGACAACATCGATGTACTGTGGAGACCTCACGCCCCACGTGTTGAGCAATTCGGCGGTACGTCCACCCGGCCTCCCGCATGCCCACTATACGCCCTCGCTCAAAGTCCGTCAACTGCACATACGGTTCACGTCCACGCTGTCGCGGCATGCTACCAGTGTTAAAGACTGCGATGGAGCTCCGTATGCCACGGCAAACTGGCTGATACTGACGGCGGCGGTGCACAAATGCTGCGCAGCTAGCGCCATTCGACGGCCAACACCGCGGTTCCTGGTGTGTCCGCTGTGCCGTGCGTGTGATCATTGCTTGTACAGCCCTCTCGCAGTGTCCGGAGCAAGTATGGTGGGTCTGACACACCGGTGTCAATGTGTTCTTTTTTCCATTTCCAGGAGTGTATTTTCTTTCATTTACAGGTGAGCCATAATGGACCGTGAAGTAGGTGTCAGGTTGCGACAACAGCAGGTGATGGAGTTCCTCTTCAAGACCGGTGATGACTCTGCCACATCGATTCACAGGAAGTTACTCCCTGTTTATGGCGAGGACACAGTGGATCGCAGCAGTATCCAGCGGTGATTGCAGAGGTTTAAAGAAGGTGATTTCTCTACTGGACAATCCACGATGCGGTAGACCATCGACGGCAGTGAGTGATGTGAATAAGGAGACCATTGATAAAATCTACCAAAGTGACAGATGTGTGAGGACACGACAGTTTGCTGAAATGACTCGTTTGTCATTGGGTAGTGTGGTATCACTGGTACAGTCACTAGAGGACAGAAAAATCTGTGCTCGTTGGCTGACTAGATTATTGACAAGAGAAATGAAAATGATGAGAAAGAACGTGTGCGAGTGTCTCATGAAGACCTTTACTGAAGAGTGGAAACAGTGTTTTGATGGCGTCATTACCCAGGATGGAACATGGTTGTTGTTGTCAGAACCTGAGAGCAAAACCTAATCCATGGAGTGGCGTCATCCGGGTTGCCCTCGGAAGAAGAAACCAAGACTTTCACTAACAGCAAGCCGAAAGGTGACGGCCTTCTTCTTCTGGGACCAGTGTGGTGTCATTTTCATTGACTTTTTGGAATCTCGCTCCACAATTAATCAGGACCGTTACTGTTTGTCATTGGACAAGCTGCGACGTACCAAACCCCATACAGCCATTATGACGCAGGAGAAAATCAGGAAAATGTATCATAAAGTGGTGGCGCTGACGTTTTTCTTGATTAATAAACGCAGTTTTAATTTGTGTTTTGTAAAACGCGCTTTGTTCTCTGGTCCTCCCCATTCCTGACAGCCGACCGCGGTGGTCTAGCGGTTCAGGCGCTCAGTCCGGAACCGCGGGACTGCTACGGTCGCAGGTTCGAATCCTGCCTCGGGCATGGATGTGTGTGATGTCCTTAGGTTAGTTAGGTTTAAGTAGTTCTAAGTTCTAGGGGACTGATGACCACAGATGTTAAGTCCCATAGTGCTCAGAGCCATTTTGAACCATTCCTGACAAGCATGGGTACGCTCTTCTGCCCTCCCGGGTATTTGTTAGAAATAGCACACACTTAAAGACTTTTTGTTTGGTGTGTACACAAAAGACATCTGATATACCTCACAAGTCAACCAACTGGAGCTGTGACACATTTTTCTTAAGAGATACTTTCCTCGACTACTTCAGCACCACACTTAAATAATTGAACATCTTTCAACAAAACAGAAACGACTACTTTTTATAAAATTTGTTTATATGCTAGCAACACGTATGCAGTAGTGTCTATATTATTGTGTTACCTACACAGGGCCTACTTTATTACCTTCAGACGTGAAGCATGTAAGTTTTGGAGCATTTGCAAAATTTGGCCAAATAGAGGCCTTATTATAAATAGATTAAAGTAAGGATTCCTACATCCTTGGTAGTAATACTTTCAACCGTCTTGTAACTATGGCAGAGTCATATTGTCTAGAATTGTGGAATAACATTTTGGATTATTGTTGTTACGCAAGTATGCAGTTTTATACAAAATCGAGGGATTCTCTATAGACATTGTGGATGAACTGCCTGTAGACATGTACCTATACAATGAAGTCTAGATACTTTGTCTCCTGTACACGCTTGAATGCCTTGTTCGTTGTTCGTCGATATTTGCTAAATATGGCTGGCGTTGTTTGGATCGCGGCTTGTGCAGTGGTAATTATTGACAGTGAAAGAAATCGAAGGAGGTGGCGGTGTAAAAGTGAACTGCTCGCAGAAGGGTCTCGTTTCGGCTCTAAATTGCCTTCAACTTTGAAAGTAGAAGACAGTATGTTTCTTTTTCAGCATACTAAAACTTAAGATTTTTTTGGCCAACTTCTTGCTGCGATTTTTATGTTCTACAAAGATGACGCCGCGTGAAAATCTTCAGTCTGTTGCAACACTTCCTCCGTTGGCCACATCTTGATAAGTGATGTTCAACAATAAGAAAAACAAAAATAATAAAAAACCGACAAAGCGTTTTCCACAGCGCGTAACTGGAGGCTACGTGCAACAAGTCCACACCTAGCCTAGTCAGACGGTGGTTTTACAGTAACAAAATTGCGGAAGTTTTTTCTCAACGGTTCCACATCTTTCTCGGTGTGCTACAACCGAATTTCAAGTTTGCTGCCTTGTAGCAAGTCGGCTTCACAACGAAAAACCCTCGACATTTTTTCACTCTTTTTTTTAGTATTTCGCTTATATTTAAAAAAATACGTTTTTCGAATATGATCACTACATTGATAAGCCAAAACATTACGACCACTGCCCGCCGCGACTTTGGATGCCACCTCGTGGCGTTGCGGTCATGTAACACGGTAACAAAAGTATGTCACGGGAGCAGACATGGACGAGGGAACACCTTAGCGAAGATATGGGCTGTAAAGGGGGAAATCCATTGAGATAAGCGACTTTGACAAAGGTCAGATAATTATTACGCAGAGTCTGTGAACGTGCATCCCGAAAACGGCGTAGCTGGTCGAATGACACGCGCTACTGTCGTGAGAATCTAGGGAAAGAGTAAGGAGGACACTGAAACCACACTAGGCACTAAACGGCTGGACGTCCACGACTTTTCGCAGAACGTGAGGTGTGGAGGTTTGTCTGCTTGGTAAAGTAGGGTTGTTTGGTTGGTTGGTTTGTGGAGTAAAGGCACCAAATTACAGGGTTATCAGTCACTGGTAAAGTAGGGTATATGGTGATATGTGGCATCCCTGCCGGAAGAGCACGATGCTGGTGCACGTACACGTGTTTCAGAGCGCACCGTTCATCGAACATTGTTGAACATGGAGCTCTGCAGCAGACCACCCTCACGCGTTTATACGTTGACCCAACGACATCGTCAATTACGATTGCAATGGGCACGGCACCATCGGGATTCGACCGTCTATCAATGTAAACGTATAGGCTATTCGGGTGAATCACATTTTTGCTACACTAGGTCGATGGTCGCTTCCACAAACGCCGTCATCGAGGTGAACGGAGGTTCGAAACGTGCAGCGCGCCACGGATGCAGGCTGGTGGGAGCAGTACTATGCTATGGGAGACTTTTCCTGCGCTTGCATGGGAGCATGGTTGAACTACAGACAACACGAGCTGCGTACCTCCTTCCTGGTGGAACGACTGGAACTGGTTGGCTGTCGGACTCCCTCCATGTAATAAGTGCTACTCATGTATGGTTGTTTACATCTTTGGGCGGGTTTGGTTCAAATGGCTCTGAGCACTATGCGACTTAACTTCTGAGGTCATCAGTCGCCTAGAACTTAGAACTAATTAAACCTAACTAACCTAAGGACATCACACACATCCATGCCCGAGGCAGGATTCGAACCTGCGACCGTAGCGGTCGCTCGGCTCCAGACTGTAGCGCCTAGAGCCCCACGGCCACTCTGGCCGGCTTGGGCGCGTTTAGTGACATCTCTGAACAGTCAAAGGGACTGTGTCTGTGATACAATATCCACGGTCAACGTCTATCTTCAGGAGTTCTGGGACACTCTGACAGCTGCGAACCACCTGCACCGCTTCATGCTTGATGTCTTCCCCAATGGCGATGTCATCTTTCAGCAGTATAACTGTCCGTGTCTTGGAGCCAGAACCATGCTACAGTGGTTTGAGGAGCATTATAGTGAACTCGCGTTGATGTCTCTGCGACAAAATTCGCCTGATGTAATTCCTATGGAACCTATCTGGGACGCTACCGGGCGCCATCACCCCGTAGGCAAACCAGCGACCCGCTGTTTTCGCTAGTTACATGACCTGTGAGTAGAGATCTAACACATACATCCTCACACCTACCAACAAACTGTAGGATCCCTGATATGCAGAATCAGTGATGTATTTCGTTCGAAATACGGACAGACATTCTCGCTTCCCACGCCCGGGTTCCCGGGTTCGATTCCCGGCGGGGTCAGGGATTTTCTCTGCCTCGTGATGGCTGGGTGTTGTGTGCTGTCCTTAGGTTAGTTAGGTTTAATTAGTTCTAAGTTCTAGGCGACTGATGACCTCAGCAGTTGAGTCGCATAGTGCTCAGAGCCATTTGAACGGACAGACATGTTACTACGCAGGTGGTCATAATGTTGTGGCTCATCAGTGTATATAAAAAATTAAAGTAGACAAAATTTCCTACTAAATTCACTAGTCAGGCTTGAAAAGCTGTATCGGCGGTAGAGCTCACTAAAAAGTAGCCATTATTTGGCCCTTCGGCGAAAACGTCAGAAACGCCCAGTCCCATCCCCTAAAACTCACAAAAGATACATGTTATGTTTTAAATAAACTGATGGGAAAGCATGTTTAATGAAAACACTAACATATTATATTATAAAGGAATTTATTAGTAGGGATGCATAATGCTGCAAAATATTATGTGAATTAATTAATACCTTCTGCGCCTCAGCTGTCTCAGACAGTGGTACTGCAAGAGGCTCGTCCAGATCATCATCGTCTTCTATAACAAAATTGTCGTCGACGTTGGAACGCGAACTTTTAATATTGCTGCTACAGTTTCAGCAGAAAAGTCCTGCTTGCCTGCACTCACATTGCTCTGAGCAATCTTTTTTGAATTTGTAAGGTATAAGCTGAAGAAGCCTCTTGGGAACCGGGAGTTTCAGGTTGGTAGTGGGAGCCAACCCTTTTTTTTTTTTTTTTTTTTTTCCAAGTTCCACCCGCACCACTCTGATCCAAGTAGTGCAGTATGTGGTTGGGGAGGGGAGCGGGGGGGGGGGGGGGCAACTGTTTGTAACACAGATTCGTAAGGTCGAGTGGGCATACCTTGAACGAACTTGCGACTCTTATGTCCATTACGTACAAAATAGGTAAAATCAAAGTGCGCCAACGATTACTCGAATGGACTGAATACTACCAAGTCCACGAGGCGCTTGAGGAGGTCGACCAAAAAGCATTCCACGGATATACAATTTAGCAGCACTGTAACACCAACAGTGACAAGTAAATTTTCTATTAAATGCGAAATACAAGGATAGGATGTCATGGTGACATGCTGATGACAAAATGCAGTGAAAGTGGAATTGCATCCAAGGAGGCAACTAATGACGCACACACACTGATTGTGCAGACGACAGAAACCCTGCCTTCAGCTCACAAGAGTGACGGAAAATGTTGACCTTCTGGTAATAGTGATGCACCTCCAAACTCCTCCCAACATAAATTTCCACAAGCCACAGCGAGTTACAGGTCCTCTGCTCCTTTGCCATCTGGGAAGTGTAGCAGAGAAGAGTGTTGTCAGCCATATGGTAAGTGGTTGCAACTCCACTTCCACACAACTCAATTTCTGAAGACCCTCTCCAAAAATACGAATCTCGAATCATATATTACTAAATTCACTGATCCTTCATTCCATCCAAAGGAAACAACAGCTTCTGACGAGAAAGTTCTGACGGCCCTTTATGGTGGTAACCAGCCGACCACAACACTGAACAAGCTGTGGTACATGCAATACTTGGCATCAGCGTACAAGGCATCAGCAAACACATCTTCCAAACTCTCACTGAAGCTGCAGCTTGACAACATACCATCGGAGTATTGCATCAGGGGCACCAGTGGCTTGTTAAGTACTTAGATCCAGAGCAGTGACAAAAATGGGTTGGCTCCCGTAACAGCTCCGGAAACCACCAGCTTCTGACGCGTTTCTTCAGCTTATATCTTACAGATGGAAGACAGATTCCCAAGGTCGACATGGGTGTAGACAGGCAGGACTCTTCCACATGAAGCTGTGCCAGCAATACGTAGGTAAGTGTTCCAACATCGACAATAGCTTTTATATAGAAGACGAAGGTGACCTGTATCGCCCCTTGCAGAACCTCTGTCTGAAGCAACTAAGACGACAGACAGCATTATTTCGCGTACTTTTTGCAACATTATGCATCTTTACTAACCCTCTTTTCTCTATCATAACATTAGTTATTCAATTACAGTTTTTTTCAGCTGAGGAACAACAACAACTCACCATTCAGCCTGGACCTTCTACAGCCCCTGACAGTTTGCGTGGATTTCCCATTGCCCCACACCCTTCACCATGACCTTCTACTGCCCAATAAACATTACCTGGGACACCAACAGCAAACAGATTGGTTGGCTGATTTGAGGAGGGGGGGGGGGACACCAAACAGCGAGATCATCGGTCCCATCGGATTAGGGAAGGATGGGGAAGGAAGTCGGCCATGCCATTTCAAAGGAACCAAGTGATTTAGGGAAATCACGGAAAACCTATAACAGGACGGCCGAACGCGTGTTTGAACCGTCGTCCTCCCGCATGAGAGTCCATTGAGCCAAACAGAGATGAGAAAAAAACTGCACTCGTGACATTAGTAGCTATAGGTATTTCTACAAATATCGGTATTTCGCTTATCTGTCCTTTGTATTCACATTCTATCACTTCTTTCTTTTTCAAATGGAGAACCTACTTGAAGTGATCACTCAGTCCTGGTCACGACATTTACTCATTTCATGACACACGTATATTACTATAATATATACAGGAGAAGTTAGGACACAGTGAAAGAGAAAATTTATTATCTCAAATTTTGAAAAATATACTAGTGAAGACAATGTTCTTTTAATATACTTTTCTTTAAGGGTCCCTTGACAAGTTATTTAAAGCGCACAGACTTCGTGACGTTTTGAGACTGGTGCAGTTATTGAGAATGTTAAGTACGAATGTAAACCGTTACAGTATGCCCAGTGTGGGGCAGACTGTAACACATAATTAGGTCAGTGTAACAAGCATGGAAAACTACATTCGTATTGGCATGACTTGTATTATCCAATTCCTTCAGAATACAAGCTACAGTTAAATGCTAGGCAAAATTAATATTTAAAATCTTTGAAAATAATTTTTTTACAATAATCATTGAACATAAAGATTTTAGATTGACTTCAAATTTAAGGCAGCCCTGTTGCATTTTCATTTTCCCCAAGCAAACAAGATTTGGTAAAACCATTGCTAAAATGCAAACTTTAATGGCTGGAGATGTCAAACATATTAAAATGTTGCATCCTATTGTGCTGTGGTCAGATAAAGTCCTTGTTTGAAACCAACAACAAGAAATTCATCCAACCATGGCATTATATACCACAATACTTTAATAAAAACCATTGCTATAGTTCTTTCTCACACAGATGTTGTATCACTTGTGTGTGGATTTTTTGTTCCTCTATGAACAAATATCTGTTCATAGTCACCATCATCATCCTTATTCCTGATCATTTTACCAATATAGTTATCTGTGTACTTGCCAGGGAACCCTACTGAAATGTAATTGTCTCGTACAGCTGGTAAAATTTTTTTCTTTGCCATCATTTTGACCTTTAATGTCTCCATTTTCTGAGTAATCTAGAGGATCACACGTTTTGTCTTCCATTGTCAGGTTCTTTAGAAACCAGACTTCTGTTGATGGTTTTAGTTTTCTTTTCCTGTATCATCACCCACTGATCTTCAAACGCTTTATCTGGTTTATACGTTGCAACGCAACTTATTCACTATGCTCCATAGCGCAGCTTTTAACAATTTATTAAGTTTCGAAAAGAGTGCAAAAAAATGGTTCAAATGGCTCTGAGCACTATGGGACTTAACATCTTAGGTCATCAGTCCCCTAGAACTTAGAACTAGTTAAACCTAACTAACCTAAGGACATCACACACATCCATGCCCGAGGCAGGATTCGAACCTGCGACCGTAGCAGTTGCGCGGGAAAAGAGTGCAAAACATTACGAATTTTTGGCAACACAATATGATACACTAGTACAAGACTACATCCATAATACTCAGAAAGACAGCAGTTCTTCTATGAATATAAATAACATGGACAATATTCTACTACGATAAAAATTTACTTCAAATGCCTCAAAAATACACACATCAAAAAAAGTTTTGCATCACCTCGGTTCCGAGGGTTCCAGCACCTGTACAGAAAATTGGAATAGAGATCAACCAAACATCATTTCCACCCTTTTTATTGCTCATGAAAACCACACATTGCTTCCTGTACGTCCCTACAGCGAGACCTTCAGAGGTGGTGGTCCAGATTGCTGTACACACCAGTACCTCTAATACTCAGTAGCACGTCCTCTTGCATTGATGCATGCCTGAATTCGTCGTGGCATAGTGTCCACAAGTTCATCAAAGCGCTGTTGGTCCAGATTGTCCCACTCTTCAACGGTGATTCGGCGTAGATCCCTCAGTGCAGTCGGTGGGTCACGTCGTCCATAAACAGCCCTTTTCAATCTATCGCAGGCATGTTCAATAGGGTTCATGTCTGAAGAGCATGCTGGCCACTCTAGTCGAGCGATGTCGTTATCCTGAAGGAAGTCATTCACAAGATATCCACGATGGGGGCGCAAATTGTCGTCCATGAAGACGAATGCCTCGCCAATACGCTGCCGATATGGTTGCATTATCGATTGGAGGATGGCATTCATGTATCGTACAGCCAATACGGCACCTTCCATGACCACCAGCGGCATTCGTCGGCCCCACATAATGCCACCCCAAAACAGTAGGGAACCTCCACCTTGCTGCACTCGCTGGACCGTGTGTCTAAGGCGTTCAGCCTGACCGGGTTGCCTCCAAACACGTCTCCGATGATTGTCTGGTTGAAGACATATGCGACACTCATCGGTGAAGAGAAGGTGATGTCAATCCTGAGCGGTCCACTGAGCATGTTGTTACGCCCATCTGTACCGTGCTGCATAGTGTCGTGGTTGCAGAGATGGACGTCGGGAGTGAAGTTGCGCATCATGCAGCCTATTGCGCACAGTTTGAGTCGTAACACGACGTCCTGTAGCTGCACAAAAAGCATTATTCAACATGGTGGCGTTGCTGTCAGGGTTCCCCCGAGCCATAATCCGTAATCCGTAGGTAGCGCTCATGTACTGCAGTAGTAGCCCTTGGGTGGCCTGAACGAGGCATGTCATCGACAGTTCCGTCTCTCTGTATTTCTTCCATGTCCGAACAACATAGCTTTGGTTCGCTCCAAGGCACCTGGACACTTCCCTTGTTGAGAGCTCTTCCTGGCACAAAGTAACAATGCGGACGCGATCGAACCGCGGTACTGCCGTCTAGGCATGAATGAACTACAGACAACACGAGCTGTGTACCTCCTTCCTGATGGAACGACTGGAACTGATCGACTGTCTGACTCCCTCCATCTAATACGTGCTGCTCATGCATGGTTGTTTACACCTTTGGGCGGGTTTAGTGACATCTCTGAACAGTCAAAGGGACTGTGTCTGTGATACAATATCCACGGTCATCGTCTATCTTCAGGAATTCTGGGAACCAGGGTTATGCAAAACTTTTTTTGATGTGTGAACATTTTTTTCCACTACACACCAAACATGAATTTTAATTGGTTCCAAAATATGCTGGCCAAAAGCAGTAACAAACGACAACCGTAAAACAGTTGAACTCAAGGATACGAACGTGACAACTTACACATAAATCGAAATGTTACTCTGTACAGCACCTCTCCCTACATATTTAGGGTTCATCTTTCTATTTAGTACCATGTACGTAATATGTTGTAACTACAATACATTAATGTTTTCATCAATCATATTTTCCCATTAGTTTATCCCAAACAGCCTATTTCAGAGTAATACACCGAAAGTATAGCGTCAGTGAGGGAGAGACAGGTACGAATCGTTCGGTTGTAGAGCGCAGAAGGCATTTTTCGTAATTTCCACTTGCCTCCCCTCCCCACTTTTGAGGAAACTGATAGTAAGAGACGTCTCCTATCGGAAATTTATTGTGCTTTTACGTGGTGTAAGGGTTTTGTTGATAACATGTATATTTTTCGAGTTGTAGCGGATGGGGTAGGGCGTTTCTGACGTATTTTGAAGGGCCAAACAACGGCTGCTTTCCTGCGAGCTCTAGCGCCGATACTGCTCGACCAATAATCAAACCAGATAACAGCATTTCGGAGGAAATTTTGCCTGCTTCAATTTTGTTTAGAGTGATCACCTTCAAAAACTCAGTTTTTCGAGAGACAAGCGAAAAACTGAAAAAGTGTAAAAAATTTGAGATTTTTTGTATTTTTCGTTGTGATGCCTGAAGAAGCCCGGAGTAATTTTAGATTTATTGCAGTACAAGAGAGATTGCACTCCTGCCACCGTTTTTAATGCAGCATTTTCTGCCATTTTATCTGAGCACCACGACTATGTAACTGTTTTTACGGATGGGTCGAAACAAGGGGATTCTGTTGGTTGCTCAGTTGTTTTTCCATATCGTGTCCTCAAGGTCCGACTGCCTCAGACTTTTACTGTCTTTGATGCAGAATTGTTTGCGATCTTGCGGGCACTGGAGCACATGAGACATTCTTCCTCTCCTAAAAAGGAGGATTTTAATTTGCTCACTATGTGACAAGCTCGCCCATATTTTATGTAAGTGGCCAGCCAATAACAATTTCATGTGACATTCTTGTTGCTATGTTTCCCCTTTCCTTAGGTTTTACTTTCTTATGTAGCATTTTCCTTCTTTTCCTGCTTTCTTTGAGTGTGTGCTTTAGTTTTCTTGGGTCTGTCCACATTCGTTCCTTTTAATGTGTGTCAGGGCGCTGATGACCTCGATGTTGAGCGCCCATAAGCCCCAACACACCACCACCACCACCACCATCGTTGTGATGCCGACATCCCACAAGGCAGCAGACATGAAATTCGGTTTCAGCATTCCAGAAGACATATAGAACCACTGAGAAAAAACTTAGGCAATTTTATTACGAAAACCGCTGCTTTGAATACCAGTTAGATGCCCTATACGAAATGTTGCGCAACATTGTGCAAGAATTGTCTCATATCTCCCATTTCAAATGGGAGTCAAAAGTTCTGCGATTTTGTAGCAAAAGGGTGTCTAGAAACAAGAAATGTCTTCCTATTGTATTTGTACAAAATCGTTCGCTTTTCTGTAGACACTAGCCTTGTATACACTAGCATACAAAGTCGAGCGATTTTTATATCTGGATAGTGTTATAGACAAGCCACCGATTTTGTATCTAGGCAACTGAGAGATATTTCACGTCTGTAGACATGCTTTTGCAACAAAATCGCAGAACTTTTGAATCCTGCATGCACTGGGAGACATGAGACAATTCTTACGAAATGTTGTGCAACACTTCGAAGTTAGTACAGTAAACTGGTGTTCAAAACAGTCGTTTTCGTAACAAAATTGCAGAATTTTTTTCACAGCGGTTCTTTATGTTTCTTAGACTGCTGAATTCGAACTTCATCTATGTTACCCTCACAGTTATCGTACTTTTACAGTTTTTAGCTTATATTTCGGAAATACTACGAGTTTTTCGAAGATTATCATTTTATGCAAAATTAAGGTAGACAGTTTCCTACAAAATGCACTAGTAAGGTTCGGCTTTCTGACGATCGCGCTGAAAAGCAGCTATTTTTTCGGCCCTTGTGCGAAAACGTCAAAAACAGTCACTCGCATTCTCCACAACTCGAAAAACTGACGTGTTATGCATAAACACCGCTATACCAAATGAAAGTATATTAAATTCCTCACAAGAGACATCGTTAACAATCCATGTTGATATTCTAAAGTGAAAAGAATACGATAAATTAAGTGAAACAGAGGAGCTAATTACCAAAAATTGTTACACCTAATATTATCCACAAAAGGCTGTTACGATGATCTGTATGTCTCTCCTCTCAAAAGGGCTGAAATAAGTAGGCCTACTTATTTAAAAATCGTTCCTTATAGCTTCCACAACATTACAGTCAACGTATGTTGGTTTTACTGGCAGGATACTGGGAACATAGACTGCTTACAAAGTTTCAAGTGTCAGAATTAAGCGAGGGATCCAGGAATATACTACAGCTCCTTACTGCTGTTGCAGTGATCGAGAAGATAAGATTAACCTCATAATAGCCCGTGCAGTGGCATTTAAGAATCCATTTTCACCCGCTCCATACCCTAATATAAGGCACAATGAGAAGTTCCCTCTGCCAAGCACTTCTCATTAGTCTGCAGAGTATGGATGGAGACGTAGAAGTAGACGTACCCTATGTGAACTGTCAGGAAACGCCCAACGAGGGGCAGTCAAGTACGTCACTGCTAGAGTGACCTTGAAGCGGCCAATCACAGCTCGAAGCACATACGGCGATCGATAGTCACGGCGCGAAACACAAACCACCTTGCTATCACCGGCGGGCGGGCGAAAATCGTAGAGAGAAGTGGGGCGGCGGCATGCGCTGTCGTCCGCCTCCCACATGGAATCTGGACCACAGACTCCTTAGTCATAATGGGATTCCCACCCTCTTACAGAAACGATTGTCTGTGACTCTACTACACTCCAGAGTTGGCAACGTCGTGTGGAAAGGGGAATATTGCGGCTTTAGCAAGTACTGCATAACTTCGATTCGTTTGATCGTCAAAACTTTCACGGTGCATTTTTACGTTTTTCTTGGCGCGGCGGCCGTTTCGACGCTGTTTTACAGTGATAGCAGATAGGGATCTTTATAGGACATTGCCGAAAGATAGTCCCCAATCTTCTCAACACAATGCTACATGCAGGATTCTTGTTATTGTTTTGTAGTTCATTTGAGATGACTACACAATAACGTATGAAACTGATGAGGCCGTCAATTTGAGGGTTGTTTTTGAAACGTTTCTCACATTTATATCGTCTAACGCTGGCCGTGGGCTACAGTCTACCCAAGCAACTCAAAAGAATGTTTTCAAATCACATTTTCTTCAACTGTTATTGTGAAAAAATTCAATAAAAGAAGCTATGAAAATAACGATATAAAACCAATAGCATGAGGAGGTATGAAGTTTTGTAAGCAAAACATAGTATCAAAGCTGAATAAGCCTTATTTTTATAATTTTATTTCCGGTTTCTCCATTTAAAGGAGTATCAAACAGAGGCATTTTTTGCTGGATGTTTTCGCTAATGTCCAACTGGATTTCTTTCAGTAAACACATTATTGACGTATGAATAAAATATATTTTAGCAATATTTAATAAACTGTTGGATTTAACACGAATAAAGAAGTGTATTTCGCAGATACTAATGAGACGCGCTTATGTATTAAAGTCATCTTATATTAAAAACATATGTTGTTGTTGCGGTCTTCAATCCGAAGACGGGCTTGATGCAGCTGTCCATGCTACTCTTATAACCTGTGCGAGCCTCTTCATATCCGAATAACTACTGCAACCTGCATCCTTCTGTGTCTAGTGGGGGGAATAAATGAGAAACAATAAGTTTTGTGTACTTCCCGTCAGATTAAGTTCTTAGGACACAACGCGTTCTTAAAGTCCCCAAACCAGTTATATTACAACGACAATTTTAGAATCTTGCCGCCTCTTGGATAATTTTCTGCGGACGCCCATGGGGGCGCACAGCGATATATATACAATTTCCAGAATGAGATTTCACTCTGCAGTGGAGTGCGCGCTGAAATAAAGTTTCCTGGCAGATTAAAACTGTGTGCCGGACCGAGACTCGAACTCGGGACCTTTGGCTTTCGCGGGCAAGTGCTCTACCAACTTTTTTTTTTTTTTTTTTTTTTTTAAATCTCATTTTGTTCGCTTTCGTTCGTTGCATCTGCTCCGGGCGGACGTCGTAAGACACCCGTTTTAAGTTCGTCGTTGATCTGTTACTCAGTTTTTTTTTTATTACAGAGGGCAGCTAACCCTCTGACCGAACACGCTGAGCTACCGTGCCAGCTTACCAACTGAGCTACCCAAGCACGACTCACGCCCTGTCGTGCTTGGGTAGCTCAGCTGGTAAAGCGCTTGCCCGCGAAAGGCAAAGGTCCCGAGTTCGAGTCTCGGTCCGGCACACAGTTTTAATCTGCCAGGAAGTTTTATACAACTTATTGGCTTTCGGGTCGTGCCCGTTGAGTCATCTCAGTAGCGGAAGGCGATACGATAGTGTATTGGAGACGAGTTTCTTGTCAATCACAACGATACGGAAGTGAGGACAACAAAACAGCCACTCCCCAAGCGGGTAAAATGACCGACCGGACCGCGAAACGAACCCGAGACCCTTCCGTTAGCAACCAGCCGCGCCAACCGCACAGCTACCGGGGCACACAGGGCACAGAATAAATGAGCCCATAAAACGCAACCGGTTTGTTTCAGCATCGCCGAGCCATGTCGTCGAGGAGCGAGATGGCAGCAGAAACAACGTACCCTAATGCATGTGATGTATGTACGCACAGTTGTAAGATATAAGAAAAGTAAACAATTGTTCCACGTTCTGTACATCATCCACCGAGCTGTAACTGTTCAAGTCCGTAGCT
The DNA here is from genome assembly GCF_023864345.2 of Schistocerca serialis cubense. Taxonomy (NCBI): domain Eukaryota; kingdom Metazoa; phylum Arthropoda; class Insecta; order Orthoptera; family Acrididae; genus Schistocerca; species Schistocerca serialis. The sequence goes on along the minus strand of NC_064641.1, from coordinate 847,441,062 downwards.
GGAGATGTGACAGTCACCAGTTCTATACGTCACCTCCTGCAGTTATTTATCATTTAACATTTGTTATTTATGGAATATTGGAGTTCATTAGAACAATCTGTGTACATATAAATAAGAGCACATTCTGCTAAGACAGGTGGTCAGCTCTTTCTGTACTTTCAGGCGTACTTCATAAATGGGCTTACAGAGTGAAGTGTTTCTTCTTGTAATGACCCTGCTATGTGCTTGATTCTGCACGACAAAATGTTTTGCACAAACGCTTTAATCATCTTTGAAAATACAAATTGCAACTAAGCAGTGCTTGCCTCAGAGTATTAATTTGTACAAAAACAGTACTCTATTACTGTAAAAAAATTAATGTTTTCACAGGGTGATTTCTAGAAGAAGGTAACTGAGTTGAGACAATGTGCACCTGTTACGTCGATTACTAACACTTGTTCTCTCAAACAGAAAGTACAAGGCCAAGGTTTTAAGGCAGGGAGAGTCACCAACACAACCGATGTCCTTCGTCCCTTTCATGTTGATTATGATGTAAGTTGTTGAGACACTTCGGCCATCTAAATCTGAGCCGCCACCGGGTAGCTTTGTTTCTAACAAAGGAATTGTCGCACCTCAAACAGATTCATCTCTCAGTTTGTAAGTCTGGTATTGTAACATTATAGTTCAAAAAATGGTTCAAATGGCTCTGAGCACTATGGGACTTAACTTCTAAGGTCATCAGTCCCCTATAACTTGGAACTACTTAAAACTAACTAACCTAAGGACATCACACACATCCATGCCCGAGGCAGGATTCGAACCTGCGACCGTAGCATCAGCGCGGTTCCGTACTGTAGCGCCTAGAACCGCTCGGCCACTCCGGCCGGCAACATTATAGTTCCTACGCCTGCCACCTAAATTATTAATCAACTTCGTTTCGCGATTCAAACTGTCGTCCGTATTTTGCATCGCCGCGTGTTTTACTATCTAGTAGAAGCACAGCACGCTTCAGTAATTATAGGCCACCTCTGCTGCCGGCACACTTTCGTCGGTCATCAAAGAACGAGCGGTAGGCAGTGGAAGTGTCCAAACTGAGAACAAGTCAGACGCCGCTGTCTACACTGAGAACAATATTTTAATTTTTGTAAGGAAATTACCAAGCAGTCAGTAAAGGTGTTCAACGCAAAATTTTGGACCCTCCTATATTATTTAGCACAACCACTCAATCAGTCTCCACAAATTCCAGAAATTAAAAAAAATATCGGCTTGCAGTGCAGTGACATATGATGTATCTGCCTATAGCAAATAAATATATGTTGACATCAGCATTGTAAGGCAAACGAAATACAGAAGGAGAAGTCAACCAAAAAGTTATCAAGTAAAAGGAGGTTTGTTAGAGAATGTATATGACTTCACCAAAGCTGTCGTACAAGAGTGACACAGGACACCGGTACTAAAACAGAGATCACGTACTTACTGTAAATACTGACTCCTTTTGATTCCCCATCGAAACAAAGTTTACCCAAGGTGTATCGAGGCAGCGATGAAATATCTCCATGGTTATGGTCAACGCGAGCTTAGCATAGGTAACCGGGTTTGTTCACAAAGCGACGCTCAGGTTAAGAACCACTGAAAGTAATTACTTCGAACTATAAACCAAAAATTTCCCTTTTGAGGGCGTTGCTGCAGCGTGTATGCAACGTGCGAGACTCCGATGCGGGTATGTAAGCACTAACATGTAGTCATTCGTCCCTTTCCGACGTACGTGTGGTAGATGCGGAAACGTGAACTACGGTGACGTGATTACCAAATGCGTATCATCAGTACCAACGTGCAGCTGTTCCTGTTTTGGCAAACACCGGTAGACATCCATCCGAGAATGAAGAATGTGAATGGGGCAGCATTTATGCCGAAACGTCCGGGAAAACGACAAGGGGTGTTGCTGATACAGGAGTTCCCTATATCGCAAATGTCTTAATGCAGAAGTTACGCCGACTCTAGCGGAGACAATCTAGCAACCCCCGCACTCCCCTCCCCCCCCCCCCCCCCCCCCCCACTTTTGCGATAGTCCCTGATCCCTCCACAAGCGATTACCACGCCTTGGGTACCTTAAAAAAGATCCTGAATGGTCGTCGATCCCTGTCTGACAAGGGTCTGGAGAAGGCTCGGACTTCGCATGTAGCAGGACACGCTGTTTTTTTTTTCAACCTGGTGCTTCGGTCGGATGATTGCCTCAATGCTCACGGCCATTTTGCATGATTGCCATACCGATTCTGGACTGTACGGCTGTCGAAAGGAAACTATTATATCGCCCCTTATACTGTGTCTTCAGTATAGTCTTGTGTGGTCGTAAAATATAATTTAGCGTGGTAGTAGAAACGAATTTTCTAGAGTTTTAACGCAAATGTCTAACCTGATTATGAAACATTTAATTTGTTTGGAACGTCAGAGCTGGTTCCAATGACACAAATACACTTCATCTACAGGGTGTTTGGAAACTCCCGTTACAAACTTCTTACGACTTGTAGAGAGGAGTGAATACATAATATCTTTAATAGGAATCCGTGTCCGGAAACGTAACGTTCCCTTTCTACGACGGCTTCAGTTCAGCTGTTTAACCCGCCCACTTGTATTCGAGAAACTGAATTAGGTGTGACGCAGTACAATTCCTAGGTAACGATATATCTCTGACTCATGACATAAAATCTCTGTGGATGTAATAGGGAACATAACGTGCACTATGAACTTATTTACTTCTAATTTAGCAATTGCGGAGAGGATGGTACGATTGCAGCTGAACTGTAATTAGTGGCATTGTTGGAAGCTGCCATTTTCAATATGAAATGTAATTGGATTAATTATGGTAACATTTTATCTCATACAAGAGGATGATTTATCTTGAAACGTAGCTATGAAGATCATTTACGGAAAAAAACATAATTTCATGAACGGAAAAGGTACGTTTAGTTCTTTGGCTATTTTAACTTCTACCTTGTCTGTGCCTCGGAACGTTATTTGCTGTGTCGTAACTCGTAAGGAACTTTGTATCCCGAGAAATCAGTAAATCCTGCATAACGGTCATTGATGCTCTATTTTGAGAGATTAATTTCTGGACTCTTATCGAAATTAGCACACAATTTGGACACTGATTCCCATGCTGCACAATGAGTACGTCACAGCATCCAAGACTGCTTTCCCACGGCGTACGATTGTGCCTATGATTATTTTAAGAATTCTCCTAGTCGACGATGACCAAATTCTGCAGAGCCACAGAAATTTCATTCCAGGTGCTGACTTCGAACTGTAACTGCCCGTGACATACCATTAATCATTTTGCTTTATACACTTGAGAATTCAAACGGGAATTAAATTAATGCTTGGGAGTGTGGGAGATGTTTGACTTAAAAATATTGGGGAAGCAACTTATCTTGCCCAAAACTTTCCATTGAAGTAATCAGATATTATTCAGTCACAATAATTTGACTTTAGTTTAATGGGGAGAGAAGTTAAAGCATTAACAGTTAAACATTATGTGTTTACATTATTCCAGATCAAAAGCAGAACCCAGCAAACCACGAAGAGAACAGTATTGATGCATCAGAACAGCGGCTCGATGTGGCGACTACTGTACAGCTGTTACAGACATTGTACCTACGAAGCATGTTCTGGTACACACTCTCTCTCCCACCTGTTGTCTCTTCAATTTCTAGTGCAGCGGCCAGAACTCGTACAAGCAGGTCTTCCCCTGTCTTCTACTAAACTTCGCATACGAGCCCACAATAAGCACTCCACGTCATCTTGTTTACCGTATTGCATACCAGAACAAGCAACTCTGCGACTTTTCTCTCTGCGTCAGCAGATGTGGGTGCATTACACATCTAAATTGAAACCGCCGTAGTATCGAAACGGTACATTTTCGGACATGGGTTCTTATTCGAAATATTATGTACTCACTCCCCTCTACAAGTCCTAGAAGTTTGTAACGGGAATTTCCGAACACCCTGTATCCTAATAAATGTCTAGCAGTGCAGGCAGAGCAGTGCGAGTTACTATACGGCTTTTCATCGCAATAGTGTCTTAGCTGCTCAATGACGTCACGTCACGCTAGGCGGGGCCAACGAAAAACATGCAACGGGTCTCGTCGTTTGAGCAGACTGTGGAAAACCACCGTAACGCAGCGCATGGCCGGGGCGCACAGCGCCAACGGATCCCACACAGTCTACTGCGGCTTGGACTGCAACTGCTGTTGCCGCGCCCATCTGCCAAACAGTGAAAACGGCCGAAACCTCAGTAGCAGCTTTTGCGTCTCGGGGCAGTAAAGGGCTTCGGCATCATTCGGGTTTTCCCGGGAGCACTCGGCTGAGCGGCACTTGGTGCGCTCGTGATTGATCACCGGGAGGGCAGGCAGGACAACAAGCACGGCTTTGGGCATCCTGGCTTTCACCGAGTTGTCACCGCTGTTACACTTCCTTTTCCTTTGCAGTTCTCGAGACGCTTAAACAGTTTTAAGTACAATGTTTTTAATCCGACAGTTATTTTACTATGAGTGGTTTATGTTGTTACCTTTCGCATCAACATTTTCGCAAATTAATGGTTAAATAAGTGAAATATGCCTTGGGTGGTAGGTTAGCGCAGCCGACTTCATGCACCGGAAATTCTGCTGTCGCAGGGCAAGAGATATTTTAGTTATCATATAGTCTACTGTTGACATACTATTAGAATTCGGTTTCTATTTTAAACTCTTGAGTGAGTCGTTCCCGTGACGGGACCTGATGTCGATTTAATACAAAGTCTCAGGGGAAATCGAGGATGCCATCGACAAAAATTCTTATCGAAATTTTATAGCGGTTTCCTCTCTGTCTTCCCTTTAATACTAGCAATACCAACGCATTTCTCATAATGCACATAACAAAGAGAGGGCATTTTACGCCCAACCTTAGGTTGATTATTGTTGATTTATATTAACAACACAGTTTTTAAAGAGATGCTGGTGTGTAGATAGCGTCCAGAAACTTTAAATATGTTTTAGCGCACACTTCGCAATACCAAGGCACTTTCAAAAACGTGTTCTACCTGGGGTGGGGGAGAGTGGTGCCGGCCGATGTGACCGAGCGGTTCTAGGCACTTCAGTCTGGAACCGCGCGACCGCTACGTCGCAGGTTCGAATCCTGCCTCGGGCATGAATGTACAGGTATGTGATGTCCTTAGGTTAGTTAAGTTTAAGTAGTTGTAAGTTCTAGGGGACTGATGTCCTCAGATGTCAAGTCCCATAGTATTCAGAGACATTTGAACCATTTGGAGAGTGAGGCGGAACTTTATGACCAGCACGGAGAAAAATTTTAAAAAATAGGAGTTTGGTTAACTGTTGTTGACTTTTACCCACAACACTTTTTAAAGAAATACTAATGGGTAAACAGGGTTCTGAAGGTGACATTACTGTATACGACATCCGTTGGAGAGGTGACATCTACTACTAATGTTGAAATTTTTTTCGTTATGTTTAACTGAAAAATTTAAAACATTTCTAGAATCCAGTAAACGACTTCCTTAAAAACAATAAATATTTATTTCAGAATTTTCAAAAATGCAAATGTAAGTGACTAGATTACAATATTTTCGAAAGGTGGCCATAAAGTATCCCCGCCACATCCCCCCCCCCCCCTCTCGCCCCTCCGCTCCTCCTTCTTAAGTGGCAGCCTAGGTCTGCATGATGGCCAATATGTGTCTTGCAAAGAGGAACAGTAGTTCTACCTGTTAAAAGACACGTCAAGTCCATACTAGCTGAACAGTAAACGCCAATTTCGTTGCGACCGAACAGCTTTAGATGACGCTTGTTTATTTGTCTGGAGGTCTAAATACCATTACTGTGGCAGAGAAAAAGTAATTTGAAAATGTTATCTGCAGCTCTAAAGTGTTGCGCCGTGTTACTCCTGAACTAATTCATCGAGTTTTCGTTGGAGAATCCAATAGTTCCGTGAGCTGCGGGAATCTGCTGATGAACAGTGTTTGAGATTATACATCCAGAAGTTGTCATAATCGCAAATCAACGCGTAAACTTCGAACTCTCATTATCCAGACGTACTTGTGTAGTATTAATTTGCCTTTGTAAGTTACTGTTGGCACTGAATGTTGCAGTAGAAAATACACAAATATAATCAACCGTGCTTCACGTATCTGATGATGGCACTGAACACTACAAATACAGCGCAATCGCTGCAGCAATTAAGAGGGCGTTTTGCACCTAAATCGACCTAAGCACAGACACAAGGGCCGGGAACCTACAACAGCGCTAAGCACTGAATAACGATGCTCAGCATGGATCAATATACGGAGCATTACAACGACACAAAATCGTGAACTGATAAGTCCTCGGGTTCAATTACCATAGTTCAGAGTATCGAGTGAGATAGCAATAGTGGTTCTTCCTTTCCAACATGGATTTCGAAAACATCGATCATGTGAAACCCAACTCGCACTTATCACACGTGACATACTGAAAGCATTGAATCAATACTGTCAGCTACATGGGGTATTTCTTTATTTCCGATGAGCGTCTGACTTAGTACCAAATCTACGTTTATTGTCAGAAGTATCATCGTATGGGATATCAGGCGAAATTTGTGATTGTATTGACGACTGTATGGCAGGGAGGACGCAGCAAGTTACCTTTGATGGTGAGCGATCATTGGATACAGAAGTAACTTCGGGTGTTCCCCAGGGAAGTGTGTTGGTATCTTTGCTGTTCATGTTGTACTTTAACGACTTTGCGAACTAAATTAATAATAACCATAGACACTCTACAGATTATGCTGTTAGCTATAGTGAAGTACTGTCTGAACGAAGCTGCATAAATTTTCAGTCAGACCTCGATAAGGTTTCAAAGAGGTTCAAAGTCTGACAACTTGCTTTAAATGTTCATAAATGTAAAATTGTGCAGTTCACAAAACGAAAAAAAAGTATGCTATGACTATAATATCAATGAGCCACTGTTGGAATGTGCCACAAATACCTGAGTGTAACACTTTGTAGGGATTTCAAATGGAATGATCGCATAGGCTGAGTCGTGGACAGCATAGGTAATAGGCTTCGGTTCATTGGTTGAATATTAGGGAAATACAATCAGTCTCAAAAGGAGATTGCTAGCAAATCATTCATACACTCCCTTCTAGAATATTGTTCAAGTGTATGCGACCCATACCAAATAGAACTAACAGGGGATTTGGAACATACACAGGGAATGTCAGCACGAATGGTCACAGGTTTATCTGACCCATGAGAGACTATCACAGACATGGTGAAGGAAATGAACTGGTAGACTCCTGAAAATGGATGTTAAGATACCCAAGAAAGTCAACTTACAAAGTTTCAAGAACCAGCTTTAAAGGAAGAATCTAAGAATACACTACAATCCTCCATTTATCGCTCACATAGCGATCGTGAGGACAAGATTACAGTAACTACAACACAGAGTCATTTAAACAATCATTCTTCCTCTGTTCAATACGTGAATGGAACAGGGAGTAACTCTAATAATGGGTAAAATGGGACATACCGTCTGCCATGTAACCTCAGAGTGGTTTGCACAGTATTAATATAAATGTAAGAACGTATGTAAGGAGAGTTTTGGCCCAAAGTGTGTCATCGACAACGTCATCGATGAAGTCATGGGTTTTCCCGACCCCATCTGACAAAAGCCAATTGCCGTATCTATAAAATGATGGGAATTCAAATTTTTATGGGAAATTCAAAATTTGGTGGGGAATTTAAAAATAGCCTAATTGTGCTAGTGTGGAATTGGGGTTGTTGCCCTAGGAATGAATTGGTGGGAAATTCAAAATGACACATTGTTATCTGGCTGACTTTGAACACTGGGACAGGCTCAATGACGTCACAGTCCAAGACTTGGAACACTGAGATAGGCTCTATGAAGATGGCTATGCAAGACGGTCGACTTGGATAAAGTATGGCCAACACAAGATGGGTGACTCGGAGCACTGGGACACACAATGTAATGTCACAACACAAGACTTGGAATACTGGTTGCTTGGTTGAATGATTAAAGGGACCAAACTACTAGGACATCAGTCGCTTTTTCTTCTAACAGAGAGGTCTACGTGACTGTACATCAGAGATGGCTTACCAAACAAATGCCATGGGACGGAACCTCTATGGTGTACCAAAGGCCAACGAAGGCTAGATAAGAGACAAAAGCAAGAAAGGGAGATGTAGGAAGAAAGGAAGGTGAGGTGCCCTTTCTAGTAAGCAGCTGGAAGCCCCCAAAAGCAGAGTGCAATGGGGGGACATACATTCCCCACCCCTCGCCATTTACCAGAGGTACTCAGAAATCACATAGTAAAGACTAGCAACATGGGCAGGGAAAGAGAAGCACAGATAGACAAAAGTGGAACAAGTATGACAGACCACACGAGATGGGGGAGGAAGAGTAAAAGAGCACGTAGGGTGAGGGGGAGGGGGACCACCAATCCCAGACAGCACGCCCCGGTGTGGGCAGATGAGGCAATAGTCTTCTGCCAACAATTCCTGCCAACAATTCCTCAGTGGGCTACTGCTGTGTGCAAACCATGCGAAAATATATTTGTTCTTGTAATCCCAGAGTCTGGAGATGGGTGTAGAAAAAAGCGAGCAGGGACGCAGGTCCAGACCAGAAACAGTCATGCGTATGTGTCAGGCGGAATGAGCCTGAATTTGTAGAATAGTTCTGAGAGTGACTTCGGCCCACTGGTGGTGCTGTGACCACCCATTGGGCATGCATACCGTAGTGCCACAAGTATACGTACTGTGCTGTCTGTCTTCGCAGTATATGTACGAATGATGTAAAAGGGGCGATTTTGTATGTTTATACATCGACACAGCACATGGTGATATATTGCTGGGTTGGAAATCGGTTTCATGCTCTAATATTCAAGCTCCTGTCCTCAGTGGGAAGGCAGTGTAATTGAGTAACAGTCTTTCCATATTTGACGATATGTATGGCACATTGTGAGGTTTAGTTGTCAGTGCATCATGGCGATCAGTGTAAAATAGTTTCTTGCCTCTGAAAATCCCATCTGCAGAAAGAAAGGAAAGGCGGATGGTAGTTCCACACTGACGGCATCACTAATTAGGTGCGTCAATTCTATAAGAGCAGATCATAATCCCCCATTCATTGACAAGACATCCTTTGTGCAGGGAGTTAGGATATAGGAGTCGCTACATAGTGATGAGAAAGTTTGTGTATGTTGAAAGCAGGAGGGGTAATATGTGATAGATGGGGTGCCACGTTAGGACCGCTAGGAAGAGTGCATTCAAAGGTATTCTGCGCTATTTTCGTAAACAGTTTCTGTTAGGGCAAGAATTTCCATGCATGTAAGCTGAGACATCACGAAAACTCCTACAAAGACACATGTTAAGTATTTCTGGGACACTATGCAATTTACTAGAGTTCGACTTGGTTATTATTTTAGATAGCCATGTAGCTTCAGTATAACATTGAGAACATTGCTAGATGCACTTGCGATGGTATGTAGCTATGCATGGCGATGCCTCAGCCACACATCATGCATGGTCTGTTAGAATTGCTAAAGAGAAAGCACCTTGTGCTATTCTGGAACAGATTTCTGCAGCGATGCTCAGCAATTAGCTCCTCGCTGGACTGCAGGTAGAGGGAGGGTAGCAACAAACACACACACTCACGGCCCACCTTGGAGCGTCTGCACTCTGTAAATAAGTCTTCACTCCCATCCGGTCGCATCATCAATGGTGCCCAAGTGATCATGTATTTCGAGAGGAATTTCTCAGGTATCAAGTATGAAAGGGATGTCGCCACCTCATGCATGTGGGAGCCTAACGGGGTGTGTTGGTACATCCCGTCTTCTGGGAACATGTGCGTTACCCTCCTGTGCAATCCAATGGACAGGGGGTGGCAGACAGTGTCTGCGTACATTGTTGGCGTGTCTGTTGCATTATTTCGTAAGCACATCTGTAGGCTGTGCTATGCCTTATTTGAACAGTTTACGAGTACTGAGTGTGTCTACACATCAGTGTACTGTATTATTTAGGAGAAGTCTGCATGTCTGTACTGAAATGATTTTGGTAAATTAGGAATTGTTTGTGTGTCTGCAGAGCATTATTTAGGAGTAGTTCACAGCTCTGTGGGCTGTGTGGCGTGACCCCAAGCATGTGTTTTATATCAGTGTGATAAATATACTCCATCCATAAATAAACCGTTCCAAAATAAAAAAAAGTACACTCCTTCTGCCTGCCAAATAAAGACTTATGTCCAGCACAGACAGAGTCATTATCCCACCATTTTCCCCCACCATCTTGGGTTACATCACAGAATGGATGACAGCACCCTCTGGTGGCAGTACTGTGTACTAGGTCAGTTGGACTCCAGACCCCATAGCTATCACACTGTTTCCCGCCATTTCCCCCCCAGCATCTTGGATTATGTCACGGAACGGACGACTGTGCCCTCTGGTGGTGGTACTGTGTAGTAGCTCAGTTGGAGTCTGGACCTCGTGGTGAACACACTGGATGCTGGTGCTGCCTCTAATTGTTTAAATAAGGACTGGTGCATGATTTCGGCAGTTGACGATTAGCAAGCATGTTTACAGATTCTATTAGACGGATTATTATTTTAACAATTTATGGGTTGTTTGCCTCTCTGGACATAAACGTATTGCATTATTTACGAGTAGTTTTCAGGTCTGTATGCTGTGTGGTATGTCAGAGCATGTGTTCTATATCACTGTGATAAACATACTCCATCCCTAAATAAATAAAGTACACTCCTTCCTCTCTCCAGCAACCCAGCATTGGTTGAGTCCTTTTCCTGCGAATCTCTAGGAGGAAGTGGTGGTTGGGTGACTTAAGTTAGTGGGGGTATCCCATGATTTTCTTAGGTTAGTAGAGATAACCGTGGTGTGATGCATTATCCTGTTGGTATTTGAACTTCCCACCAATTTTCTGGGGGAGGGGATGGGAGGGGGGTTAGGTTAGTGGACGTAGCCCAAGTGACCTATCTTCCCTGTCTTTTGTTGCGTTAGTAGGGCTTGCATTGTCCTGATGGAATTTGAAGTTCCCACCAGGGAGGCATGGCACTTTCCCGCCATTTTGGATAACAGTACTTGCATCATTAGCTGACGTCACAGCCATCTTGGATAATGTCATCAACTGATGTCACAGACGCCATCTTGGATGATGTCATCCCCTCCATCTTGGATACATCTGGGAACAATGCAGAATCGGCCAGAATTACCCTTGCCCCAATACTAACTTGTACGCATGTTAGTTAAAAATAAACTGGAAAACAGTAATGCTAGCAAAGTGGTAGAAAAGTTTGTTTCCATATCTCCTTAAGTTGGCTTCTCCAACTGTGCCTTCCCTACCTCAAATTGTTCAGTGGAGCACTCTCTATGTCCTGTTACAGTTTTGCACACTCTTACGAAAACATCCTGTAGATACATTTACTTAAATGTGTACTGCATCCAAAGGGTATTCAGCGTGACAAATAATACATTATTGAAAAGCATACATCACGATGTAATAATAAATATTGAAAATTAAGGATCCGCCACTGGAAAAACTCACATGAATAGTTTTGGCGTGAAGTGATGGAATAACCAGTCTGAATTGATTATGATAATGCTTGGCAAAATACACAGAAGAACTGAGAAACAATGGATGCATGACAAAACACTATCAACTTTTCAGTCCTGAACGAAAATTAACAAACTGAAGTTTATTTTGTGTGTAAATAATTTTTCTACGAGATAGCATTGCAGTTTTGGAAGAAAATGCAGTAAAACATGTTCTCCTGGTAGACAATAAGTTGACTTTCTTTCTGAAAATTATTTTTATAACAGTTTTTGGGGTAGTTTAATGTTCAGCCAGATCATTAATAAAGTTTTAAACGTGCAACAAAACAGTATTTTTTTTATACAGGGCTGGGTATGATTCTGGTTTGGTACATGTATTGCTTTGTGTGTTCAAAAATTTTTTCGATGATTTTGAGCCACTGGTGGATAAAATCTCTAACATATAAACAATGAAAAGATAATCAACTTTAATAAACAGATTTTTTAATTATGTCTGATCCAGTGCCTAAAATTCAACACATTTCCACAAAACACAGTTTAATGCACAAGTGCATGAACTTTAGCACGTAACCCAAATGATGATAGATATTTACAAACACTTCTTATAATTACTATAGGAATATATTTTTTATCACCATCTGTACCACTTTAAACTGTCTCAGCACGTGTGATTCACTTACAACGTTTTTTTGTACACTGTATGTGCAATGTTAGACCGCTATAGCAGTAGAAAAGGGAGGCGCCACCCCACTCTCTATTGTTGCCAAATTTATTGAAGATGGTGGATCCAAGATGGCGGCGATAGATATGGCAACATCACAATGACATCATGGTGGGAAGTTCAAATTTTGGAAGGAAGATAGGTCACTTGGGCTTCCTCCACTAACCCCCCAGAAAATGGCAGGAAGTTCAAATTCCAGCAGGGCAATGCAACACACCATGGCTACCTCCACTAACCTAAGAAAATGGCAGGAGAATAGGTCACTTGGGTTACCTCCACTAACCTAAGTCATCCAACCACCACCCCTTCCTAGGAATTGGCTGGGAAAGGACTCAGCCTGTGCTGGATAGGATGGACATAAGTCTTTATTTTCAGTCTTTATTTAAACAATTAGAGGCAGTACCGCCATCCAGTGTGTTCACCACAAGGTCCAGAGTCGAACTGTCTTAGTACACAGTACTGTCGTCCCTAGCATGATGTATTCCAAGATGGTGGTCTGGGGGAAAAATGGCAGGAAAAGGACTGAGCCTGTTCTTGGCTGCTGGTCAGAGGAAGGAGTATACGTTATTTATTTTGGGACAGTTTATTTAGGGATAGAATTCATGTAGTTTATTTGTTACACTGATGCAAAACACTCACTCTGAGGTGCTTGGGGTGTCAGTAAATGGTCTACAGACCGGCAAAATACTCGTTAATCACCGATCTAATGCAGTACACTGATGTGCAGGGACGCAAATAACTTTTAAATTGTCAAAATAATGCCTGTATAAGTCTCTGCAAACGAACTCGCTAATCATCAACTGTTGAAATCATGCACTGCACAGCCTGCACATCTGTTCAAAAAACAATGCTACAGACAAAAGGTAATGCATATGTAATGCTATGCAAAAATACTCACAGCGCTTATACAGCCGAAAATAAAGTCGTGCACAAACACTCATTGCATGTAAAAAATGCTTTCGAACTATAGTGAACCGTGATGTATCAGCGAACTGACCCCCCTACAGAACACCAAGGCATGCACGCCGGGTGGCGCACTCGCGCTAGTCCCATATGCGAGACGTCCCTGGGCTGTGCGTGCATGTATACCATTGCTGGCGTGATACTTCTCTACCTGTGGATACTGACGTCACAGGTTGTGCTATAGAAATCAGTGCCAATGCTTCCCAGAATAGCACAGGGTGCATTCTTCCTAGCAATCCTAACAGGACATGTGAGCTGCATCTAGCCATACACCTGTTTACCTTCCCAGTGTGGCTGATGCATCACCGCATGATATTCACGTGACGACTCACCATCTAAAAGGTTCATAGTGTCATATTGACGTCACAAGGCTATGTAAAAATAAGAGCTAAGTTGACCTCTCGGAAATTGGTAAAGTGCTGCAGAAGTAGTTAACAGTTGTTATTAGGAGCTTTCATGATGTCTCAGCTTCTCCACATGCAAATTCTTGTCCTAACAGAACCTATTTATGAAAATAGCACAGAATAACGCCAAATGCATTCCTCCTGATGGTCCTCACATGGCAACCCATCCATCATGTGTTACCCTTCCTGGAAATGGTTAAGTACTGCTTTCAACAACATCTCTGAATCGCAAACGTTCTCACCTCTATGTAGAAGCTCCTATGTCCAGGCACAAAGGATGTCTCCTGAATGAATGGAGCATTATGATTGGCTCTTACTGAATTTACTCACCAAATTACTGATGCCACTGGTGTGTAAGCACTGTCTGCATTTTTCTCTTTCTGCAGACAAGACTTTCAACGGCAAAACTATTTTGTACAGATCAACATACTAGACTGACAGTTAAACCCTGCAATAGTGAACTACAGATCGCCAAATACAGGAAGACACATGCTCAATTACGCTGCTCTGCCACTGAGATCGGAAGCTTGAATATTAGAGTGTGAAACGAATCTTGAACCTGGCAATATATCACCCCATACCGTGTCGATGTAGTGTACATACAGTTCGTATCCTGCAGCATACAAACTCGTCCCTTTTGCATCATGCATGAAGCTATCGACTACCAGATACTCGTACATATATCATGAAGACAGAAAGCATAAGCACATGCACCGTAGGTATACTCCTCATTGCACTACGTTTTTCCTGGGAGATCGGGCAGTCATCCATTTCTGACATGTGACCAGAGCGCACTCAATAGACCGAAGTCACTCTCAGAACTGTTGTACAAAGTCGGGATCGGCTCCCCTCAGCACAAACGTGTTACTGTTTCTGGCCCCGACCTGCTTGCTTGCTTGCTTTTTACACCCATTTCCAGACTCTGGTATTACAAGAACATATGTAATATCACATGGTTTACCATACTATCATACTATTTTCGCGAGACACTCGTACATATACTGTGAAGACTGTTGTACGAAGGCTGGGTCAGTTCCCCTGAGTACAAAGGCATCACCGTTTCTGGTCCCGACCTGCTTGCTTGCTAACTTGCTTTCTACACCAATCTCCAGACTCTGGGATTACAATAACATATGTATCTTCACATGGTTTGCCAGAATATTATACAATTTATGCACTACTTCTCGATATCAAGCGTACAGCAATATCGCTTGCATAGCAGTATCACTCGTGCAACAGAATTCCGAAGATATAGACTGGAAATTATTTCTCTAGAAATCCGAAACTTTAGCAATGTGGAATGTGCTTTAAACCACTGAGTAACTAGAAACTTATCCCGCCTATGTTGACCTTTACATGAAAGCTCGAAAAAAAATAGAGTAAACTGATATTTCCTCTCGCTAATACTGATGCCGGTGATGTAACAGGTTCCAAATCATCCCTACAATTTACAAAGTCAACTAAGGTGTTTCTCATGTCTAGAGAACCACCATTCGTATCGTCCACCTGTCTTTCACCTGCTGGATGCATCTACCCTCAACTAAGTAAAGGCGCGAAATGTGTAGAAGCAGTCAAGCGGACAATTTACATTGGAGGGAATAATGGTCCAGTGCAAACACACGTCAATATTGAATCTTCTCAAATTTCCCCGCGACCACGAAAGCTATCCAACACATACTAAGTAGTAGTTCGCTATTCGGTCATCTAGAGGACGACATGGTTAAGTCAGCTACATTTCTGCACTGCAACAGGCCTGTCCATTAGGACACATACTATTGTTAGCTGGAAACATGAATCATTCTTGTGACAGGTCACCACCGCTGCATGCCAAGCACGCATAGGCAGTGTCATCATCCTAGGAAGCCAGCCACATATATATTTTATCCTTGTACTTACAAGTAAATAGTTCGATCATGGTCTCAATTGGATGACATTCAACAGCGAGCGAAGTATCGGAAATACACCCTGCTGACAGCTGTGGCTCTGGAAATAGAAATATCTGTACAATTCTTGTTACTTTGCTGTCTCAGTATTCCACGTAAAATCCAGACCTTCTTTACGACTGGACATAGTCATTTCCATTGCACACACACACGTACTTTATAAGCCTGATGCTAAAGGTGAACCTATCACACATCCCCTACTACTAAGTGTAATACTTGGCCAATAACTGCTTGCTGGCGATACGAAATAATACTGACCGAAAATCAGCAATGGGTGGACATGTCTCATAAGTTTTTCTTGCAAGTGCTACCACTGTGTCTTACAAAGAGAGACATAATCGTCTTACAAACCGCCAGATGTTAAAAAACGCGACCATATTACTATTACAAGCGGTATAGAGCCATACTGGCTCTATAAATCGACATATGGAATTACCTCCAAATGAATTGGTTTTTCCACACAAATACCTTGACAATGAATATAGACAGTGATTGCAGGAGTGTATATTATGAGACCAGTAGTGCGGTTACACGTAGCCAACGATGCAACCTCGTGATAAAATCACTGAATTTTGAAAGTGGTTCGGCTAAGGAACATGGCATGAAACTGGTATTTACAACTCCCTCATGATGCCGCTAGATATTTCTCCAGTATTTGTAAAGCATTCTGTCTCGATGCCATGCCAGAGGTTCTGCAATATATCCACTGAGTTATAGGCGAAGGTTGATTGAGAAGGATCACAAACAGTAGATGGTGTGCTGATTGAGATTGTAAGAAATGTATACCAGCTTTTCAGATCTCTAGTGTTACACTTTCCGGCAGAAATGCAGTCTGGGATTTGGAAACAAGTCTTTGCATTCAATCACATACCTGCATTGCATCCTATGGAGAAGTCCTTTACTGACTGCTGAGACATCATGAAAGCTTCTACAATAGCGACCAATTAACTACTTCTGCAGCACTTTACCACTTTCTGAGAGGTCGACTTGACTCTTATTTTTACATAGCCATGTGACATTAGTATAACATTGAGAACCTTTTAGATGGTGAGTCGCCATGCGAATATTTTGCAGTGATGCATCAGCCACTCTGGGGAGGTAAACGGTTGCATGCCTAGATGCTGCTCGCATGTCCTGTTAGGATCGCTAGAGACAATGCACTCTGTGCCATTCTGGGAAGCATTGGAACAGATTTCTATAGCATGAACTGTGACCTCAGTATCCACAGGTAGAGAGGTATGGGACCAGCGTTAGTGCACTGTGCGGGGTGCACGCCTTGGTGTTCTGTAAGGGGGGGGGGGGGGCGGGCACTTCGCTGATACGTCACGGGTGACTACAGCTCGAAAGCGTTTTTACATGCAATGAGTGTTTGTCCACTGCATTATTTTCGGCTGTTTAAGCGATGTGAGCATTTTTGCATAGCATAACACATGCATTATCTTTTGGCAATTTACGAGTTGTTTTCGTGTTTGCTGCATTATTTTGTGAACAAGTGTGCAGGCTGTGCAGTCCATGATTTTGACAGTTGATGATTAGCAAGCGTGTTTGCAGAGCCTTTTACATACATTATTTTTACAATTTACGAGTTGTTTGCGTCTCTGCACATCAGTGTACTGCATTATTTCGGTGATTTACAAGTGGTTTGCAGGTCTGTAGACTATTTACTGCGACCTCAAGTGGACCAGGGTGAGTGTTTTGTATCTGTGTAATAAATAAACTACGTGGAATCCGTTCCTAAATAAATTGCATGCATTATTTCGACAGTTTATAATTAGTGAGCATGTCTGCACATCAGTGAACGGCATTATTTCGGTGATTTACGAGTAGTTTGCAGTTCTGTATGCTGTTCAATGCATTATTTCGAGAGTTTACAATTAGCAAGCTTGTTTGCAGAGCATTATACGTGCATTATTTTGACAATTTGCGTGTCTGTACGTCAGTGTACTGCATTATTTCGGTAATTTACGAGTAATTTTCCGGTCTGTAGACTATTTACTGAGATCCCAAGCACGTCAGAGCGAGTGGTTTGCATCAGTGTAACAAATAAACTACGTGAAATCCGTCCCTAAATGAACTGTTCCAAAATAAATAAAGTACACTCCATCCCCTCTCCAGCAGCCCAGAACAGGCTCAGTTTGTTCTACTACTCGCTATATCATGGCAACGCATAAGGTTTTCACAAAACAACAAGACGATCAGTAATTACATGTATTTGTCACTGTTCTTACAAAATTGGAACCAATTCACAAAAGTTGAAAAATAGAAGTATTGCTCATTAAAAACCTGACAAAAACGTGTTTTTTTGGACGTAAAATCCAAACGAAGGAAGAGTTTTTCGAACAGTTAAAACTTCATAGACCAAGATCCTATACACCGCTGAACCAAATTTGAACCATCGATCTCACTCCAGTCCATGGCTATTTAAGGGTAACTGTTTTTGCACGTAAAATACGAGCGACGCACATACAAATGGTGCCATTGACTAAACATTAATTTCAGCCCAATTAAAATGTTTTGCAAATAGAATTAACCGATTCACGCAATTTGCCTGGGCTCCAGCTCTGCTTTATCGTTTAAACCTTGTTTAGTATACTGTAACAGCTGCAGTAAGACAATTGTTCGAATGGTTATAAAAATGGTCGCTGGTCCCTCCCTCCCCCTTCCCCTTCCCTCAACCCCAACTCTGCGCGTGGCCCTTCCGTACCAATCAGTTAAAGAAGTCCGCTGAAAACCCAACGAAAGCAGCGATTTATTTTGGCTTGTTAATCATCTATGTCATTCAGAGAAATTTTCAGTAAAACCTTCACAAATCTCTTGTGCCATGTTAAAATTTTTTTCTTTTGCCAAAACCCAAGAAAGCTTACACAGTGTCATATCACGAATTGGTTGTGCAGAAGTGACTGCAAGAGAATTCGGAAAAAATGGTTCATTACGTTTAGTAATTAAGAAACTGAGGAAAAATAAGGTCAACAGCTTAGGAAAAAGCACAACCTCGGTATAAAAATAAATTTGGAATGTCTTCACTTATTTTATTCCGAAACCCGTTGCATTTCTCGTTTCACCAGGCACCGATGGCCCTTAAAAATTACATTCTTTCATCGAAAAAGGCTGTAGTTAGTGGAATAACGCGGTAGATAACGACGTTTTGGATAGTAACCATATGACAAAGTTCACTCCTCTTTGTGTGTTATCATCTGCCAAAACCCCATTTCGATATCTCAAACCGTTTCTGACATATGAGGAATGTTGTGGGTATTTCACTCTGGCCTTATCGCAAGCGCGCGCAATCGCAAAAGGATGTGCTACATCAGATCAGTTTTCTCGAGATTAGTGACGCCAACATAAATCCAAGTCTAAAGAAAAATTCAGTAGGCTAGCTAAATTTAATACACTGCAGCATATTGTGTAATATTCACCAAATTCAAAAATCATAGTGACCTCTATTTTTTATCGCAATTTTTTTAGAATTTTGCGCAGTGTCTTACACGCAAATATCACAATAACTACGACCTTTAAAGAAATAATGAGCACGTTATCATGAAGCTGACATACAAAGCTATAGGTAAAGCAAAAAATTTTTTTTAATGAATATTTTCTGTAAGGACTGCGACTCGATTCTGTCAACCGAACTGCCGAAAGGGGGGCAAACAATGTCGGCCTCCCCTCCAGAACAAACGAATGAACTCGCGAAGCGCATCGAACGAAAATTGGTCACTGTGCATTTGCCACCGTATCCGGCGCGGGCTCTACCAGCGCTTCCGCGCTGCATCGATTACCTTCGCTCGCAGGGGTTTGGATGCCACCAGCCGAACGCTCCCGACGCAGCCCGAGGGAGACCGAGACCGGGCCCACGTGTAGAGCTTAACACAGTGAGCTGCCTCACGCCACTTTATGATGTCACACGGCAGTCAAACGGTCCAGCAGTTGTACACAGCCCCTCAGGAGGGGGGGGGGGGGGGGCGGTTGGGTGGCGAAACTGTATTCTGAAGCAACTGGGCGGTGGTCGCTTCGTCCGGTTTTTTAGTTCTGAATAACCGGTATTTCTCGGTATTTGTTTGGTCTCATTATCTTTTTTTGCAAATAACTGGGTAAAAAAGCAAAATATGAATCAGCCATAGCAGCAGTGCTACAATTTTTCTTTCTTAAATAAACCTTTTTTTAAAGAACTAGTAATTTTTATTCCTAAAATTTCCATTACTTTGAAATACTGCGTTATTATAGTGAAAGGGAAAAGCGATCAGCGCTATCTTGTTCATTCACAGTTACAATAAAAACAGAAAGTCGCTGATCTGCTGCTTGTGTCACAATAACGTGCCTGTATCTGCTTATAGCCTTTGAAAATGGACAAATTCATACGAAAAATAGACTCCTTCGACCTCAGCTTTCACCCTTTAGCACTGACTACTCGAAATATCCAAATAGTGATATGAGCCCCGCTTACAACATGATTTTTGAACAGAGTTTCAAAAAAGAAAATTAGAGTCAATAGCAGAATACCAAAGATTTTTTGTAGTACCCAGTCATTCAGCACATTCCGAGAAACGCAGTCAATGGTGGACGGACTAAGTTTTCTTTTATTTGCCTATTTAATTTAATATTTTGGTTCTATGTATCCTGAAACTGAGGGAATATAAATTTTTCAATCTTTGTTCGATTTCTATGTTTATTACGGGAAATAATAGGAACAAAAACCGAAAATCGGTTATTTCAGAAACCGGTTATTTCGAGCGGTTGTAACAGTCCCGTTAAACTAGCGTTGCATGGGGGGGAGGGGGGGGGGGAACACGATGCACGGTTGTTTCAGCGACAGCCCGTTACGGCCACCCAGTGACTGTTGCAGGTTGCCTATATAGAGACTTCCAGTGGCAACGACTGTTTGCTTTCCAGATTTCATTTAATGACCGACAGCATTTAAAACGCTGTCATAATCTACTCACTAACGCATTATAATCTTTGTTAAAGGTTTAGCACAGTAAGACAAGTCTTACAGTTACAAACTGTGTACCTCTCTTGAGGCAGCGTAATTGAGGGCGCGCTTTTACCACGCCTTATTCATCCATTATGAGAGCACATTTTACGCAGACTTTTAAACCGTCACGTAATTTTTTCTCGCTGAAACCTCCTACAAAAAGACGAAAGGAAAAACGTTTACTGCTTACTACTTTTTCTCTGGCCATCAGTAGAACTTCAGACATGATATTTTAATTTATTACGCGTCTACTACTGACTGAATTCGCCACACATTTTGCAGACAGTATCCACTGACACCGTTGAATCTACCTACAAAATTATATCATTGTACAACACATACGTCGAACATTGAGAATAGTGAAAAACTAGCCTCTGCTTAAAACAGAGCGTAAATTACCCGAACTACGAGTATAGCCAACCAGTGTTAGATAATGACTATACCCAGGGACTGCCAACAAATTCAAAGCATAATTTCAAACCTATTCTAAACTTCCTTCTGCTTCCATGCTTAACATAAAATGTTTCACACATTAACTCATTTGTAATTAGACGTTTAAAGCTATTTCATACGCTAGAGTCCCGTTCTTTTAAGAATCGAAGATTTACTAACCATATAGAAACCGCTTCTTCCAGTGTCACACGTTTAAGCAAAATTACGCCAAGTTACCCGGTTGACGGGCACAAGGAAGTAATTCAAGACAATTTACTCCAGATAAGCAAATAATTTTGCCATTACGTTTGACGAAACTGTCATGCTTTTTGCATTGAATTGCTCAGCTTGTCTTTCTGCTACGTTGATGCAGGTATTTTAAAAATGATTTCGAAACCTTCTTTAATGCTTAAGAGAAAATTCGTCCGAATTATTCAAGGGATAAGCATTGTCTGATTCTGATCACCGTAATCAGACCCGGATGTACGATAATATTTCCGAAAGGGATCAAAAACTTTAGTGGCGTGTCCTTCCCCCCCCCCCCCCCCCCTGATCGTTTGACATTAAAAAAATCGATTTCTCAAAAATATTTCCATTTTATAGCGCACATCTTTCTGAAGAAATTGATATATAAAACATATATATTCGAGGTACTGTAAGAGATGTTATTTGGTGTTAAGTGTGCCAAAATGCAGTGCCATGGCTCTTCATACAGCATTCCTCTACCGCATGTCACTGTATTTCGCTCTGTGGAATTCAAACGTGTATATTTTGTAGTGGAAGCCATCAAATCTATATTCAGGACAGTGGAAATTAAAATGTTCCGTGGTGCCTCTCCCTCTCCCAGTCGGCCGGTTTGACGTCCTACCCCCTTACAAAAACTCAAAATTAATACTAGATGGAATTATTTTTAACCAGGAGAATAAGAACTCCAGAAAATTTGCACTCTTTGTTACCCATTGGCTAATAACTTCCTCTTCTGACACAAAATTAAATATAGGAAACACAAAACCAGTAAAGACAAGAGACAAGCGAGACAGTACATATTTCTTCAATCCTTAGGTCCCAACATGTTTTTCTTTCTAGTCTTGCTACAGCTTTACAAGGCGTACTCTCCTTTCTGCAAAAGAATCTATTACCTCGTCAAAGTTCGTCAAACTTTTGCTACATGAGAACTCAAAATGTCATTGTCTAATAGCTACTGAAAATGCTGTTAATACGAACGGTACCCAAGACTGGCGTACTTTCTCGATTTGATACGTCCATTCTGTCACTGTTAATTAGATAAAAGGAAACAGGCCTTTGGTTCAAACGGCTCTGAGCACTATGGGACTTAACTTCTGAGGTCATCAGTACCCTAGACTTAGAAGTACTTAAACCTAACTAACCTAAGGACATCACACTCATCCATGCCCGAGGCAGGATTCGAACCTGCGACCGTAGCGGTCGCGCGGTTCCAGACTGTAGCGCCTAGAACCGCTCGGCCGGCCCGGCCGGCAAAAAAGGCCTTTCCAATATTGCACCAACTGTAACACGCGCCAAATAAGCGAGACTGTTTTGGCACAAATGGTCATTCCTATGTATCTCATTTACATGCATAACACGACCGAATATAATTCACGAAGTACCAATATCAGATGCCTACTAGAGTCAAAAAGTCTTGTGTTAGCAAATAGTTTCACGTTTCATTCATACGTCCAGTTCTGTTAACTATGAGATCAAAATGTAATAGTACGAAATTTTTATATAAATTTGGAATTGTTATATTCTTCCATATAATTTGTGTGATGTCCCCGTTTCTTCTCCTTCCTCGCTTTAACAATCAATCTTGCCACCACTAATGCTGTAAATATTCCTGCCATTGTCATAACTTATTCTGCGGTTAACTTCACTAACAGTTCGAGAATCACCGGTTTAGTTACGCCGCGTTTATTCTCCTATTAGGCGTTATTACGCTATCGTACAACGCGTTTTACGCGCTTTTCCCAGAACTGAGCTCAAGCGGCTGCTAACCGTGGATTGTGCAACTGGCCCTTAGTGGTGTAGAGATCTGGCAATAGTTTTCTGTCAAAATTTCATTTTCTTGGATACACCGGGAAGATGATATGTAATCTTTCTTACCTGTTATTCCTGTTAGCCGTTTATTTCCACTCTGGTAGTCCGCACCTATGGATTTCGTTAATAATTCTAACAAAGCCGGCCATTCACACACCCAATCAACCACATGAACAGCGATTGGCATTCACCCGTTCTCGTTTATTTGGCTCAGCTCGTATAGCCACGTCCCCTTTTGTCTCCGGGAAAGTTCTTTTATTTCTAGATGCGACGGGAATTCCCCTGGTAGAGACATCACGTACGCTAGGCGCTTTCTTCTTCAAGAATATGCATTTGGCGTCCCCCTGAAACTGCCGGAGCAGATACCCCGGCGCTCGTGCAGACTTAAGACTTCAACTGTATCGTGTAACAGGACTACCGAAAAAGATCGCAGTTCCAGACTTGTACGGCTGGAATTCTGATGCAGACTTGTATACGATAATTTTTTGTATCTCCATCCTTCTGACTGAAGATTTGAAGAACTTTGGCCGTGCACTTACGTAATACAATGTAACATCTAAGGCTGTCCTTATGATGTTATTTATTACATGGCTACCAGCTTCAGTGCTTCAGTACACCATCTTCAGACCTTAACTGACGCACCGGGAGTTAACTCCAATCGTACACCCAATTCCATCAGTGGCCATCAATTATGAACTAGGTTTCGCAGACTACCTGTAAGTAGTGGTGAGATGGGGGCATGGATGAAATTTTGATATAAAATTGATACACAAATTAATTAAATTGATCAATTAATTACCCACGATCATGCACACCCCCAACCACGGATGACGTCATGTGTTTTTGTCAGACTGTGTGTGGGTCTCAGCCCTCTCTCCCGCCCTCCCCCCCTCCCCTCGTTTTTCTACGATGGCTGAGGTCAGATGCTAAAACGATATTAACACGTTCTATTCTATGGTTCTCACAGAAAACTGAACATTGCATGTTGTGAACTGTGCAGTTCCCACAACTCACGCGTCAGTAGAAATAAAACACAGTGGCGATGTTTCTCATTGACAAAAAAGAGGAAGATATCGCAAGTTACGGAACCTGGAAGGGTTTGCGGCATTGTAGAATGTTTCCAACAGCTATCCGATGGTGATGACCTGTACAGTTCGTCTTCCCCAGCGGCAGAGTCAAATATAGATATTACCGAATTACGGCCAGTTCTCACAAACAATGTTATTCGTTAAGTGTTAAGGCAAACCTACGTTTCTAGCATTTGTAGACTTAGAGAAAGCTTTTGACAATGTTGACTGGAATACTCTCTTTCAAATTCTAAAGGTGGCAGGGGTAAAATACAGGCAGCGAAAGGCTATTTACAATTTGTACAGAAACCAGATGGCAGTTATAAGAGTCGAGGGACATGAAAGGGAAGCAGTGGTTGGGAAGGGAGTAAGACAGGGTTGTAGCCTCTCCCCGATGTTGTTCAATCTGTATATTGAGCAAGCAGTAAAGGAAACAAAAGAAAAATTCGGAGTAGGTATTAAAATCCATGGAGAAGAAATAAAAACTTTGAGGTTCGCCGATGACATTGTAATTCTGTCAGAGACAGCAAAGGACTTGGAAGAACAGTTGAATGGAATGGACAGTGTCTTGAAAGGAGGATATAAGATGAACATCAACAAAAGCAAAACGAGGATAATGGAATGTAGTCGAATTAAGTCGGGTGATGCTGAGGGAATTAGATTAGGAAATGAGACACTTAAAGTAGTAAAGGAGTTTTGCTATTTGGGGAGCAAAATAACTGATGATGGTCGAAGTAGAGAGGATATAAAATGTAGGCTGGCAATGGCAAGGAAAGCGTTTCTGAAGAAGAGAAGTTTGTTAACATCGAGTATAGATTTAAGTGTCAGGAAGTCATTTCTGAAAGTATTTGTATGGAGTGTAGCCATGTATGGAAGTGAAACATGGACAATAAATAGTTTGGACAAGAAGAGAATAGAAGCCTTTGAAATGTGGTGCTACAGAAGAATGCTGAAGATTAGATGGGTAGATCACATGACTAATCAGGAAGTATTGAATAGGATTGGGGAGAAGAGAAGTTTGTGGCACAACTTGTCCAGAAGAAGGGATCGGTTGGTAGGACATGTTCTGAGGCATGAAGGGATCACCAATTTAGTATTGGAGGGCAGCGTGGAGGGTAAAAATTGTAGAGGGAGACCAAGAGATGAATACACTAAGCAGATTCAGAAGGATGTAGGTTGCAGTAGGTACTGGGAGATGAAGAAGCTTGCACAGGATAGAGTAGCATGGAGAGCTGCATCAAACCAGTCTCAGGACTGAAGACCACAACAACAACAACAACAAGTGTTAAGGAGAAGAATCAATGCATTTATCAGACTTAAGCCATTCTCTAGAGGATACTGTACGAGAGTGGATTGTATCACCTTAATTAGTGTGAGGAGGTGTACTGGAGATATGGGGTGTTAGGAGGAAATTGCTATATTATCCTACATACGAGCAAAACTACCTAATAGCAGACCAGAACTTCTTTGTGCAAGAGGAATGCAACCAGAGATGAGGTGATGTTACTGTAAACAGCAGCAAGACTGTTACATCTCCTTTGGCTACTGGTCATGGTGCTTCTTTGTGTGCATTGTCGTGCATCAGGGTGCAGGTGGTACCTCAATGTATCAGCTGTCCAAAATATTCATGCTGGTTTTTCCTCACTCTATTTCCTAGTGAGTCATAGCTGCATCCATCAAAACTGATACTACTGCTAATTATAATTACGACTGATGCGAGAAGTGTGATTCAGGATACATACATTTACGACTTAAATACACCTATAAAATCCATTAATGTCCTAAGACAGACCAGCAGTCTCTGGAGTTCACTCTCGTTAGTTTATAAGCAGTTCAAGCGGTCGACATATACTGACAATGCAATCATAGGACACCATAATAGTGTAGTATTGCACAGTCATCTAGCTGCATTCGGAATCTAGTATAGCGTACTTGTAAAGTAGTGGAGGGGTGATTTAGCAATGATGCAGAAACTGGGAAGTAGTCTCCTATGTCATTGGCTGGGGTTGAAATTGCGGAACAGCTGGTAAAATTGCTAAAAATGATCGTGCTATCAACTGTGGTGTGTATTACAGTACACCGCCCTATATCAACAATGTCTTTCCCATCCCATCCATCCACTGGTATGCTGTTGATTACCTCATAATGACTGATTAATACCACTTGGTTGAGAAGGGGGGAGCCTTGGCTAAACAGTGGATATCTGCTGCCAGTCACTGGAGTATGGGATTAAGTGTAGATGTCATCACCTTCAGACAGTTGCTTTGAAGCGTTCCTTAATGCTGCAGACTCGTCCTATTTCCATATGCTGCTATGGCCTCAACATGTGTTTATTGTTTCTTCACCAATAAGATAAAAGTACCTCTTTTTATTTTCTACGATCTCGCGCATGTTGTGAATGGAACCTTCGGGTGATGGTCAGCACCATGTACATGGTTGCAAAATGAGTAAACAATGCTCATCGAAACGGAACACCGGGACATACGCTACCCCATGGCTGTGGATGATGAGGTTATAACTTTCATATAGCTGTTGGAAACACTTTACAATGCCGCAAACTCTCCCAGTGTCCATATCTTGCGATGTCTTCCACTTTTTTGTCGATGAGAAACATCGCCTCTGTGTTTTATTTCTACTGACCCGTGTGTTGTGGGATCTGCACTGTTCACAACATGCAATGTTCAGCTTTCTGTGAGAACCAAAGGATCGAAACTGGTTAATATCGTTTTAGCAGATCTCTAAGTCATGGAAGAAAAACAAAGAGTATGGTGGTGTACAAAACTGTAGTCATACCCTGCTGGGATGTTTTACAGCCGAAAAAACAATGTATTTAAGTGCTTATGAAGGACCAATACACGAATCCTATCTTGTGATTGACAGTCTGCTGGATATGGTCTTCCTCCAGCACAGTCGACAAAACTATACACAGATGTGTACATGCGGCTTCGAGCACTGACCATGTGCTCTAATGGAGCGATATGTGTAAATGTTGTATGTCCAATGTCAACACGCAGACAGTATTTGTTTTTTAGATATATCAGAAGAGAGAGACACGGTTTTAGGTAGACCTTGTGTAGCGCTATGCACACAGCTGCGCAATTACGACTGATCTGTATGATTAATTACATAATTAGGACAGATCTTTACATCAGTTTCCCAACCAAAATAAATAAAGTACACTAACTTGACCTTCCTTCCTTGTATCTGGGCAGTTTCCTAGTGTGTGTGTGTGTGTGTGTGTGTGTGCGGGGGGGGGGAGGGGTGCACTAGGGTTTTCTGTCCAGAAGCAGCAGCATTTGAGTTCCAGAAAGGGCACTGCCGTTTTTAATTTCCCGTTAATTCCCGGGTGGGGTGGGATGTCAGCACAGCTCTGGGTCAAAGAAATTCCCGCCAAACTCGGAACTGGCGCCAAAATTCAGAATTCCTGCCAATAGTGTAGGTGGCAGAGTGGAAGGGGTGGGGAGGGGGAGGGGGCTGGGACCCACGTGCAGGCTATCAAAAACACATTACGTCATCTGAGGGTGTGGGTGAGCATGGTCGGGTGGGGGGGGGGGAGTGATTAAGTGATCAACTTAATTAATTTGCATATCAATTTCGTATCAAAACTGCATCCATGTCCCCATCTCCCTATTACTCCTCTAACAACGATGTTGTGTCTCCAGCCATCAGGTGCCTACTGGTGATGGGTGGAGAGAAAAATCGCTTTTACAGGCACAAACTAATGATGACCCTTGTCCAGGATGCCGTTCTTTGACCCTTGAAGGATTAATTCATCATGGATTCGTGCCACATAGCTCTTAATCGACGCTAGTATCGGGGCGTGTTGCGACGCCTGCGAGGAAATTGGGAAGGAAACCGCCTGAAATGTGACGAACAGTTCATGGCTCTTGCATCACGATAATGCAACTGAACATTTATCCCTGTTGACGTGCGGCTATTGCACAAGAAACTAAATCACTGTGCTTCCTCATCCTCTGTACTCTGCAGACCTGGCCCCTGCGGACTTTATTTCCAAAGTTGGCAACCCTGTTGAAAGGATGAAGATTTGCAACGACAGAGAATAAGAAAAAATTCGCAGATTGTGATCCAGGACGAGGCGCCCCAAGACAGCTTCCGGAAGTGAAAATGGTGTTGGGAACGGTGTATCAATTGTAGAGGAGAGTATTTCGAAGAAGACCACGCACAGTAAGTAAAAGGTATGTACAGACAAAGATTGTGGACAAAATTCCGGAATTCTTTGAACAGACTGAGAGAGGAAAAGTTACTATCTCACCTATTTTTCGTATACAGAAAATTATTAAAGATTTTGTTACAACCTGACACACCTTTAGAGAGACTCTTGACAGTTAATGGCCTCAGCAGACATTGATGGAGCCTGGTATCATGAGGTATTTTTATCGTCCTTAGCTCGTAGAAATGGCATGTTGGGAGTTAAAAGCAATTGTCAGTGGGCCCATTCCTCAGTAAATCTTGCCAAACAGGCCCATAGCCATACAGGGCAGACAGGTCCTCATCAGGACAGGACTCCAGCAGAACAATGCCGAGCTACCTACTGTGGCACCAGCTGAAGCCTGGGCTGGGGACAACTGTCTGAAGGAACACGTCTACATAGTGGAGCCATAAACTGGGCAATGTTTACAGATCCATGCGTAATAAAAATTCACGAGTTTTCATGTTTGCCGATACTGCAAATAGGCCTGTGAACCACTTCCATTGGCTGCCTCGGTTGCATAAGAAACTCCAGAGCCTGAGAAACACTTAGAAATAGAATCTTTATTATACCTCATAGCTAGGACTAACAAGCTCCAAGGCACAGGCGACTTAAATAAAGATCTTTAAGATTGTGTCTGTTCCCTTGTTGCTGTGGGGAGCAACATGATTTCGGGAAAAATCATCTTCCCCCTCCACGAAAACTTAAAAAAAGCCTGTAATTGGCAGTTTCCTTTTTTTCCAGAGATGCAGGTTTCTTAACTCTTGCTCTTGTTCGACATGAGTTTGTGCTGTCGTGTGGGAGGGGAGATTTAGCGCCTCTAGAACCCTGTGATTGGCTCAAGATGGGGTGAATGCGGTGTCGTTCGTGAACTTTGCGGGAAAACGGATTTTTTTTTTCTGGAGAGGTGCGAAGCACTCGGGTGCTGGTCTTTGGACTGGAAGCATCGTCTGGTCGATGCTCTGGCATGGGTGGTTGGTGCTTGGAACCTGTCCTGAGACTGACTTCACTTGCGAGTAGTATAGTCTGGGGAGCCTGTGGTGAAGTTGTTACTGTACCGACAGTTGACTTCAAACGTCTCGGATTACTCATTTGCCGAGGGCAGATTTATTCGTTTTTGATTTACCAGTCTTGATGTTTGGTACCCTTGTGCGTTCTGTCGTATAAGTGAGCCAAATTAGTCCTTGGTACGACCAGCGAACGGGTGTGTCACACGCTGAAATCTACCGTGATTTCAGGGCTCTGGTAGAGAGTAAATTGCAAACCGTCTGCCTGATCGCTAGCCTGTGAGATTTTTGCATTTCTTTTGTAACCGCGATCGAGTCACAGGTGCTGCTTCAAGTCTCTCCTTCACTGCACACGTCTCACCAGCTGTAAGTTACATCGCTGCACGAAGCAAACAGGGTAACGTACTGCCGCTCCAGCATTGTCAGGCCATACGGATCTCAATAGCCTCTTGCTCTCAGCTGCACCTATGTGGTGAAACTACAGTAGATTTGA
Organism: Schistocerca serialis cubense; assembly: GCF_023864345.2. Classification (NCBI taxonomy): domain Eukaryota; kingdom Metazoa; phylum Arthropoda; class Insecta; order Orthoptera; family Acrididae; genus Schistocerca; species Schistocerca serialis. The sequence goes on along the minus strand of NC_064641.1, from coordinate 847,411,219 downwards.
TCAATCAAAGTCTGCTCACCGTCAGATCAATTCAGCTTGCGTTATCCACATTTTTAGGGTCAGAGTAATTGACTCACTTCTGCCTCTCAGGATCCTTGACCATTGTAGTCTTACACACCACCTGTTAGTTGTTAACGTTATTCAATCAATAACTTGTTTAGCATAATTTATATCTGCCTTTGTTTTGGGAAAATAAATGTTGTTAGTAAACTAAATTTTATATATATTTTCAGTTATTTATACGGGGTGGTCCATTGATCGTGACCGGGCCAAATATCTCACGAAATAAGCATCAAACGAAAAAACTACAAAGAGCGAAACGCCTAGCTTGAAGGGGGAAACCAGATGGCGCTATGGTTGGCCCGCTAGATGGCGCTGCCATAGGTAAAACGGATATCAACTGCGTTTTCTTAAATAGGAACCCCCATTTTTAATTACATATTCGTGTAATACGTAAAGAAATATGAATGTTTTAGTTGGACCACTTTTTTGGCTTTGTGACAAATGACGCTGTAACAGACACAAACGTATAAGTACGTGGTATCACGTAACATTCCGTCAGTTGCGGACGGTATTTGCTTCGTGATACATTACCAGTGTTAAAATAGACCGTTTACCAATTGCGGAAGGGCCGATATCGTGTTGATGTATGGCTATTGTGACCGAAATGCCCAACGGGCATGTGCTATGTATGCTGCTCGGTATCCTGGACGACATCATCCAAGTGTCCGGACCGTTCGCCGGATAGTTGCGTTATTTAAGGAAACAGGAAGTGTTCATGTGAAGCGTCAACCACGACCTGCAACAAATGATAACGCCGAAGTAGGTGTTTTAGCTGCTGTCGCAGCTAATCCGCACATCAGTAGCAGACAATTTGCGCGAGAATCGGGAATCTCAAAAACGTCGGTGTTGAGAATGCTACATCAACATCGATTGCACCCGTATCATATTTCTATACACCAGGAATTGCATGGCGACGACTCTGAACGTCGTGTACAGTTCTGCCACTGGGCACAAGAGAAATTACGGGACGATGACAGATTTTTTGCACGCGTTCTATTAAGCGACGAAGCGTGATTCACCAACAGCGGTAACATAAACCTGTACAATATGCACTATAGGGCAACGGAAAATCCACGATGGCTGCGACAAGTGGAACATCAGCGACCTTGGCGGGTGAATGTATGGTGCGGCATTATGGGAGGAAGGATAATTGGCCCCCCTTTTATCGATGGCAATCTAAATGGTGCAATATATGCTGATTTCCTGCGTAATGTTCTACCGATGTTACTACAAGATGTTTCACTGCATGACAGAATGTCGATGTACTTCCAACATGATGGATGTCCGGCACATAGTTCGCGTTCGGTTGAAGCAGTATTGAATAGCATATTCCGAGACAGGTGGATTGGTCGTCGAAGCACCATACCATAGCCCGCACGATCACCGGATCTGACGTCTCCGGATTTGTTTCTGTGAGGAAAGTTGAAGGATATTTGCTATCGTGATCCACCGACAACGCCTAACAACATGCGTCGGCGCATTGTCAATGCATATGCGAACATTACGGAAAGCGAACTACTCGCTGTTGAGAGGAATGTCGTTACACGTATTGCCAATTGCATTGAGGTTGACGGACATCATTTTGAGCATTTATTGCATTAATGTGGTATTCACAGGTAATCACGCTGTAACAGCATGCGTTCTCAGAAATGATAAGTTCGCAAAGGTAAATGTATCACATTGGAACAACCGAAATAAAATGTTCAAACGTACCTACGTTCTGTATTTTAATTTAAAGAACCTAACTGTTACCAATTGTTCGTCTAAAATTGTGAGCCATAAATTTGTGACTATTACAGCGCCATCTGTCACAAGGTGAAAAAAGTGGTCCAACTAAAACATTCATATTTCTTTACGTACTACACGAATATGTAATAAAAATGGAGGTTCCTATTTAAAAAAAACGCAGTTGATATCCGTTTGACCCATGGCAGCGCCATCTAGCGGGCCAATCATAGCGCCATCTCGTTTCCCCCTTCATGCTAGACAAGTTTCGTCCTTTGTAGTTTTTTCGTTTGACGCTTATTTCGTGGGATATTTGGGCCGGTCACTATCAATGGACCACCCTGTACAGTCCCCACAGGGTTACCTTTCAAGACCTCGTAGACGGATGTAACTTTGCTTCTTTTACATAAAACAATTGTTTTAGAGGCACAGCATACGATTCGATACGGTCATCCGCATTTCGTTTCCACAGCTAGCGGCATGGCTACAGGTCCCTGCGTCTCGCCGCAGTACGTCTTCCGTTGCGGAAACACTCCCCTCGTGTGGCGCCATCCTTTTACTGTTAGCAGCGCCTGCGGCGTGCGGCAACAGGTGGAACACACCGGCCGGCCGGATACACCACTCCGACAGCAGATCGGCCGACGCAGCCTAAGCCGCAGCTCACAATTCAGTACAGTGCTGTCACTGAACCTCTTCCCGATAATGTCTGCCACACAAGCGTCATTTACAGTAGCAGAAGGCGAAAAATAGTGGAAACTCGTGGAAGTGTGTTCCGCCTATGCAACTAAATGAAAGGCAGTTTGTCTACTGCCATACGCGTTTCGCTTCTCTTATTTGTGAACCGTCTGCAGTGGCCTTTAATACATGCTTCTTTTCGTACATACAATACGTGTATTACGTAAAAGTTACAATACCTCAATACTTTACATTTTGTCACGTTTTTCTCTTGTTTTTCAGATTAGAATCGACTTTTGGAGCACAAATTTCGAGAGGTGAAATTATCGTTCGGTGTTAGTTACGATTTTCAGTGTTGTTAGCCCGTATGCCTGGTCCTGGAGATGTGTTCCTTAGTCCCCATGCTCCAGCTGGCTAATTTTCGGCGTTTTTTCGTCCGAATCTCACTTACGTCATTAGCACTTTTCAATCTGTGATAAACATGTGTGTGTTTACAGTGTGTAGTGTTGCCAACTATCGCTGTGCGTGTAAACACTCACGTTTATCAAAGATTGATTGATATGGTTCAAAGGGCTCTGAGCACCATGGGACTTTACTTCTTAGGTCATCAGTCCCCTAGAACTTGGAACTACTTAAACCTAACTAACCTAAGGACAGCACACACATCCATGCCCGAGGCAGGATTCGAACCTGCGACAGTAGCGGTCGAACGGTTCCAGACTGTAGCGCTTAGAACCGCTCGGCCAGCCCGGCCGGCATCAAAGATTGAAAAGTGCAAGTGATGTACGTGATGTGTTTTAACAAATGTGGATGAATAAACGCCGGAAATCGGCCAGATGGAGTATGGGGAGTAATGAACACATCTCCAGGACAACATAGGTATATGGGCTAACAACACTGCAAATCTTAAAAAACACCAAACGATGATTTCACCTCACGAAATTTGTGCTACAAAATTTAATTCTAATCTGAAAAATAAGAGAAAAACACGACAAATGTAACATAGCAACATATGGTAACTGCTACATGATACACTTGTATGTATTAAAAGAAACGTGTGTTACAGGCCACTGAAGATGCTTCATAACTAAAAGAAGCGAAACGAATACGGCAATAAACAAACTGCCATTGATTTAAGTTGCATAAGTGGAACATACCTCAATGAATTTTGAAACAACTGAGGAACGACGGAAGACAGAGAAAATGGAAATAGCGGAAATAATGTTGAAGTTACAATGTACTGTCACCTTCCCCAACTGCTCTGTGACCGAAGCTAAGAACAACACTGAAGGCACGTTAAATTTATTTATATTGTTACGGCGTTGTCCGAGTTTTCATTTAGCCGGTTTTCTATCAGAAACGAAAACAAAAACTTAACTGTGTATTACAATACCGAAAAATTTTCTTTTCCATGTATTCGTGAAAATGTATGTCAAATTATGAAACAATTTTACAAGGAAATATCTATATTGTATAAATGTGAAACTGTAGCTGCTTCGCCTGTCTACAACTTGATTTTGTAAATGTCTATCGCAAAGCCTCTCCATAGCTCTACAAACAGCTATTTTCTCCTACAGCCATTTACGTTTCACGGTTGAAAGTTGTCAAAAGCGCTGCCAGGTGTCAGGAATTTCTTTAAGCTGACTCGACTATAGGATGGACTTAGCAGTATAGAACAAATTTAGCAGAACTTCACTCATGATGCGGCATTTTCTCACGCGTCTGCGTTTTTATGACGTCAGATTTCTTGAACATTGGTAGGTAGGCGATTCTTACCTACACAGCGGTTGTTACGTAACACTAAAGGATATTTATACCAAGTTTGTTTAAAATCAGCCTACTGGTTGAGGGGATGTTGAGCGCGAGTAACAGGTAAGGATATATTTTGTCTTTTGGGATCACTGACCATACAGTCAGCTATTTTGTAGCAGTAGAGGCTTAATATAAAACTGAGTTACAGTAAAATGACGGATTAAGCTTAGCTTTGGGGTTGTACAGTAAACGTTGGGTCAGAGCAAATTCCTTATTTAGAAATTCAATTTGAAAAAAAAAATGCAGATACATACTCTGAGGCGCTACAGTCATGGACCGAGCGGCTGGTCCCGGCGGAGGTTCGAGTCCATCATCGGGCATAGGTGTGTATGTTTGTCCTTAGGATAATTTAGGTTAAGTAGTGGGTAAGCTTAGGGACTGATGACCTTAGCAGTTAAGTCCCATAAGATTTCACAAACGCTTTTCGGCCGTGCGGGATTAGCCGAGCGGTCTGAGGCGCTGCAGTCATGGACTGTGCGGCTGGTCCCGGCGGAGGTTCGAGTCCTCCCTCGGGCATGGGTGTGTGTGTGTGTTTGTCCTTAGGATAATTTAAGTTAAGTAGTGTGTAAGCTTAGGGACTGATGACCTTAGCAGTTAAGTCCCATAAGATTTCACACACATTTGAACATTTTTGTGCATACACTGAAGAGCCAGACAATTTGATATACTTGCCTAAAATCGTGTAGGACCCCCGCGAGCACGCAGAAGTGCCGCAACACGACGTGACATTCACTCGACTAATGTCTGAAGTAGTACTGGAGGGAATTAACAGTATGAATCCTGCAGGGCTGTCCACAAATCCGTTAGAGTACGAGGGGGTGGAGATCTTTCCTGAATGGCACGTTGCAAGGCATCCCAGATATGCTCAATAATGTTCATGTCTGGGAATTTTGGTGGCCAGCAGAAGTGTTTGATCTAAGAAGAATGTTCCTCGAGCCACTCTGTAGCAATTCTGGACGTGTACGGTGTCGCATTGTCCTGCTGGAATTGCCCAAGTCCGTCTGGATGCATTATGGACATGAATGGATGCAGGTCATAACACAGGACGTTTACGTACGTGTCACATGTCAGAGTCGTATCTACACGTATGAGAGGTCCCATATCACTAGAACTGCACACGCCCCACACCATTGCAGAGCCTCCACCAGCTTGAACAGTCCCCTGTAGACATGCAGGTTCCATGGATTCTTGAGGCTGTATCCATACACGTACACGTCCACCCGCTCGATACAATTTGAAGCGAGACTCGTCCGACCAGGCAACATGTTTCCACTCACCAACAGTCCAAGGTCGGTGTTGACGGGCCGAGGCGAGGCGTTAAGTTTTGTATCGTGCAGTCATCAAGGGTACACGAATGGACCAATGATTTGCGTTGAATGGTTCGCACGCTGACACTTGCTGATGGTCCAGCATTGAAATCTGCAGCAATTTGCGGAAGAATTGCACTTCTGTCACATTGAACGATTCTCTTCAGTCGTCGTTGGTCCCGTTCTTGCAGGATTTTTTCCCAGCCGCAGCTATGTCGGAGATTTAATGTTTTACCGAATTCCTGATATTCACAGTACACTCGTGAAAAGGTCTTACGGGGAAATCCCCAATTCATCGCTATGCTGTGTCCCATCGCTCGTGCGCCGACTATAACTCAGAGTTCAAACTCACTTAAATCTTGATAACCTGCCATTGCAGCAGCAGTAACCTATGTAACAACTGCGCTAGACTCTTGTTGTCTTATACTGACATTGCTGACCGCAGCACAGGATTCTGTCTGTTTACATATCTCTGTATTTGAATACGCATGCCTATACCAGCTTCTTAGGCGCTTCAGCACCAAGTAAGGCATTTAAATTTTATACTTACACAGTTTTGAAGACGATGCCAGGCAGATGCCGTCCATTATTCTCAACACACTGCGTGAATCGAACTCTGAAGTTTCGTTCAACTCTTTGAAGCATATCAATGGGTATGTTGACGGCAACTTGGCGAATGTTGTTCTTCAGATGAGCCAGGTTCCTATGATTATCGTTGTAAACAAATGATTTTAAGAGGCCCAGGGGGTTAGATTAGATGTCCGTGCTGCCTGCTGCAGACCTCCACTCACGGGGATCAGACGGCCTGGAAAATGTTGCTGTAGAAAGACATATTTTCATGTGGAGGAAGAGCTGATCGAAAAGTATCCCTTCAAAGCCCTTATAGTCCAGAATCGGTATGCCAATCAGGCAAAATCGCCGTGAACAACGAGGCAATCATCCCACAGAGACACCAGTTTGAAGATACTCATTTGGCGAAACACCGTGTCCTGCTGCGCGAAGAAGTTCGTACCTGCCTGCTGTAGCTCCTTATCCGACAGGAACCGTCGACCCCTCAAGGCTTTGTTTAAGAGATCGAAAACATGATAATCGCACGCAGGGTCAGGACTATTCGTCGGGTGCACGAGTGCCTCCTACCTGAGTTTGCTTAACTGCTGCGTTGCGACACATGCGATACGGGGATGTGCGTTATCATGAAGCAGCAGCAGTTTTCCCGGAAGTTTCGCGTTAACTGCATGCTATCATTTCCTCAGCGTCGCGCAGTACCATTCACCAGAGATGGAGACACCTGGTTCGTTGAAATCAATAAGCAATGGACCACAGTAATTAAAGAACAACTTGTACACCAATTGACTATGGTGGTTTTCGACAGAAATGCTGTGCAATACACATTCTTGTCTCCGGTCGATGTCTACTGCTATCTGTCCTTCAGCAACCAAGAAAAGAGTAACATCATGTTGGTACTGTTTAGATGTATTTCTTACAGTGTAAATACACTGCAGAAACGCCCTCAGGTGAAAACTCTTTGATAGCTGTATATACATACACACACTATATACATATACAGGGTGTTACAAAAATGTACGACCAAACTTTCAGGAAACATTCATCACACACAAATAAAGAAAATACACTCCTGGAAATGGAAAAAAGAACACATTGACACCGGTGTGTCAGACCCACCATACTTGTTCCGGACACTGCGAGAGGGCTGTACAAGCAATGATCACACGCACGGCACAGCGGACACACCAGGAACCGCGGTGTTGGCCGTCGAATGGCGCTAGCTGCGCAGCATTTGTGCACCGCCGCCGTCAGTGTCAGCCAGTTTGCCGTGGCATACGGAGCTCCATCGCAGTCTTTAACACTGGTAGCATGCCGCGACAGCGTGGACGTGAACCGTATGTGCAGTTGACGGACTTTGAGCGAGGGCGTATAGTGGGCATGCGGGAGGCCGGGTGTACGTACCGCCGAATTGCTCAACACGTGGGGCGTGAGGTCTCCACAGTACATCGATGTTGTCGCCAGTGGTCGGCGGAAGGTGCACGTGCCCGTCGACCTGGGACCGGACCGCAGCGACGCACGGATGCACGCCAAGACCGTAGGATCCTACGCAGTGCCGTAGGGGACCGCACCGCCACTTCCCAGCAAATTAGGGACACTGTAGCTCCTGGGGTATCGGCGAGGACCATTCGCAACCGTCTCCATGAAGCTGGGCTACGGTCCCACACACCGTTAGGCCGTCTTCCGCTCACGCCCCAACATCGTGCAGCCCGCCTCCAGTGGTGTCGCGACAGGCGTGAATGGAGGGACGAATGGAGACGTGTCGTCTTCAGCGATGAGAGTCGCTTCTGCCTTGGTACCAAAGATGGTCGTATGCGTGTTTGGCGCCGTGCAGGTGAGCGCCACAATCAGGACTGCATACGACCGAGGCACACAGGGCCAACACCCGGCATCATGGTGTGGGGAGCGATCTCCTACACTGGCCGTACACCACTGGTGATCGTCGAGGGGACACTGAATAGTGCACGGTACATCCAAACCGTCATCGAACCCATCGTTCTACCATTCCTAGACCGGCAAGGGAACTTGCTGTTCCAACAGGACAATGCACGTCCGCATGTATCCCGTGCCACCCAACGTGCTCTAGAAGGTGTAAGTCAACTACCCTGGCCAGCAAGATCTCCGGATCTGTCCCCCATTGAGCATGTTTGGGACTGGATGAAGCGTCGTCTCACGCGGTCTGCACGTCCAGCACGAACGCTGGTCCAACTGAGGCGCCAGGTGGAAATGGCATGGCAAGCCGTTCCACAGGACTACATCCAGCATCTCTACGATCGTCTCCATGGGAGAATAGCAGCCTGCATTGCTGCGAAAGGTGGATATACACTGTACTAGTGCCGACATTGTGCATGCTCTGTTGCCTGTGTCTATGTGCCTGTGGTTCTGTCAGTGTGATCATGTGATGTATCTGACCCCAGGAATGTGTCAATAAAGTTTCCCCTTCCTGGGACAATGAATTCACGGTGTTCTTATTTCAATTTCCAGGAGTGTATGTTATGTGGACATGTGTCCGGAAACGCTTAATTTCCATGTTAGACCTTATTTTAGTTTCGTCAGTATGTACTGTACTTCCTCGATTCAGCGCCAGTTGGCCCAATTGAAGGAAGGTAATGTTGACTTCGGTGCTTGTGTTGACATGCGACTCATTACTCTACAGTACTAGCATAAAGCACATCAGTAGGTAGCATCAACACGTTAGTGTTCATCACGAAAGTGGTTTTGCAGTCAGTGCAATGTTTACAAATGCAGAGTTGGCAGATGCCCATTTTATGTATTTATTAGCACGGGGCAATAGCCGTGGCGCGGTACTTTGTATCGAGACAGATTTCCAGAACGAAGGTGTCCCAACAGGAAGACGTTCGAAGCAATTGATCGGCGTCTTAGGGAGCACGGAACATTCCAGCCTATGACTCGCGACTGGGGAAGACTTAGGACACCTGCAATGGACGAGGCAATTCTTCGTGCAGTTGACGATAACCCTAATGTCAGCGTCAGAGAAGTTGCTGCTGTACAAGGTAACGTTGACCACATCACTGTATGGAGAGTGCTACGGGAGAACCAGTTGTTTCCGTACCATGTACAGCGTGTGCAGGCACTGTCAGCAGCTGATTGGCCTCCACGCGTACGCTTCTGCGAATGGTTCAACCAACAATGTGTCAATCCTCATTTCAGTGCAAATGTTCTCTTTACGGATGAGGCTTAATTCCAACGTGATCAAATTGTAAATTTTCACAGTCAACATGTATGGGCTGACTAAAATCCGCACGCAATTGTGCAATTACGTCATCAACACAGATTTTCTGTGAACGTTTGGGCAGGCATTGTTGGTGATGTCTTGATTGGGCCCCATGTTCTTCCACCTACTCTCAATGGAGCACGTTATCATGATTTCAGATGGGATACTCTACCTGTGTTGCTAGAACATTTGCCTTTACAAGTACGACACAACATGTGGTTCATGCACGATGGAGCTCTGCACATTTCAGTCGAAGTGTTCGTACGCTTCTCAACAACGGATTCGGTAACCGATGGATTGGTAGAGGCGGACCAATTTCATGGCCTCCACGATCTCCTGACCTCAACCCTCTTGACTTTCATTTATGGGGGCATTTGAAAGCTCTTGTCTACGCATCCCCAGTACCAAATGTATAGACTCTTCGTGCTCGTATTGTGGACGGCTGTGATACAATACGCCATTCTCCAGGGCTGCATCAGCGCATCATGGATTCCATGCGACGGAGGGTGGATGCATGTATCCTCGCTAACGGAGGACATTTTGAACATTTCCTGTAACAAAGTGTTTGAAGTCACGCTGGTACGTTCTGTTGCTGTGTGTTTCCATTCCATGATTAATGTGATTTGAATAGAAGTAATAAAATGCGCTCTAACATGGGAAGTAAGCGTTTCCGGACACATGCCCACATAACATATTTTCTTGCTTTGTGTGTGAGGAATGTTTCCTGAAAGTTTAGCCGTACCTTTTTATAACACCCTGCATATCCTAAGAAACTGGTATAGGCATGCGTACCCAAATACAAAGATTAGTACACTGACAGAATACGGCGCTGGGATCAGAAACGTCTATGTAAGACAACTGTCTGACGCAGTTGTTAGGCGGTTACTGCTGGTGCAATGGCAGGTTATCAAGATTTAAGTGAGTTTGAACGTGTGTTACAGTCGGCGCACGAGCGATGGGACACAGTATCTCCGACGAAGCGATGAAGTGGGGATTTACCCGTACGACCATTTCACGAGTGTACTGTGAATATCAGAAATCCGGTAAAACAACAAATCTCCGACATCGCTGCAGCCGGAAATAGGTCCTGCAAGAAAAGGACCAACGACGACTGAAGAGAATCGTTCAACGTGACAGAAGTGCAACCCTTCCGCAAATGACTGCAGATTTCAATGCTGGGCCATCAGCAAGTGTCAGCGTGCGAACAGTTCAACGAAACATCATAGATATGGGCTCTCGGAGCTGAAGGCCCACTCGTGTACCCTTGATGCCTACCGACATTGGACTGTTGATGACTGGAAAGTTGTTACCTGGTCTGAGGAGTCTCGTTTCAAATTGTATCGAGCGAATGGACTTGTATGGGTATGGAGACAACCTCATGAATGCATGGACCCTGCATGTCAGAAGGGGACAGTTCAAGCTGGTGGAGGCTCTGTAATTGTGTGGGATGTGTGCTGTTAGAGTGGTATGGGACCCCTGATACGTCTAGGTCGACTCTTACAGGTGACACGTAGGAGCCATCCTGTCTCATCACCTGCATCCATTCATGTCGATTATGCATTCCGATGGACTTTAGCAATTCCAGCAGAGCAAAGCGACACGGTACACGTCCAGAATTGCTACAGAGTGGCTCCAGGAACACACTTCTGAGTTTAAACACTTCCGCTGGCCAACAAACTCCTCAGATATGAACATTGTTGAGCATATCTGGGATGCCTTTCAACTTGCTGTTCAGGAAAGGTCTCCACCCCCTCATACTCTTACAGATTTGTGGACAGCCCAGCAGGATTCGTGTTGTAAATTCCCTCCAGATACCAATTTAGATCAGCATATCAAGTTCTTTTAAATATTTCGCTATCGAATTGTACTTATTTAATTCGAATCGGCAGAGTAGAGAGAACAATTATTTGCAATGGAAAATGCCATGACCTCAGTTTCCTGTACAATACGGCTAGTGCTTTCTTGTATTTTGGGCATGTCAGTATTACATGATTCATCTGCCACATCAGTTTCATCCTGGAACAGTGTCTAGAAACTAGAACTTTTATTCCATATAAATATGGAGAATAACATCCGTGGAACCTCAAATGTACTATAATTTGTTACATGTCGAATTCTTAGTTTCACGTAGTGGAACCATGTTCGAGGAGAGACGTTGTATGTACGCTACTTGCACGAGGAATGAACAAGCAGCATCGTCAAACGAAGTGCTTCAGATCCTATTTTCTCAATGCTGTAGAGACATATTGCTTTCATTCCACCTTTAAAAACAATTCTGGTATGGTAGCTACACGGCATATACAGCAGTGTACGACCTGAAGTGAATTAAATGTAAAGTAGCCAGCGACCGCATTTTTCACGGCAAAGGCTTCACATTTTATGCAATGGATTACTTTCATTTCAAAGTGTCACAATAACTATGACGAAATAGAGGTTGATTGTTGCAGTGAAGAAAACAGAAACCAGCTACTTTTAGTAATGATATTTAACACGTAAATAGCGCTGTTATCCATTTCGACCCGACAGGTTTATCATTAGACGGCTGTTCGTGTTAACATACATATTTGTAGTTGTTCACATTAGTTTTCGTTCTTGTGATGAACATTCCTTGGGTGGTGGTGCTATAGAAAATTGCGCACCGTTTCATTGCAATGCCAACTGCTTGTATTCATGTGATAGTGAGGACGATATGAAGCAGTTTTAAGACAAATGTACGCAATAGTATAAGGAACCCACACACCCATGTGACAAAACTTGTGTGTGTGTATGTGTGTGTGTGTGTGTGTGTGTGTGTGTGTGTGTGGTCGAGCGCGCGTTCTATCTTTACACCATGTGCGTAAATAAACATCTAAAAAGTGGTCCATATAGTCGTCACTATTGCATTAATTTTCCCCACAAAGCGGGAATAAAAAGAAAAAGTTAATGCAGGCAACAAAAATGTGTATCTTAACGTGGACAGCCGTCTAATGAGGAATCTGTTGGTTCGAAACCACTAACGGCGCTATTTATGTGAATAAATAGCGTAATCAAAAGCGGCTGGTGGTTGTTTTTCTTCTCTGCAAGGATCATACTGCATTCCACGGTCTCAAGATGTCAGTTTTCGACCAATTAGACGTAGACATTTCATCATCAAGCGAAAATTGGAAATAACTTTTCATCTCCCATATTTTCTCAGTGCTACCTTCATTAACGTTGTCAAAAGCTTTCTGTCGATCTACAAATGCTTTATAAGTCAGTTAGTCAGTTTTTTACCTGTACCCTAAGACACATTGTAAGATCAATATTGCTTTGCATGTTCCTACTTTTCACCAGAATCCAAACTGATACATCCAGAAGTGGCTGCTACTAGTCTTTTCAGTCCTCTACGCTAACTTTTATATTTCAATACAAAACTAAACTTCACCCGTACAGGCCATGAAGGCCCAACCGTACTGACCGGCCGCCATGTCATCTTCAGCCCACAGGCGTCACTGGATACGGATATGGAGGGAATGTGGTCAGCATACCGCTCTCCCGGCCGTATGCCAGTTTATGAGACCGGAGCCGCTACTTCTCAATCAAGTAGCTCCTCAGTTTGCCTCACAAGGGCTGAGTGCACACCGTTTGCCAATAGCGCTCGACAGCGCTTAACTTCGGTTATCTGACGGGAACCGGTGTTACCACTGCGGCAAGGCCGTTGACCTTTTTCTGAATATAGGTGCAGGAAATTTGATATCGATCTGAATATGTACTTTGGAATTGTCAGTGGTGGCTATTCAGTAAAAGTTCCTGATTTCTAATCGGGACATCCAGGAGCTTAGTATGATAGTCATTTACGACAAACTGTCTTGTTTATTGAACAATATTCTAGTAAAATTTTTCACTGTCAATGTTTGCTAGTGCTTACGACATAAATAAAAAGAACATCGCGGAATAGCTATGCAGGGGATTACTGGTCAAGGATACTGGGTCCATCTTCAATCTGACGGTACCATGTTGCTGAAGATATGATACAGCCTGTATGAAATTTCACTGTGGCAGTACGCCGTCAAAAAGTCGATACCGTAGAAATCTTCATGCAGCCCTTAATTTGTTAGTTCTGCCATCCGCCGGGTAATTTACTACAGGAGTTAGACAAAAATATGGAAATTCCAAAAACACAATTTTACTGTGCCTAATATGGTGCAGGACCCCCTTTGGCATTCGAAAAACCAGTTGTACTCCGCTCATACGATTATAGTCGGTGGCAACTTTAATCTACCCTCGATATGCTGGAAAAATTATACGTTTGAAGCCGGCGGCAGGCACAAAACGTCATCCGAAATTGTTCTGAATGCTTTCTCAGAAAATTATTTTGAACAGTTAGTTCAGGAGCCCACTCGAAGCGTAAATGGTTGCGAAAGCGTACTTGACCTTTTAGCAACAAATAATCCTGGACAAATAGTGAGTATTGTGACGAATACAGGGATTAGCGACCACAAGGCAGTTGCTGCTAGGCCGAATACCGTAACACCTACAACCGCCAAAAAGAAACGCAAAGTATATCTATTTAAAAAAGCTGATAAAAATGCTCTTAACGCCTTTTTAAGAGACAGTCTTCACTCCTTCCGATCTGATCATGTAACTGTAGAAAAGTTGTGAAATGTTTTCAAAGCGACAGTATCGACAGCGATCGTTGTTGCAGAAGCAACGAAAAAAGCATGCCAAACTTAAAAGAACGCAAAATCCCCAAGATTGGCAAAATTTTACAGAAGTTCGAAACATGGCGCGTACGTCAATGATTTTAATAATTTCCACAACGAAATTCTGTCTCGAAATCTGGCAGAAAACCCAAAGAGACTCTGGTCATACATAAAGCACACCAGTGGCAAGACGCAATCAATACCTTCACTGCACGATAACAACGGTGAAGTCACTGACAGTGCCACTAAGGCAGAGTTATTAAACAGGTTTTCCGAAACTCCTTCACCAAAGATGACGAAGTAAATATTCCTGAATTCCAATCAAGAACAACTGCCAAGATCAGAAACATAGATGTAGATACCCTCGGAGTAACGAAGCAACTTAAATCACTTAATAAAGGCAAGGCCTCCGGTCCAGATTGCATACCAGTCAGGTTCCTCTCAGAGTATGCTGATAAAATAGCTCCATATTTAGCAATTATATACAACCACTCGCTCACAGAAAGACTGGAAAATTGTTCAAGCCAGACCAATACCCAAAAAGGGAAGTAGGAGTAATCCGCTGAATTACAGGCCTATCCACTAACGTCGATTTGCAGTAGGGGTTTGGAACATATACTGTATTCGAACATTATGAAGTACCTCGAAGAAAACAATTTATTGACACATAGTCAGCACAGTTTCAGAAAATATCGTTATTGCGAAACACAACTAGCTCTTTATACTCATGAAGTAATAAGTGCTATCGACAGGGGATGTCAAATTGATTCCATATTTTTAGATTTCCAGAAGGCTTTCGACACCGCTCCTCACAAGCGTCTTCTAACCAAACTGCTTGCCTACGGAGTATCGCCGCAGTTGTGCGACTGGATTCGTGATTTCCAGTAGGAAAGGTCACAGTTCGTAGCAATTGACGGAAAGTCATCGAGTAAAACAGAAGTAATATCCGGCGTTCCCCAAGAAAGTGTTATAGGCCCTCTATTGTTCCTGATCTGTATTAACGACATAGGAGACAATCTGAGTAGCCGTCTTAGATTGTTTGCAGATGATGCTGTCATTTACCGTCCTGTAAAGTCATTAGATGATCAAAACTACTTGCAAAATGATTTAGATAAGATATCTGTATGGCGCGAAAAGTGGCAATTGACCCTGAATAAGGAAAAGTCTGATGTTATTCACATGAGTACTAAAAGAAATCAGACAAATTTCGATTACGAGATAAGACACACAAATCTGAAGGCTGTAAATTCAACTAAATACTTAGGGGTTACAATTACAAATAACTTAATCCGCATCAGGTGGGACTGACGGATAACATCTAAAAAGTACAAAGAAGGGGAGCTCGCTTTGTACTATCGCCAAACAGGGGAGATAGTGTCACAGACATGATACGTGAATTGGAGTTGCGATCATTTAAACAAAGGCGTTTTTCGTTGCGACAGGATATTCTCATGAAATTTCAATCACCAGTTTTCTCCTCCGATTTCGAAAACATTCTGCTGGCACCCACCTACATAGGGAGAAATGATCATCACGATGAAATAAGAGAAATCAGGGCTCGCACAGAAAAATTTAAGTTCTCGTTTTTCCCGCGTGCCGTTCGAGAGTGGAACAGTAGAGAGACAGCTGGAAGGTGGTTCATTGAACACTCTGCCAGGCATTTTATTGTGAATAGCAGAGTAATCACGTAGATGTAGATGTAGATGAATTGATAAATACAGGTCCTGTATGTTTTTCACAGGGATGTTCTACCACTCTTCCTGCATAACAGTGCCAAGTACACGTAACGATGTTTCATGTGGATACCCATCATGCAGTCTTCTCTCCAAAGTAGACCACAGAGGCTAATCCTGTAGCAAAATTGAGTTATTTTTGAATTTCCCACCAAACTTTGAATTTCCTGGCATTTTGTATATAGGGGATTTGTCCTTTGTCAGAAATCTGGCAAAAGTGTATGATGTTATAGAAGGACAAGGGTACCCTGGCAACAAAGCAGGGTACACCAGAACCCACCCAGTCAACCTACTGCTGTGGACAGGGCCCCCGCTCACATCGTCCAGGACTGGTGTTGCGAGCACAAGGGTGAATTCTTGTATCTCTCCCGGCCAATATTGTCATCAGATCTCAACACGTTTGAGCCTTTGTGGTCTACTTTGGAGAGAAGACTGCATGATGGGTATCCACATGAAACATCGTTACGCGTACTTGTCACTGTTATGCAGGAAGAGTGGTAGCACATCCCTGTGAAAAACATACAGGACCTGTATTTGTCAATTCAGGGACAACTACATCTACGTGATTACTCTGCTATTCACAATAAAGTGCCTGGCTGAGTGTTCAATAAACCACCTTCAAGCTGTCTCTCTACTGTTCCACTCTCCAACGGCACGCGGGAAAAACGAGCACTTAAATTTTTCTGTTCTTGAGTATAGACCTTCGCAGCAGGCACTTGGTTCGTGCAACCATGCCGACTGCTGCTCACAGGCGACGTAGGCTGGAATTTGCATGCCAGTATCGGAACTGGACGCCCACTGGGTGCCATCAGATGGCTTTTTCAGATGAATCACGTTTATGATCCATCGGACAAATGGCGTTGGCGTGTGAAACATCTGTAAGCAAACACCCTGCAGCAATCATCGGAAGGATCCAGGCTGGAGGAGAGAGCATTATTGTGTGGTGAATGTTTTCTTGGCATTTCCTGAGTGATGCCGTCATTCTTGAAGGAACACTGTGTCAACGCAAGTATCCATCTATTCTTGAGGGCCATGTCCACTCATACATGCCTTTTGTTTTTCCTCAGCACGATGGCATCACCAGCAGCACAATGCGCTCAAATATACCATTTTCAGGAGTTCTGCCTCTATGTCATCGCAGCCTATAACCTGGTTATTTTTCATTTCCTTAATGGTTGTCTTCTTCGTTAGGTGACTTCTAGTGGAGATATTGTTGTTCTTTAATCTCCCATTGCCTAGGTAACTGCAGTACTCAAGAGCCTGGATACGATTTTTCCTGTTTTGTTTGTTGTTCTCTCCTAATTGCCCTGCTTCATTCTCAAAGAACAGACCAGGTGACTGATTACTTTTCACGCAGACTTGAATTTTTATGTAAGGTAAGATAGCTTACCCGAATATCCAAAGAACCATACAGTGAACGTCTGCTAATCTGATCCTCGATAAATCAAATTTCTAGATAAATCGGAACAGGTGTCCAGACTCTTGAAAAACACTCGGTAATTTCTAGTGTATCGTCAGTTGTTTCCTTAGCTGTTCCATCATTGAAATCTTCGCGACGCTCGTTTGTTTACGGAACGATGCATAACGTACTGTAGCAAGTAAGTCACTGGTGAGAATGATATCAAACACGTACAAATGTTTGACTCTTACGGAAATGAAGTAATTTATGGAGGTAGTGGGAGGTGGAGTGGAATAAACATGTAAGAAAAACATTCGCGATTCTGCTATTCACACGGGTTCCCGGGTTCGATTCCCGGCGGGGTCAGGGATTTTCTCTGCCTCGTGATGACTGGGTGTTGTGTGATGTCCTTAGGTTAGTTAGGTTTAAGTAGTTCTAAGTTCTAGTGACTGATGACCATAGATGTTAAGTCCCATAGTGCTCGGAGCCATTTTTTTCTACTATTCACCACGAAGCAAAAAGATCGAACTGCTGAAAATACATTGTGGCAGGAGGGAAAACCGACGAGGTGAGTTCCCGTGTATTAGAGAATGTTCATTGAATTAGCTCAGCGTAGGGGACGAAAAATACTTAACAGACTTTACATGACAGAAAAGGTTAAGACATTCGAAGTTAAATCTCGGGGTTGAAGGACGCATCTGTGGTGACGGGTGACTCATCACGTTTAAAAAAACACAATGTTTTTAAGAAGAGTTATGGAGAAAGTCGTTGTTTTGTAAATAAATGCAAATATTACTGAAGTGGCCGCATATATTGTTTTAAAGGATACCCTTACTTGACTTTTCATTGATTGGCGTGACTTGTTACACTGAACTCTCAGTTGTTCAAACTTTTTCTCACGTCCCTTGACCTTCGACTTATCAAAAGGCGTCTTTATGTTATAATTTAATGCTTGATCAGAAACGCGTTTGCTGGTGCAGCAGCCAGTCCATTACTCATTATTAGAGTTGTGAAATTGCTGTAGGCTACTGTAGGCTGTAGTAAGTAGGGGTAGACTATGATAGTTTTCCTAGCAGCTTTGGTCAGTTAAGATCGCACACGCATTACCTGTATGTTGAGCGTGTAACATACTTATTGGGCGTTGTGTCATTTCGATCGCTTTGTCTGAGTAAGCGATCAGTGTGTTACTGGATTTCCCTGGACAGTGGGAGCGCTGAACCGCCTAGAAACTGATTATATACGTATATAGTGCCAAGTAAGCTACGAAACATTTTTATCCTACATAGATTTATTCCAGTCTATTACTTGAAAATAAACTGCATTGAATTTTTAATGTTTAATTGAGGTTTCATTGGAAAACTGTTGATTTGTAAGGTGAAACAGGGATGTTTTAGTAAAAATTTAAAAAATAGAGATTCATCATAGTGCTAGAAAACAATTTGTTCAAAAAAGGTAAAATTTAAAAAACACAAAACAAAAACTTATCAAACATTGCTTCAGTACTTCGTCAAGTTTACATAAAACATGTTTCTGTTATTGCTAAATAACTTTGCATTTAATAATAACAACAGGACACTCTTGCCTTGATCATGAAGAACGTTCAATTGAGTACAAAATAACAATAGTTATAAAGATATTTTTGGGTTTGTGTATGTTAACTACTTGCTTTTGTTATGTACAAGCAAAGGAGTTATGAGCGCCACTGATTTTTGTTACTTACAAAACGCAATTTTTTTTATAAGGATATAAAATACACCATGGATTAATGCTGAACGAAGTCCGGCTCTGATTATGTGCAAAACAAAGGAACAGGGAAGTCATGGCTCACAGTTTGTCTCTCACACATTCATTTATGTTTCTTTCCTCCCAATGCTACCAATACAACCGGTAGTGCGTCATTTATGTACTGTACCAAAACTGCCGAGCCGTCGTTTTGCTAGAGGGCAACTCTACGCACAATGGGAAGTCGAGATGGCTACAAGGAGTGGAGACATTCAGTGAAGCTGGGTATGTTGCTGCTCCTCTTCCTCCCCCCCCCCCCCCCTCCACCCACCCGTCAGTTACAAAGCTACATAGCGGCACACAAAGACTCGTTCTGCAGCTGCGGCAGAACATCTCGTAGCAAAGGCGAGGAAACCAGCAATGTCCAATGCTGTAGTTGCCAAATGGCACGTCGCCAAGACGACGTGCGACAGAGCGGCCGACGTACGCAAAACGAAGGACGACGGAAGGAAGATTCGGGCTGACATCCCTTCTACGTACACGCTCCGCGAAGCGCTGTTCAGTGCATGACGGAGAGTACTTTGTACCAATATCAAAGACGACGTCCTTTTCCATTAGGGTATGGAACGAGGGAAGTTAGGTTTACATTACTGGACTTATTGAATGAATGCTGGGGAACTTTAAAGAGTACCAGACGTTTGGCTGGAGGGCGTAATACACCAGACACATTTTTTTTAAAAAAAGGGAATAAACACGAATGACAAAACTGTAGTGGCATCTTGGTAATGGGAAGCAAAAATTGTAGAAGGAGATCATGAATTGTAGGTTCAAGTGGGTGTAGGTTGCAGCAGCAGTGTTTCAGAAGTGATGATCAGTATTCAGGGATATGACAGGAATGATAATTCGAGACAAAAAAGTCAAGTAGACATGGGCTCTAAAACGCATAACCTCATGGGCTATGAGGAATTCTTAATCTTCGATAGCGTGAAACAAATCTCTTCTACTGCAAGATCTTTGCTTTACATACACTACTGGCCATTAAAATTGCTACACCACGAAGATGATGTGCTATAGACGCAAAATTTAACCGACAGGAAGAAGATGCTGTGATATGCAAATGATTAGCTTTTCAGAGCATTCACACAAGGTTGGCGCCGGTGGCGACACCTACAACGTGCTGGCATGAGGAAAGTTTCCAACCGATTTCTCATACACAAACAGCAGTTAACCGGCGTCGCCTGGTGAAACGTTGTTGTGATGCCTCGTGTAAGGAGAAGAAATGCGTACCATCACTTTTCCGACTTTGATAAAGGTCGGATTGTAGCCCATCGCGATTGCGGTTTATCGTATCGCGACATTGCTGCTCGCGTTGGTCGAGATCCAATGACTGTTAGCAGAATATGGAATCGGTAGGTTCAGGAGGGTAATACGGAACGCCGTGCGGGATCCCAACGGCCTCGTATCACTAGCAGTCGAGATGACAGGCATCTTATCCGCATGGCTGTTACGGATCGTGAAGCCAAGTCTCGATCCCTGAGTCAACATATGGGGACGTTTGCAAGACAACAACCATCTGCACGAACAGTTCGACGACGTTCGCAGCAGCATGGAGTATTAGCTCGGAGACCATGGCTGCAGCTACCCTTGACGCTGCATCACAGACAGGAGCGACTGCGATGGTGTACTCAACGACGAACCTGGGTGCACGAATGGCAAAACTTCCTTTTTTCGGATGAACCCAGGTTCTGTTTACAGCATCATGATGGTCGCATCCGTGTTTGACGCCATCGCAGTGAACGCACATTGGAAGCGTGTATTCGTCATCGCCATACTGGCGTATCACCCGGCGTGATGGTATGGGGTGCCATTGGTTACACGTCTCGGTAACCCCTTGTTCGCATTGACGGCACTTTGAACAGTGGACGTTACATTTGAGATGTGTTACGACCCGTGGCTCTACCCTTCATTCGATCCCTGCGAAACTCTACATTTCAGCAGGTCCTGTATGGGCCTTTCTGGATACAGAAAATGTTCGACTGCTGCCCTAGCCAGCACATTCTCCAGATCTCTCACCAATTGAAAACGGCTGGTCAATGAAGGCCGAGCAACTGGCTCCTCACAATACGCCAGTCACTACTCTTGATGAACTGTGGTATCGTGTTGAAGCTGTATGGGCAGCTGTATCTGTACACGCAATCCAAGCTCTGTTTGACTCAATGTCCAGGCGTATCAAGGCCGTTATCGCGGGCAGAGGTGGTTGTTCTGGGTACTGATTTCTCAGGATCTATGCACCCAAATTGCGTGAAAATGTAATCACATGTTAGTTCTAGTATAATATATTTGTTCAATGAATACCTGTTTATCACCTGCATTTCTTCTTGGTGTAGCAATTTTAATGGCCAGTAGTGTATTTTTGGAAGTAGTAGAATGGACCAAAAGGAGGAAAAAAGTTCAGTAAACATGTGCTCTTAAATACTTACCTTAGCAGCTATGGGCACTTGTTCATCTTTGCTGTTTAGAAACACGACTCTAATGAACAAGTGCTCATAACTTTAAAGGTATGCATTTTAGATCACACGTTTACTGGGAATTTTTTCTTGTTTTGGTTCATGCTACCACTTCCGAAAATATGGAAAGCAAAGAGCTTGCAGTAGAAGAGATTTGTTTCACAGTGTCGAAGACCAAGACTTGCTCATAGCTCTTCAGGTATGAGTTTTAGGGCCCACGTTTAATTGACTATTTTGTTTCGAATGATCATTTCTGTCATATCCCTAAATATTGACCGTCACTTCTGAAACACCCTGTATAGAGACGAAGTGCCTTGCACAGGAGACTAACATGGAGAGCCGCATCAAACCAGTCTTCAGACTGGAAACCACAACGTAGCTCGCCTATCGCCCGCCACTATCAGCGAAGGTCGTCCGCTACGGCTGTCTTCAACACGCTGTTGCCCGCGAAAAATTCCTTTGATGACGGCTGTTGTTGGCAGATCGGGGTATTGTTACTATAACTTACCGTTCGGGGCAGCCAGTCATCGAGTGCTCTTACTGGTTCATCTACATCCAAATAATTACTCCGCAGTTCACAATTAAGTGCGGGCAGAGGGTTCATCGAACCACTGTCAATATACTTCTCTACCTTTCCACTCTCGAACAGCCCGCGGAGAAACGAACAATTAAATCTTTCCTGCGCGAGCTCTGACTTATTTTATTGTAATGACAATTTATCCCTATGTAGATGGGCGCCAGCCTTTGTTTTGATGAATGGCACCAAATGAACTGCCCTCCTCAGTCAGTCCTATCAGAAGCAGATCCCCCACAGCACAGCAATAGTCCACAAGAGGGCAGACAAGCAAAGTGTAAGCAGTCTCATTAGTAGACCTGTTGCATTTTCTATCTGTTCTGCCAATAAATAGCAGTCTTTGGTTTGCTTTCCCCACAACATTACCTATGTAATCATTCGAGTGTAAGTTATTTATAGTCCCTAAGTGTTTATCTGACTTCACGGTCTTTAGATTTGTGTGATTTATAGTGTAACAGAAATCTAATGGATTCCTTTTAATCGTCATGTGGACGATTTCATACTTTTCATTATTTAGTTAGTTGTCACTTTTCGCATCCTACAAATACCTTGTCCAAATTATTTTGCTATTCGTTTTGACTATCTGATGATTTTACAAGACGGTAAATGGCGGCATCATCTGCAAACAATCTAAGATGACTGCTCATATTGTCTCTTAAATCGTAAGAGTTTCACAAGTTTTCAAACACGTGTGTGGTCTACTAAATGGATTCACGAAACTTGTAGCCACGAATCGTACAAGATTCCGTTATGCATTTGATTCGAAGTGTATTGTCTTTAGGTGTACAGTAAAGAGAACACCTGTGAAATAACAGATGTGCCCAGTTTGCGGACGCAAATTAGATTTGAAAAACACTCCATAACAGTGCCAGTAACATGGGATTAGTACGGACAGCAAAATTTTGAGCTTCGACAGTGCATCCTTCGAAAAATTATAACACCCAAACTGGAAAAAAAGAATTCCATCTTCCCAAAGCGGCATTCTCCAAGAACAGTTAAAGAGAGTATCTGAAAAGGGCTGCTTAAAAAAAACATGGTCCGTCTTTTCTTTAAACAACAAATAGTACCAACAGCTGACACCAACCTAACCTCAGAAATAGTGGCAGTCCTTCACAATACTAGTCAAATGTTTTCAGGCTTTTTTTTAAAAAAAGAAATTTCTTTAATCTGTCTACAAAAGTACTACAACATTCTTCCTACGGGTGTATTATAAAATATAACAGCGCACAGAGAAAAAGAACACCAAGAAGAACATACTGTTTGAATTACACCTCCTCCCACACAAAGTTATTAATGCAGCGAGAAGAAAGAGGGGTCTGCCTCACTTTTTCCTTGACTATTAACTCACGCTTTTTGCGTCTTACTTGAATGATCTGACGATACCATTATTTAAAGTAATTTTGACTTTACACTGATCTGCTCATATCTAATATCGGAAGCTGAAGGCTATTTCAGATCAGGTCAAGCTTCTGCCATGCCTGATATGGCAATGCTGCGAGGCACTAAAGTTTTTCTAATCTACAAAATGTATTCTATACGATCCTCAGTATTCTGAATATAGCCATTGGTGACAGACACAGTATTCTAGCAGAACGAGTGTTCATAATAAATGAAGGAATAGTTAGAGAGATTCCGTGCACAATGAAGAAGCACATCTGCATTCAAATTATTTAGAAATTTATGTTTCAGGACTTCCCCATGAACCATGGACCTTGCCGCTGGTGGGGAGGCTTGCGTGCCTCAACGATACAGATGGCCGTACCGTAGGTGCAACCACAACGGAGGGGTATGTGTTGAGAGGCCAGACAAACGTGTGGTTCCTGAAGAGGGGCAGCAGCCTTTTCAGTAGTTGCAGGGGCAACAGTCTGGACGATTGACTGATCTCGCCTTGTAACAATAACCAAAACGGCCTTGCTGTGCTGGTACTGCGAACGGCTGAAAGCAAGGGGAAATTACAGCCGTAATTTTTTACGAAGGCATGCAGCTTTGCTGTATGGTTAAATGGTGATGGCGTCCTCTTGGGTAAAATATTCCGGAGGTACAATAGTCCCCCATTCGGATCTCCGGGCGGGGACTACTCAAGAGGACGTCGTTATCAGGAAAAATAAAACTGGCATTCTACGGATCGGAGCGTGGAATGTCAGATCCCTTAACCGGGCAGGTAGGTTAGAAAATTTAAAAAGGGAAATGGATAGGTTAAAGTTAGATATAGTGGAAATTAGTGAAGTTCGGTGGCAGGAGGAACAAGACTTTTGGTCAGGTGATTACAGGGTTATAAATACAAAATCAAATAGGGGTAATGCAGGAGTAGGATTAATAATGAATAAAAAAAATAGGAATGCGGGTAAGCTACTACAAACAGCATAGTGAACGCATTATTGTGGCCAAGATAGACACGAAGCCCACGCCTACTACAGTAGTACAAGTTTATATTCCAACTAGCTCTGCAGATGATGAAGAAATTGATGAAATGTATGATGAGATAAAAGAAATTATTCAGATAGTGAAGGGAGACGAAAATTTAATAGTCATGGGTGACTGGAATTCGAGTGTAGGAAAAGGGAGAGAAGGAAACATAGTAGGTGAATATGGATTGGGGGTAAGAAATGAAAGAGGAAGCCGTCTGTTAGAATTTTGCACAGAACATAACTTAATCATAGCTAACACTTGATCCAAGAATCATAAAAGAAGGTTGTACACGTGGAAGAATCCTGGAAATTCTACAAGGTATCAGCTAGATTATATAATGGTAAGACAGATTTAGGAACCAGGTATTAAATTGTAAGACATTTCCAGGGGCAGATGTGGACTCTGACCACAATCTATTGGTTATGAGCTGTAGATTAAAAATGAAGAAACTGCAAAAAGGTGGGAATTTAAGGAAGTGGGATCTGGACAAACTGACTAAACCAGAGGTTGTACAGAGTTTCAGGGATAGCATAAGGGAACAATTGTCACAAATGGGGGAAAGAAATACAGTAGAAGAAGAATGGGTAGCTCTGAGGGATGAAGTAGTGAAGGCTGCAGAGGATCAAGAAGGTAAAAAGACGAGGGCTAGTAGAAATCCTTGGGTAACAGATGAAATATTGAATTTAATTGATGAAAGGAGAAAATATAAAAATGCAGTAAATGAAGCAGGCAAAAAGGAATACAGACGTCTCAAAAATGAGATCGACAGGAAGTGCAAAATGGCTAAGCAGGAATGGCTAGAGGACAAATGTAAGGATGTAGAGGCTTATCTCACTAGCGGTAAGATAGATACTGGCTACAGGAAAATTAAAGAGACCTTTGGAGAAAAGAGAACCACTTGTATGAATATCAAGAGCTCAGATGGAAACCCAGTCCTAACCAAAGAAGGGAAAGCAGAAAGGTGGAAGGAGTATATAGAGGGTCTATACAAGGGCGATGTACTTGAGGACAATATTATAGAAATGGAAGAGAATGTAGATGAAGATGAAATGGGAGATACGATACTGCGTGAAGAGTTTGACAGAGCACTGAAAGAACTGAGTCTAAACAAGGCCCCGGGAGTAGTTAGATCTACTGACGGCCTTGGGAGAGCCAGTCCTGACAAAACTCTACCATCTGGTGAGCAAGATGTATGAAACAGGCGAAGTACCCTCAGACTTCAAGAAGAATATAATAATTCCAATACCAAAGAAAGCAGGTGTTGACAGATATGACAGTTACCGAACTATCAGTTTAATAAGTCACAACTGCAAAATACTGACGCGAATTCTTTACAGACGAATGGAAAAACTGGAAGAAGCCGACCACGGGGAAGATCAGTTCGGATTCCGTAGAAATATTGGAACAAGTGGGGCAATACTGACCTTAGGACTTATCTTAGAAGAAAGATTAAGGAAAGGCAGACCTACGTTTCTAGCATTTGTAGACTTAGAGAAAGCTTTTGACAATGTTGACTGGAATATTCGCTTTCAAATTCTAAAGGTGGCAGGGGTAAAATACAGGGAGCGAAAGGATATTTACAATTTGTACAGAAACCAGTTATTAGAGTCGAGGGGCATGAAAGGGAAGCAGTGGTTGGGAAGGGAGTGAGACAGGGTTGTAGGCTATCCCCGCTGTTATTCAATCTGTATATTGAGCAAGCAGTAAAGGAAACAAAAGAAAAATTCGGAGTAGGTATTAAAATCCATGGAGAAGAAATAAAAACTTTGAGGTTCGCCGATGACATTGTAATTCTGTCAGAGACAGCAAAGGACTTGGAAGAGCAGTTGAACGGAATGGACAGTGTCTTGAAAGGAGGATATAAGATGAACATCAACAAAAGCAAAACGAGGACGATGGAATGTAGTCGTAATAAGTCGGGTGATGCTGAGGGAATTAGATTAGGAAATGAGAGGCTTAAAGTAGTAAAGGAGTTTTGCTATTTGGGTAGCAAAATAACTGATGATGGCCGAAGTAGAAAAGATATAAAATGTAGAATGGCAATGGCAAGGAAAGTGTTTCTGAAGAAGAGAAATTTGTTAACACCGAATATAGATTTAAGTGTCAGGAAGTCGTCTCTGAAAGTATTTGTAGGGAGTGTAGCCATGTATGGAAGTGAAACATGGACGATAAATAGTTTGGACAGGAAGCGAATAGAAGCTTTCGAAATGTGGTGCTACAGAAGAATGCTGAAGATTAGATGGGTAGATCACATAACTAATGAGGAGGCATTGAACAGAATTGGGGAGGAGTTTGTGGCACAACTTGACGAGAAGAAGGGACCGGTTGGTAGGACGTGTTCTGAGGCATCAAGGGATCACAAATTTAGCATTCTAGGGCAGTGTGGAGAGTAAAAATCGTAGAGGGAGACCAAGAGATGAATACACTAAGCAGATTCAGAAGGATGTAGGTTGCAGTAGATACTGGGAGATGAAGAGACTTGCATATGATAGAGCAGCATGGAGAGCTGCATCAAACCAGTCTCAGGACTGAAGAGCACAACAACAACATGTTTCAGGAAATCTATCATAACAGATGTTAGGCGCTGCAATGTCTTATTGTTCGACAGACGTTGTCAGCTCTCGTTTCTTTTGATGGACATCGTTCTCTAGTTGCAGATGAGCATTATACTTCTTTTGTAACTCTCAGATCTTTGAACCTGTTCATCATATGGAGTATTCTTGCGTTAGCAGCACTTTACTGAGCAAACGCTGTACTTGAAGTTTCACTTGCCCTTTGCATGTTCACTAGAGTGCTGAGATATTCAAGTCAATTCTAAGTACTCTCAAGCCAATAACACTTATTTACCTCAAAACACCCGAATTTTTCAAATGCTCGATTAACGATTCCATCTATTGACTGAGAGCAAATAGAGAGAATTAGTGATAGAAAACAATTCCAAAATGGTGCTAGATTTTGCATCTGCACATCCTGTGGAACTATTTACAGAACGTCAACGGCCACTAGTGGTGACAATCTCATCTTGAAACTGAAAACTTAAGGAATCCACAAGATAGCTACCTTCATAAAATTACCATGATATATAATTAGATAAGAAGCGCGGTTTTCAAAACGGCCTGCTTTCCTGAAAACTAATCATCAACTTCGGTTCCGCTAGACTGGTTCAAACTTTTGTTAAGTATTGTGATGTGACCGCCTTGCTGGGAATAACATCACCTTGACCCTCTAATAACGTGAGAAGCGAAAATATCAGGCACACAAATTAGACGTTCCATCACGCAGTTCATCGCGGGTCTTTTACACTATCGCAAGCAATCCTAACATTGTTGCGTATAATGATTTCGTTCATTACAATCACAGAAGGTGTTCAAAATTACAGATAATCTAAACATTCGGAGATTTCAATAGAAATACGTGAAACAGGATACGTCGATTTGCAGTAGGGTTTTAGAACATATACTGTATTCGAACATTATGAAGCACCTCGAAGAAAACGATTTCCAGGCATAAGATTTCCCGCAGGGTCGCAGATTTTCTTCGCTCGGAGACTGGGTGTCGCGTTGTCCCAATATCACAAACGCGCACAAGTCACCGAAATGGAGTCAAATAGAGACTTGCACTAGCAGGCGCAACAAACAACAGTCTCACGGCCAACAATGCCGTACGATTATTTCTGTTGAGTTTAGTCAGAAACATTCAAACGAGTATCTGTGGACTCGTGTGAGACTTCATATGCCTTTGCTTTTATATACTAGCGTATTTGCCTTGCTCGCAGAACAGATAGCATAAAGAATGGGTGGAGCATAAGTTCGTAGCGCTTTTGTTTTGCATGTTGGTATTCCGGCTGCTATGGGTTTATCGATTGTCATTTCTTATTTGTAGTTCACTGTTGCTATTTGAGTTTGCATATTTTGTTTTGTGATTTGGAGATGGTGAATAGAGCTGTGGCCGCTAAAAAATGGAGTGCTACGTGGAGAAATCTGAACATTTCCGACATATTCTTCTGTTTGAGTTCAATAGAGGGGTAACAGCAACGGAGGCAGCCACAGACCGTATGTGCCTTTTATGGAGCTAATGGCAATGGACAGAGCACAGCAACGAACCACGTCAGTGTACTCGTGAATTGGCAAATGTAATTAACTTTCATCTCCACTATCGTGCGGCATTTGCATGCAGTGGAGAAGGTTAAGAAACAGGTGATTGTGAACGGCATGCTCTAAGCCAAAATCATAAAAATCTGCTGGTGGTGACATGTGCAGCTCTGCTCATCATCAACTGGATCGCGAACAACACCGACCATTCCTATTCTGTATCGTTACTGGTGACGAGAAATAGTGTCTTTATGCAAACATAAGTAAAGGAAAGGTTGATTTAATGGTTTTGTTTTAGGGCGCAATAACAACTGAGGTCATAAGCGCCCATGCCATAGCCTTAGAAACCACAAGTAAAAAGTTAAAAGCGACTATACATTAAGCCCAGTCGACGAAAGGAAAGAGCTAAAACAAGGACTTCCCTTGGAGAAAGGTCCGTAAAATACGCCGTAGAGACAGTGGAAGTCTATAACCAAAGATTAAATGTCCTTCGTCACGATGCTACGACGGATAAAGAAATGGTTGAGCCCAACCAAAGCAGCAGCTCCCCGTACATCCACGAAATAAAATGTGTGTTTGGTGGAACAGCGAACGGTGTCCTGTACAGGGCTATTACAAATGATTGAAGCGATTTCATAAATTCACTGTAGCTCCATTCATTGACATATGGTCACGACACACTACAGATACGTAGAAAAACTCATAAAGCTTTGTTCGTCTGAAGCCGCACTTCAGGTTTCTGCCGCCAGAGCGTTCGAGAGCGCAGTGAAACAAAATGGCGACAGGAGCCGAGAAAGCGTATGTCGTGCTTGAAATGCACTCACATCAGTCAGCCATAACATTGCAACGACACTTCAGGACGAAGTTCAACAAAGATCCACCAACTGCTAACTCCATTTGGCGATGGTATGCGCAGTTTAAAGCTTCTGGATGCCTCTGTAAGGGGAAATCAACGGGTCGGCCTCCAGTGTGCGAAGAAACGGTTGAACGCGTGCGGGCAAGTTTCCCGCGTAGCCCGCGGAAGTCGACCAACAAAGAAATTAGTGAGCTAAACGTACCACAGCCGACGGTTTGGAAAATCATACAGAAAAGGCTACAGCAGAAGCCTTACCATTTACAATTGCTACAAGCCCTGACACCCGATGACAAAGTCAAACGCTTTGAATTTTCGGCGCGGTTGCAACAGCTCATGGAAGAGGATGCGTTCAGTGCGAAACTTGATTTCAGTGATGAAGCAACATTTTTTCTTAATGGTGAAGTGAACAGACACAATGTGCGAATCTGGGCGGTAGAGAATCCTCACGCATTCGTGCAGCAAATTCGCAATTCACCAAAAGTTAATGTGTTTTGTGCAATCTCACGGTATAAAGTTTACGGCCCCTTTTTCTTCTGCGAAAAAAACGTTACAGGACATGTGTATCTGGACATGCTGGAAAATTGGCTCATGCCACAACTGGAGACCGACAGCGCCGACTTCATCTTTCAACAGGATGGTGCTCCACTGCACTTCCATCATGATGTTCGGCATTTCTTAAACAGGAGATTGGAAAACCGATGGATCGGTCGTGGTGGAGATCATGATCAGCAATTCATGACATGGCCTCCACGCTCTCCCGACTTAACCCCATGCGATTTCTTTCTGTGGGGTTATGTGAAAGATTCAGTGTTTAAACCTCCTCTACCAAGAAACGAGCCAGAACTGTGAGCTTGCATCAAAGATGCTTTCGAACTCATTGATGGGGACATGCTGCGCCGAGTGTAGGAGGAACTTCATTATCGGCTTGATGTCTGCCGAATCACTAAAGGGGCACATATCGAACATTTGTGAATGCCTAAAAAAACTTTTTGAGTTTTTGTATGTGTGTGCAAAGCATTGTGAAAATATCTCAAATAATAAAGTTATTGTAGAGCTGTGAAATCGCTTCAATCATTTGTAATAACCCTGTATTATACTAGCACTGACATGTGATTACATTTTCACGCAATTTGGGTGCATAGATCCTGACAAATCAGTACCCAAAACAACCACCTCTGCCAGTAATAACGGCCTTGATGAGCCTGGGCATTGAGTCAAACAGAGCTTGGATGGCGTGTACAGGTACAGCTGCCCATGCAGCTTCAACACGATACCACAGTTCATCAAGAGTAGTGACTGGCTTTTTGTGACGAGCCAGTTGCTCGGCCACCATTGACCAGACGTTTTCAATTGGTGAGAGATCTGGACAATGTGCTGGCCAGGGCAGTAGTCGAACATTTTCTGTATCCAGAAAGACCCGTACAGGACCTGCAACATGCGGTCGTGCATTATCCTCCTGAAATGTAGGGTTTCCCAGGGATCGAATGAAGTGTAGAGCCACAGGTCGTAACACATCTGAAATCTAACGGCCACTGTTCAAAGTGCCGTCAATGCGAACAAGAGGTGACCGAGGCCTATAACCAATGGCACCCCATAACATAACGCCGGGTGATACGCCAGTATCGCGATGACGAATACACGCTTCCAATGTGCGTTCACCGCGATGTAGAAAAACACGGGTGCGATCATCATACTGCTGTAAACAGAACCTGGTTTCATCCGAAAAAATGACGTTTTGCCATTCGTGCACCCAGGTTCGTCGTGGAGTACACCATCGCAAGCGCTGCTGTCTGTAATGCAGCGTCAATGGTAACCACAGCTCTGGTCTCCAAGCTGACAGTCCATGCTGCTGCAAACGTCGTCGAACTGTTCGTGCAGATGGTTGTTGTGTTGCAAACATCCCCATCTGTTGACTCAGGGATCGAGACGTGGCTGCACAATCCGTTACAGCCATGCGGATAAGATGCCTGTCATCTCGACTGCTAGTGATACGAGGCCGTTGGGATCTAGCACGACGTTCCGTATTACCCTCCTGAACCGTCCGATTCCATATTCCACTAACGGTCATTGGATCTCGACCAACGCGAGTAGCAATGTCGCGATACGATAAACTGCAATCGCGATAGGCTACAACCCGATTTTTATCAAAGTCGGAAACGTGATGGTAGGCATTTCTCCTCCTTACACGAGGCATCACAACAACGTTTCACCAGGCAACGCCGGTTAACTGCTGTTTGTGTATGAGAAATCGGTTGGAAACTTTCCTCATGTCAGCACGTTGTGGGTGTCGCCACCGGCGCCAACTTTGTGTGCTTGCTCTGAAAACCTAATCATTTGCATATCACAGCATCTTCTTCCTGTCAGTTAAATTTCGCGTATGTAGCACGTCATCTTCGTGGTGTAGCAATTTTAATGGCCAGTAGTGTATTTGAGCCGTCCGCGGCTAACTTCTAGGAAATCGTTTTTGCTGCGGTTTTGCTGTGCCTTGTGCCTTCTTTGTTGGTTCGATTGTTGTCTCGAATCTTCCAGTTAGAGTGTGTCTCGTGCAGAGAGCAAAGGCTATTTGTGTGTGTTGCTGTTGGAAAGACTGATTGCAGCGCCTGGCAAGATTGCCTATACCAAAGTCTATAAGCGGGAGGAGGGGGGGGGGGGGGGTGGGCGGCGCTAGACTAGGAGTTATGGCGTATTTCTAACGTTCTGGAAGACGAATGGCGACTTGTAAGTAGCCGTAAAACGTCCAAGTTAGGACCCTGTTATAAACCTGCGTAAGACCGACTTTTAAAGCATTTTCTTGTGTAGCGGCACCACCATTTAGGATAGGGAAAGTTAGTTTTGTGCGATATTCTGAGCACAAGTTACAGCCAGCTGCAGGCCGGATTGCAGTGAGTTACGCATACCAGCAGTTGTGAAGGCAAGTAGAGGCCACAGGGGCGTAGAACTGCCGGAGAGGGCACACACATCAGTTTTCATGGCGCAAGTCACAGGCAGAAGGGGGCTACTGGCCAACCTAGCATGATATGTGTAAGTGACGCGAAGCGGCGAGTTAGCAAAACAGAGGCGCACAGCCGAGTATAAATAGGTGCTGTTTTCTAACGAGATTCACTCAAGTGTGGCAGCTCTCCTGGACGGCGGGGCGTGTCACATCACCAGGCTACACGCAGTAACAGATGGGGCGCCAGCATCCCAGTCCACGGCGGGTCGTTGGTTCGACCCTCTGAGGCCAATGCGGGGTCAGCAGCCAGCCAGCGGCGGACCACTCTTCGGCTTGCTACCATGGGCCGTCGTTTCGGCTTCTGACACATGCCGGGGACATCCCAAGGTGAGGGCCACAGATTCGGACACTGGATCGCAGATGCTTGTTGCCCGCGATCTCAGCTATGCCAGTGAGGAAGAAATAGCAATGGGGCCAGCCTATGGCTCCCGGCAGAGCAGCGCTGGGACAATGAGGACGGTGGCTGCTGAGTCGGCTGCTGGCGCAGCCATTCTGACATCGTCGGAACTCAGTGGGCCGGCCAAGGCTGGCATGACACAGCATTGCATTGCACAGGCCGATGTGGTGCTCCCTCAGCATTGCAGGGTCCCATGACACAGACCGAGGTGAATGAGGACACTGTAGTTCGAAACAATACATCATTTGGAAAGTTCTCGCCGAGTTTTAATAAGGCACGTTCTACCTCCTGGCACTCATCCACTACACTTGAATGAAAAACGCCTGTCCATGTTTTTTTCCTATTCATGAGAGCTAGTGGGGGGACGCCGCCCTCCCTCGCCTGTGTCCCAGGTATGTGTGCTTTTGGCGCCTGAATTGTAAGGTGGCTCCCCGCAAGTGCTGATAGTGTGTTCAGAGGGGCCAGAACAGTTGGCTGTATGGTATTCAATGTGGCCGATACCTGAGTAATAGCTTGGGCTGCTTTGTGATTGTTAGAGGCACCTGTGTGTAGGGGCTCTGTCAGCATCCTGAAGAACAAGTCGAGGTGCTGCATTGGTATTTGGAATCCTGTGGCGCAGAATCTTTTGGAGCCTGCAATGAGTTGGTGACATTGTGGCGGACTTTGTGGGAGTCCTGTCATTTTTTCACTCTAGTAGCCTGTGGCCACAATGTAGTTTCTAGTCGATCTTGAGAGTTATGGTGTGGTGGCTCTTTTCTTCCAGGTTCTCCAAAAGCTGGTGAAAAATATTGTGCTTGTTATATAATTAGGCGACAAAAGTCGTGGGATACCTCCTAATATCTTGTTGGACCTCCTTTTGCCCGACATAGTGCAGCAGCTCGATGTGACATGGACTCATCAAATCACTGTAAGTCCCTGCAGAAATACTGAACCATCTTGCCTCTACACTACAGTCTTCAATAACTGCGAAAGCCGTGCTGGTGCAGGACTTGTGCACGAACTGACCTTTCGATTACGTACCACAAATGTCCGATAGGATTCATGTCGGGCGATCTACGTGACCAAATCATTCCCTTTAATTTTGCAGAAAGTTCTTCAAACCAATCACAAACAACAGTGATGATGATATTTGGTTTGTGGGGCTCTCAACTGCGCGGTTATCAGCGCCCGTACAAATTCCCAACCTTTGCTCGGTCCAAACTCGACACTTTCGTGAATGATGATGAAATGATGAGGACAACTCACACACCCAGTCATCTCGAGGTAGGTGAAAATCCCTGACCCCGCCGGGAATCCAACCTGGGACCACACAAACTACAGTGGCCCGGTGACATGGCGCATTGTCTTGGGAACAAGAAATCAGTGAATGGCTTCAAACGGTCTCCCAGTAGCCGCAAATAGCCTTTTCCAGTGAATGATTTGCTCACTGAGATCGGAGGACCCAGTCCATTCCATGTAAACACAGCCCATACCGTTATGGAGCGACCACCAAGGTGCACAGCGCCTTATTGACAACCTGGGTTCATGGATTTGTGGGTTCTGCGCCATACTAACCCTATCATCAGCTCTTACTAAGAGCTCATCTTACTAGGCCACGGTTTTCCAGTCGTCTGGGATCCAACCGACATGACCAAGATCCCGGGAGAGGCGCTACTGGCGATGTACTGTTAGCCAAGGCACTCGCGTTGTTCGTCTGCTGCCATAGTCCATTACCGTTAAATTTCGTCGGCTGTCCTAACGCATACGTTCGTCGTACCTCCCACATTGGTTGCAACGGTTATTTCACGCAGTGTTGCTAACCTGTTGACACTGACAACTCTACGCAACCGCCGCTGTTCTCGGTCATTAAGCGAAAGCCGTCGGCCACTGTTGCCCGTGGTGAGAGGTAATGCCCGGAATTCGGTATTCTCGGCACACTTTTGACACCGGATTTCGCAATACTGAGCACACTAACTTTTCCGAAATGTCTCATGCGTCTAGCTCGAACTACCATTCCGAGTTCATAGTCTTAATTCCCGTCGTGCAGCTACAGTTATGACACGAATCACCAGAGTACAAATGACAGCTCTACCAATGCGCTGTGTACCTCGTGTGCGCGATACTACCGCCATCTGTATACGTGCACATCGCCATCCCACGACATGTCACCTCAGTATACTGCTCCCGCGTCCTGATTACATCCGAAATCAAAGCTACGGTTTAGCTCTCCTCTCGAGTTCTGAACAGTGTCGTGACCTCCATCTGGTCGCGTTTTGTTAAGTTTTAAATCAGTAGCTATGTTGTGAAGAGTTTGACAGAGTACTGAAAGACCTCAGTCGAAACAAGGTCTCGGGAGTGGACAACATTCCATTAGAACTACTGATAGCCTTGGGAGAGCCAGCCCTGACAAAACTCTACCATCTGGTGAGCAAGATGTATGAGACAGGCGAAATTCCCTCAGACTTCAAGAAGAATATCACAATTGTAGTCCCAAAGAAAGCAGGTGTTGACAGATGTGAAAATTACCGAACTATCAGTTTAATAAGCCACGGCTACAAAATACTAACACGAATTCTTTACAGAAGAATGGAAAAACTGCTAGAAGCCAACCTTGGGGAAGATCAGTTTGGATTCTGTAGAAATATGGGAACATGTGGGGCAATACTGACCCTACGACTTATTTTAGAAGCTAGATTAAGAAAAGGCAAACCTACGTTTCTAGCATTTGTAGACTTAGAGAAAGCTTTTGACAATGTTGACTGGAATACTCTCTTTCGAATTCTGAAGGTGGCAGGGATCACATACAAGGAGCGAAAGGCTATTTACAATTTGCACAGAAACCAGGTGGCAGTTATAAGAGTCGAGGGGCATGAAAGGGAATCAGTGGTTGGGAAGGGAGTGAGACAGAGTTGTAGCCTATCCCCGCTGTTATTCAATCTGTATATTGAGCAAGCAGAAAAGGAAACAAAAGAATAATTCGGAGTAGGCATTAAAATCCATGGAGAAGAAATAAAAACTTTGAGGTTCGCCGATGACATTGTAATTCTGTCAGAGACAGCAAAGGACCTGGAAGAGCAGCTGAACGGAATGGACGGTGTCTTGAAAGGAGGATATAAGATGAACATCAACAAAAGCAAAACGAGGATAATGGAATGTAGTCGAATTAAATCGGGTGATGCTGAGGGAATTAGATTAGCAAATGTGACACTTTTGAGTTTTGAGTTTTGCTATTTGGGGAGCAAAATAACTGCTGATGGTCGAAGTAGAGAGAATATAAAATGTAGACTGGCAATGGCAAGGAAAGCGTTTCTGAAGAAGAGAAATTTGTTAACATCGAGTATAGATTTAAGTGTCAGGAAGTCGTTTCTGAAAGTATTTGTACGGAGTGAAGCCATGTATGGAAGTGAAACGTGGACGACAAATAGTTTAGACAAGAAGCCTTTGAAATGTCGTGCTACTGAAGAATGCTCAAGATTAGATGGATAGATCACATAACTAATGAGGAGATATTGAATAGAATTGGGGAGAAGAGAAAGTTGTGGCACTACTTGACTAGAAGAAGGGGTCACTTAGTGGGACATATTCTGAGGCATCAAGGGATCACCAATTAAGTATTGGAGGGCAGCGTGAAGGGTAAAAATCGTAGAGGGAGACCAAGAGATGAATACACTAAACAGATTCAGAAGGATGTAGGTTGCAGTAGGTTCTGGGAGATGAAGAAGCTTGCACAGGATAGAGTACCATGGAGAGCTGCGTCAAACCAGTCTCTGGACTGAAGACCACAACAACAACAATATGTTGTGAACCATTAATTCGATCCTTGTTTAGCGTGAAAGTGCGTTCCCTTGTGGTTTATGTGAGTGGATTGCTTGTGGCAACAAATTTATGTTTCGACTATTTATATACAAATATTTCGTTCTATTTAATGCTGTGATGACATTATTTAAAAATTCATGAAGGAGCCATTTGACAGCGTCGCTTGTACCTGTGTGTAATTCGTAGCCAGGCTCTTAAATTAAAAAAACTAGATCGCTTGCCCTGTTTTACGTTAGTAAATTGTAATTATTGCTTCGCTCTTCAGGTTTTGTCTACTGTGGGGGACTCTTAGTTATCGAAATTTGCTGTTTAGTTCTAAGCTCTCATGACTTGTTTTTTGAGGCGTAACTGAACTTACGGCTCCTATAGGTTGATACCATTTTGAAAAGGCTGTGCGTCTGTGATTTGTGTTTTTTCGTATTTGTGTACTTAGGCTTTAAGTTATGTAACTACTGTTTTTTTTAATTTGTTCACTGCATTCAACTTTGGCATAGTGACATTTACAAGGTTAAGTAATTTATATTATACTTGCAAGTTCGTATCATCTTGATAAGTTGGAAATATTGTAACTGAATCACGTCAAAGTTTCGTAAGCACAGTTACGTTGGTCAAATCAGTGTTAATTTGTATTCAAGTGGAAGTGTCATTTTATTCTTGGTATCCAAAATCTTTTATACTAATTTGAGTTCTGACACCTTTTCCTGAGCTATAGTCAGTGTGTAAAATCTGTGGCGACAGCGTGGTTTCATGTGGATCGTCATCAGACTGTTATACTTGCCTCTTGTAGCTTGATATCAGAAACTGAAATATTAACTATAGACGCTGTGTTTTTTTTCTGTGAAGTTGAAAACACGGTGTTTGAGTTTTGATATTAAGTTCGAATTTCTGTATAATAAGTTGTTTCAATCAAAGTGTGAAACGTAATTTCGACCCACTCCGCACTACTTTCTTCCCGCTACTACCACTCCAGTCTGAGTAAATGCGAGGCGAGACCTGCTTACTATTACGGCTCGAATGGGACATTTACGAAATTTAAGTACTCCAACCGACTACATGGAAACTTTTATTACAGGAAAAGTTAAAGAAATAACATCCGATAAACTGTTAGTTAAAAACTTATGGCATAGGCTTTTAAATTCATTATTGTTCACACGTGCATCCGTGAACTGCTACTGCTTTTAGCTTCACATGACAATAAGAACTAAAATAAAATTGCCGCGAGGAAAAAATGAAACGGTATTTACAAAATAAAGTAGCTTCAAATTCTCTTTTCTGGGACTTCGACTGATTAATCAACTGTACTTCCAGCAAACAGCTGTTGTGAGAGGAACACACTGCAGGAGTTTTAGTGTTTCTGTCAGTGCTGAAAGTATCGTTCACGTCTTCAACCCGAAAGTAACACATAGGTATTACTTTAAATGAAGAAGGTGGGCTGAAACAAATAAGACCAGTGACATATTATGTAACGTAGCCCATATGTGTTTAATAAATTACGATTGGGAAGTTTCGCAGAGAAACTTTTCAAGCTTTGTCCTAAATATGAGACGTGTTTCAGCTTTTCCATTATGTGATTGTGTGGAATTTCTTCCTTGTGCGTCTACTAACAAGACCTGTTAACAGCTAAGCTGCTAGCCAATTGCGCGTGGCGCCGCCAGGCAGCGCGCTCGGCGCCAGCGCGATCAATAATTCCTGGTCTCCCCCTGCTGTAGTGAGATGTGGCCAGAGGCGTACCAGCCAAGGTCCGCGCGTGGGTGCGAAAACGAGTCGCACCTACCGTTTTTCAAACGGGTTAACCAGTTTGCTACCATTTTGCAAAATTGCACCTGCATTTCAACATGAAATAAAAAGGATATTCTTACGTGTAAATAAGAAAATGTTTCTTGTTATTTTTATTCTTTTGGGTTGTCGAAGTATATCTAAATTTTAATATTTAACATAAGCAAAAAGTGAGACTGAAAAATCTCATGCTATTAGAAAATCTGAACACAGTAATACAATATCAACTCTTCTAGTTTCTCTATTTGCGATGTCCTTCATAATATTATGTTATCTAAAATGTTCTATCGAGATTACGGCCAAGTGGGGCAACCTTTCCTGACTCATTGTTGAGCCCAAGCAATTTACTAATTTTAATTCTGGAAAGGACTTTTCTGCACTTGCTACTATCACCGACATCGTTATTAAAATTCGGAATGAAATTGTGAGTTAGGAGATACCTCTCTTAAATTATTTAAAAACATGAATTCCAGGATTTTTGCTACATCATTGCCTAAATCTTTAAAAAGGCGCTGATATGACTTGTTCCCACAAATCTTCAGCATCTATATCTGACAAGCTATCGTTCACGGAAAGTCTCTTTTAAATGATGACAGTTAATCGTAAACTGTCTTTTATCTTTGACATTGCTGAGTTTACACAAAAAAAACAGTACGTTGTTGTGCTTAATAACATATCAACTATGTTTACGGACGTTATCATCTGGTCTAAAATGTAAAAGTTGACATTAACCTTGAAAGAGGGAGCTAGTCTTGTTCTTAACCATAAGTATTCGGAGTTTTTCAGCGCCTTAGGGGTCTGTAAGTTTCAAACTCAGTTTCTATTTCTAGTTTTTCAGCAATTTCTTTGCTATTATTTACAGCGATTTTAAATTTTTCTTCAGTTTTTTTAATCTGCTAAAGTATCTAAGGCAACCT
The DNA here is from genome assembly GCF_023864345.2 of Schistocerca serialis cubense. Lineage (NCBI taxonomy): Eukaryota > Metazoa > Arthropoda > Insecta > Orthoptera > Acrididae > Schistocerca > Schistocerca serialis. The sequence continues at coordinate 847,372,009 of NC_064641.1, read as the reverse complement.
GCATATTCACATTGTTAGATTGACGAATTTTACTAACAAAGTTTGCTATTGTCAATATATCATGCCATGTATAAACTAATCAAATAAATGAAATCTTTCCTGTTTTGTAAGCTAGACATTGCACACCATTTTGCTTTTTGGTCAAAAGAAGAACTGTTGCTTATTTCGTATAAGGCATCATAAATCTCTGGTAAATTATTATGCAAAGGTCTTACGGCAACAAACTTGTCGATCTTGTCCCAGACAATGGTTTTAAAGTTAACATGTGAAGTTTTCTTAAAATAAATCCCATTTTTGTAGACAATGAAAAATAATTTTAAAACTTTGCCACTTTGCTGAAAAAGACCTGTAGTGTAGTAATTTGAATTAACTGCATCATTAACAAATTTGAGTTATGGGCGATACATGGTACATAAAAAGCTCGTGGATTTAGCTCCAACAATCCCTCTGTTTTCACTGCGCATGTTTGACCCATTACCGTAGTCCTGTCCTCTTGACTAATTTATATTCATATTACGTTTTGGTGGCTCGTCTTTGCATTACAGCAGTCAACTAAAAAATTGGACAAAGCTAAGGAGTGATCTCTTACTTCCAACTATCTTAAATGTGTCGAAATTAATGGATCTAATAATACTGTTCTACACGAGAATAATCTGGAGTACAGGCAAGTATAAGTTAAAAATATTTATCAGCTCGGCATAAATTTAAAATGTGAGTTTAGATTTGGGTTGCAAGTACAGAAATTATTGATTTTGGATTTTCTCTCTGAGATATGTCGGCATTTTCGTGAGACTTATCATTCATCATGTATCTTATGTGTTCAGTAATACTTGGATCGAATTTTTCTAACATTTCAATGCATTTCAGAAATTTGCTGTTGTTCTGATCAAGCAATTTTCCGCTTCTTTCACGAAATGCCTTGTTTTTTGAACTCAAAAATTGAATCGCACATGTAATATTTTCAATAACATTGTACCAGCGTCCTTTTTCAGCGTCTGAAGTTTTTGATGCGAGCTGTCAACGATTGTTCGGTTTTTTTTGACACTCACAGTATTTTTATAATTACTGAACTGTATAGAACTTTTATCGGTGTTTCAATGCAGAGCTAAATGCTGGTGGTCACTGATTCCCTCCCTGGGGAGCAGCAGATGCTTAATGCATAAGTTATCAGGTGTTGGCACAGAACCCACAATGATGGAACCCCTGCCTCCACTAGGAGACTTATCACAGGGCTAGTCCAAAAGGCACCAGTTTCCAGTTGTACCCCACAGTTGTGAACAGGATACATTATCTGTAATGTTGAAAGTAATGTCAAGCTATAAGAGAAACTGCCTAATCGAGATGGGACTGGACCAATGCTGTGTAGAGTTATCAGAATAGAACAGTCCATGCCTCAGTGTTGCTGACGCATTGAAGAGCATTGAGGTGTGACCAGCATGTCTACTCCAGTTGAAGGTTAGGAAACTATGTCAACCATGCGTCAAAGAGCAGTCCCAAAGAATGAGAGTCCACCACATTGAGTGACTGGTCATCAAGCTACAGCTATGGAAAGGGATGGACCGTATGGCAGCGACAAAGGCATAATGCAGATCTTGGCAGCTGAAAAATGAGCCATGAGTGAGAGCCTAAGGCTGCACTCTGTGTTGATCACTGCGGTCTTCATTCCACAACGCCCATCATGAACAAACAAAAATAAATACGAAAATAATCAGCGTAAAAAGACAGTGACACCATAGCACTACAGCTGCTACCACACCATTGATAGTCACTCGAGAGGCACCATCTCAACAGAACCATGGGGAACCCGACTATCCCGCAGAAGGGAGATGCTATGGGAGGTGCCAACCTGTAACTGAAAAGCGCAACTTGAGAAAATTCTGCATTAAAAAAATCACGAGCAGGCCATAAAGGCCCCACTCATGTAAGGTGGCGAGGATGTGGTGGCGTCATGTGCTACCATATGCGCAATGAAGAAGACTGCACCAGGGTGAAGATACCAAGCAAAAGTCGTTCGGACAGCAGGCTCCAGGTGGACAAAATTATCTGTGGTAGAGTGGCCTCAGCGAAAAGCACCCTGGGTCGACGTCAAAGATCCTGGGATTCAAGGACCCAGTACAGCCTTTGACTCACCATACATTCAAGTATCTTCCAGAGAACGTTGGTTAAAGTGATTAGACGATAGCTGTCCATCTGAAGAGACACTTTACCCGATTTCAAAACTGGAATAACGACAATTTCTCGCCACTGGGAAGGGAATTGCCTCTCGCTCCAGAGATGGTTAGAAAGGGCAAGTATATGACGTTGGCTAGCCATCAATAACTGTTTAAGCATTTCCTTGTGCACCCAGTCCAGTGCAGGAGGCATGTTGGTGCGGAGAGTAAGGGCTCTGGCTAATTCCCACTCGCTAAGCGGGGCTTTATAAGGCTCCAGGCGGCAAGCAACAAACGATAAAGGGAGTCGTTCCAGATGGTGTTCGAGAAGATTTAACACGGGCAAAGTGGACCAACGCTAAGGCCTGGGGAGAAATACCGAACTAAAGGCTCGGTGATAGAGTCCTGGCTGGTGAGGATAACACCATTCAGGGCAATTCCAGGGACACGTTTAGAAGAACAACAGTCAAAAATGCGCTGGTCGGTGTCCATCCCTGCGAAGAGGAAGTACGCACAGACTTATGGCAGCAACATATTGTTCCTAACAAATCACTTTCTGGCGTTTAAGAAGATAGTGAGCCCACGTACAAAGCCATTTAAAGGCCAGGAGATGGTCGAGAGATGGATGCAGTCTATAGTCTTGGTGAAGACGACGGCAGTCTTTAATAGCCACAGCAATTTCAAGGGTCTACCAAGGGATAGTCTTCTCTTGGGGAAAACCCTAGGAAGAAGGAACTGCTAGAGCAGCTGCTGAAAGGATGGTTTCGCTCCAAATCCGTATGCCTTCATGTGGTGGAGCTGTTGGGATGGCAGCCAAGGACAAGGCATCCCAGTCTGCATTAGTAGTGACACACCTGGCAGGACATCCAGATGAATGATGCTGAAGGAAAGATAAGGTGATTGGAAAATGATCAGTGTCGCACAAATCATCGTGAACTTCCCATTGAATGGGGGGGGGGGGGGGGGAGAGGAGGAACCCAAGGCTACAGGTGAACAGATCAATGACAGAGAAAACGCTGTGTGCCACGCTTAAGTGTGTGGGAACTAAAGTGTTGAGGTGGCAGAGATCAAGCCCTGCCAGGAGGTCTTTAACAGTCCTATCCTGGTCCATGGTCACAGTAGCACCCCAACATAAGGTTATGGGCATTGAAATCTTCAAGAGAAAGGAAGCAGTAGGGGTAGGGAGGTGTTAAGAAGGGCGGGAAGTGGAGAGTAGTCCAGGGAGAGAGAAAGATTACATATCATCACCGCAGAATTTAAATGGATCTGTATGGCTAACGTTTCCAGTGCAGTATGAAGAGTAACCCATGAACTAAGTATGTCCATGTGGACACCAGAGGCTTGCAAAATGTTGACCTGGTTCTGGCAGAAAGCTTGGAAACCATGAAGAGTTGGCAAATGAGTATCCACGAAACAATTTTCCTGCAACAAAAGCTAAAAAATAGAGAGAAGGATGAGACTGCAATTCTGGAAGGTGGCAATAACCATTAGAATACCGTTGGAGGAGAGTAGTGCTGGAGGCTCAGTGGACATCGAAAGGGCGAGAATCGGTCATTGTAGCGAGTCAGTGTGTATCACCAGTAAAGATGGAGTGACATCCATGAATGTAAGTTCGGACACGTATTGAGAGGGAGAGGGTGACAGACCCTGGGATGTAGGGAGAGAGGATCCATTATCTTGTTCCGCTTCATCAGGGGACGAAGGGAAGTGCGATTGGGAAAAGACCAAGTCTCAGCAATATCTGGATCTGAGAGAACAAGCGGCCTTGGGCCTGCAGAGTGCTGGTTCCACATCAGACTAAGTAATAGGCTTCTTGTCCTGGAGATGCCGAAGAAGGGGCTGCCTAGGGCAATGGTTCCCAACCTTTCTTAGACCACTACCTCTGAGTGCAATCAGACATTATCTAGCACTCCCACCCTCTCCCCACTGCCGTATGTTGCTCCCCCTCCCCTTACCCATATTATCAACCAACTTTAGTACCTAAACTGTAGAAAGAAAACTTTTTTTGGAACAATTGTTTTTTAAATGACGAAAGATGAATGATATTTTGTTTCTGGGTGTGTGTGTGTGTATGGCGAAAGATTTTGTGATGCATCCCAAGTGCTACACACAGCTTCTCCTCAGAAAAGGAAGCTAAGTATTCACAGTGAGGGCAGATACGTTATAAAACATGCTTCCCCTGCATTACTTCTCTCCATTGTGGCACTTTTTGACCTGCACACTGCAACGCCTTTTAAAATCAAACAAGTTCAGACATGTGCACTACATCTACTGTTCTTAAATCACTTCATTGCTGCACTCCTTACTTCTGAACTGTCATGAATTGTTGACTGCAGGCTGTTAATACTTTGTGCCTAACCACTCCAATAACAATATTGTCAATTAATTTACATTTTAAAGCGAGTAATGAAGCAATTTCTGGACTACTGCAGGTACTTTCTATATCTTGGAGACGACATTTTCGAGATATTTAGCATTTTTACGTATATGTCTCACTTTTATCATCGGTGATGTATGGGTGCACAGCATGTGTGTAATGGGTGGACTACGTGAGGAACCTGCAACCTCCACTGCATTAGTTGAGAAAAAGTAATTGACAACTTGTATAACCCATATTAGAGACTTACAAAATTGTGATGATAATTCTAATAATTTAGTTTAATGACAAACAGAATCGAATATTTTAGTATTTGCCCCTCCGAAAATTTCGTTTTACACCCGAGGAGGTAATTACCCCCAGGTTGGGAACCACTGTCCTAGAGAGAGCTTCATACTCAGAAGGTGCCAGAAAGGAGGGTTTCTTCTCTGGCCGAGGAGATGGGGTGATTCCTTGACGGGAAAGAATGGATACCACCAGTGAGGAGGAGAGGGAATTGGGACAGAACAGAGATGAGGATGAGGATGAGGCAAAGGAAGCAAAGGTTGATATTGAAGATACCAGGTGTAGACAGTAATTTCGGTTGGGCCAGATACCAGGAAAGACAGTCGAGAATTTTGAATTCCTGAATCTTCCTTTCCCTTTTATAGATCAGGCAATTACGCAAGTGAGGAGAATGTGGGCCTGAACAGTTCACGCACTTTGGCAGTGTGGCGCAAGGACTCCCCACATGGAGAGGTCGCCCTCAATCACTGCAAATAGGGTTCGCCTCCCCTCGTGAAGACGTGTGACCAAAACAGAGACACTGGAAAGAGCGCATGAGAAGTAGATATAGGGCTTCACGTCACAACAGTAAACCATAACCGACTTTTGCCGTAAGGGTATGCTCCTCAAAAGTCAGATGAAAGTGGCAGTAATAATGTGAATGTGCTTAAGACCTATCTGGTCACGCCGGATGAAATGAACGCCATGCCAGACTGTGCTAGGTTAGTTCTGAGTTCCTTGTGAGAAGGAAGGAGATCCCTGTGGAAGATACTGTCATGGATCATATTTAAGGACTGGTGAGGAATGATTGATTGAGGGGAGGGGGTTGCAGGACGAAACAGAGAGGTCATCAGACCCACAATTTGAAAGTTACGTGCATAAGATGGAGGCGTCTGCAAAAAGTGGGTGGATCCAGTCAAAGGGGTCAAACTATAAAGCGAGGAAGCTAAAAACACAGAGTAGAAGGCATAAAAGGGTAGATCAATCCTAAAAACTGGAAAAACTAAGGGATAAAAGAGAGGTTTTTGCACAGGAGAATGGTCATGGGTCCCAGACCCAGAAAACATGAAGAGAGGCCCCAACCACAACCACCCTGATTCTGCTGCAGGTGGAAAGCGAAATCTTACAATTGAAAATGAAAACCACTTTCACAAAGGAAACTGAGGGCCAGTTCAATCATTCGTAAATCGTCCGCTAATATTAGAGACAAGGAATTAGGAAGGCCATACTTACTATGAAGGGCCAAAATAAGGAGACATTCCACCAATTCCACCAATATATGGGATGGCCTCAGTCTGGCTACACAACCACCTTGTGAGGGTGGCTCGTTACGGAAGAGGAAACAGTGGGTGAGCTGACATGGCTGACGCATAGACAGCATAAGACAGTGGACTCCTTCCGAGAGCAGTGGAAGGAAGAGCGCCAAACTGCGGTAGTCTCCTTGATTGCGCGAAGTTTACTACTAAGAGCAGTAGTGTACCAGATGTCATTCCGCGTTTGGGCAAAGAGAGATTTGATGTGGATCCCATATCTGCACCTGGAACCATGAAAGGGAATGGGGTGGTAATATCTGCTTCTCTAGCGAAACAGCCAGTTTGTTCCCTGGAATGACAAGATGACTTCGAACCCAGAGAAAAACAACTGAGCAGGCGGTATAGCCAAGGGCAGAGAGAAAGGCATGGATAGAGAGCAAAGGGTGATGAGAGTAGCATCTGTCTATAGCCTGCAGACTGCTCGTTGAGTCAGTACATATTAAAACACTGTGGTGGGAGGCCTGAGTAACAAAATGGAGGGCCCTGTTAATAGCAGGTCAGCTGTGGACACTATACGTGATCCTGGCCGTAAAGGGTGTTCCATACCAGTAGGATACATAATAGTGCATCCCATCTTATCTATCATTTTAGAACCATCATTGTAGAAGATGATAGCACTATGGAACTCCTAAAGGATGGAACATACAAGACGCTGGTGTATCATAGGGACGACAGAGACCTTATGACCCTGGAATAGGCCAGTCCCAATCTGTGGTCGAGGCACCATCCAAGGGAGGAGGGGTGCAGGAGGAAATACACAGGGCACTTTCCACTGACTGGAGATGGAGATCCCCACAGAGGGAAGTGTGATGCATTCCAACTGGAAATCCCACCTGATAGCAGATGTCAGGAGGGAGACATTGCTCATTTTCAAAGAGGACAGGATACACGGGATGGTCAGGAAATCGTTGAAAGGCGTAAGAAACGGGGAGCTGGCTCCATTGTATTTTTAGAGCAGGAATAGCTACTTCTGCGACGAGGCTGTCAACAGGACTAGTGCAAAAGAAACCAACAGCCAGACGCACCCCATAATGATGAACAGGGTAAGGAGTTTTAGAGTGGAAGGAGCCGATGAGCAATAAACCTGACAACCATAATATAATCTAGACATAATCAGAGCATGGTAAAGATGGAGAAGAGTAGCACAGTCTGTTCCCCAAAATGTGTGGGGCAGGAGTTGGAGAGGATTAAGCTTCTGCATGCCTGAAGTCTTCAGGTGACGAATATGGGTAGTCACACCAGCTTTTTATCAAAACGGAGGCCCAAGAAGCGGAACTGCACTACAACATCTAGGCATTGGTCGCCTAAATAGTCCTTGATCAGGATGTACTGAAGGTCTATGGCAAAAATGCGTAACTCGCGTCTTGGAGGGAGAAAACTCGAAACCATGGGAAATGGCCCACGCAGAGGCCCAATGAATGGCACCTTGGAGCTGACGTTCAGCAGACGTTACACAGTCGACATGCAACGCCAGGGTAACCAGAGGCCCAACAGAAGATACAAGCCAACTGATAGCAATCAAGAAGAGTGTGACTTCTAACACAGAACCCTGTGTGGTACCATTCTCCTGGTTCTGAGGGGTGCTGAGTAAGTGCCAACTCTAACCCAGAAGAGACGATGGGATAGAAACTCGGGGGTAAAAAACTTGAGAGGACCGTGAAAGTCCCAGTCAAGGAGGGTATCTAAAATGTGACAGTACAGAGCCATATCTTATGCCTTAAGTAGGTCAAAGAAGACCGTGACTAGGTGTCAGCAGTTACTAAAAGCCTGTCGAATTGCAATTTCCAATCTGAGAAAATGGTCAGTTGTGGATCGTCCTTCTCAGAAGCAGCACTGATGCGGGGACAAAAGGCCCCGACATCCGAGTACCCACCGCAATTGAAAGCAGACCATATCTCGAGCATTTTACGAAGTACGTTGGTCAGGCTAATCGGCTGGTAGCTGTCGGGAGACGTTGGTTTCTTCCCAGACTTAAGGACAAATGTAGTTGAAAGCCCCAAGTAGATGTTGCCTGTGGGTAACAACCAAGTGTTGGATCATCTGCTTCTGGATGGAATCTGGGCCTGGGGTCATGTTGTGAAGAGGTAAGAGACTATATGAATTCCCATTCAGTGAAGGGTTCATTATAGGCTTCAGTTCTGTGTAGGTTGAAACAGAGGGGGGTTTCTTCAACTCCTCGTTTCTGAAAGGTAGCAGGACAGGGAGAGGACACCAACACTGTCACAAAGCATGTCGCGAGGTGTTCTGCAAGGACTGATGGGTCAGTAGAATAAGACCTTGAAGAGCTGATTGTCGCTGGCGGCTCAGAAGGCTACACAGCTTGGACCAAACATGCGATGAAGAGGCATACGTACCCAGGAAGTAAACATAGCGTGCCAAGCATCTCTTTTTACTCTGTTTGATAAGGTAATGAGCCTTAGCATGGAGATGGTTAAAAGTGATATGGTTGATCTGCAAAGGATGTCATTGCAGCGCCCGTCGGCAGTCCTAGATAGTGACTGCTACGTCCTTGGTCCACAACAGTATTGGTTGATGAGGAGGGGGACCTGTGGATAGGGGGATAGCAATGCCAGTTGCATGAAGGGTAACGGCAGAGGTGTCTTGGAAGACTGCATGTTTGCAATCCGAGAGAGAGGTGTTGAAATGCACAGCAGATGTATATCAAGGAGAATTGGCTCCACAGAATGTCCAATGGGGGAGGCTGTCTGCCTGGCGGCGGCAAAGGAACGATAGAATCACCTGAAAGAGGTCACTGTCATAAATATCATGGGGTGACCAATGTAGGGAAGTCATGAGAGCAAGGGAGATCGTGAGATCGATAGCAGGAAAGGTGCCATGAGCAGCACTGAAGCGAGTAGGGGAACTGTCATTGAGGAGGCAAATCAAAGTCTGTAATTGGTCAATTAGGACACCCCTACCTGTCAAAGGTTCACTCCCTCACAGGAGCTGGTGTGCATTGAAGTCCCCAAGGAGGAAGTTGTTGTATTAAGGTTGGCAGTTCAACATAACGAAGTGGCTTACGTGGAGGGAGGTAGACACTGCAAATGACGATTGCTGGGGTCATTTGCACTCTTACTGCTATTGCTTCCAGGTTGGTGTTAAGGGATATCCAGTCACTAATGACATTGGTACAAACCAAAGTTTAACCCCACCAGATGGTATCCTGGGGCAGGCATGATTCCAACAGAACAACCGATAACCACGAAATGTTGGATAGCGGTCATCATGAAAGTGCGTTTGTTAAAGAGCAAGAAAGAATGCAGATTAAGGGGAAACGAGGTGGGTATCTCCAGTAGGTGACGATAATATCCGTTGCAATTACACTGTATTAGCGTGTGGCTAGTCCAGATTAGACATGAAGAAGCCGAGGGTATGTCATGTCACCAGGTGAGTGGTCGTCACCAACGAGGATGGATTGACATTCATAAATAAGAGGTCAGACTCAGGTTGTGAGTGGGGAGATTTAACCTCTGGGGGCACCGGAGGGCCTTATCTTGGGACTTGTGGTTCTTCTTCTTCTCCTCCTCCCTGTTCCTCTTTCAGAAGATGAGGCCAGGGCACACATGGACAGCATGCTTCTGTAAAATCTGGGACCAAAAGAGTGTGAGTGACCTTGGGGCACACACACTGTGGATCTTGTGGCCGAGTTGGAGAGCAGGCTTCCCACCTGAGAGACATCAGGGAGGAGGGGTCCTTCAGAGGAGCCCCATTACTGGTGGGTGCCAAAGAAGGGGGCCACCTCTTCAGCTGGGGAGGAGAGGGAGAGTGGCATCCAGAGGGAAGGGCATTGTAACTACAGGGTAGGGGAGGAGAGATGGGGATGAGGCTGGGGTAAGGAAGAGGGAGGAAAGGGAAAGGATGTAACAGAGGTGGAAGTTGAAAAAAGTGACAATGGCTGGAGTCTGTCATTTTTGGCGAGCCTCAGCAGAAGATAGGTCATGCAGGGACTTGTACTGTTGAATCTCCTTTGTAAGTTGAGCAGTGCAGTGAGTGTGGAGAGTGACAGTCATGACAGTTTACACACACAGGTGTCAGAACACAGGTGCTTCCCTCATGGAATGGATGTCCACAGTAACCACACAGAGGGTCCACCATACAGTGGGAATACTTATTCCCAAAACGCAAAAACCGGAGGGTGTCTCCCTCAAAGGACAGAATAAATGCACCAGTATGGGTCCAGTTGTCTTTATGACCCTTCTGCACATCTCAAACAAAGTGAATGCCATGTCAGTCCAGATTAGCCCAGAGTTTCATCAGTTTGCAGGATGAGGTCCCAATGAAAAATCACTCCCTGGACGATATTCAGTGACTACCGATTAGTAATAGACACTGGGACGTCGCCGAGACGATCACAAGCACAAAGAGCTACAGATCGGGCGGCAGAAGTAAATTTGATCAACAGGGAGCCCGACCGCATCTGAGAGACTTGTTCTCAATATTCTCCACAAGAAACAACCACTATGTGGCAGTGAATGTGTTTCTTTCATCCCAGTGTAGATCAGATGGTGGGAAATTTGTTTCATCCCAATATAGTGATCGTGGCTCTTCTCCCAGGATGTAGACAGGGCAGGGAAGGCTGCAGGGTGATACAAAGCAGCTTTCAATAAACATGTACCACTTGGAAAGTCAGCTGTTTGAAAAAGGCCAGATTTTTGCAGCTTGATACACTCATGTGCCAAGCATTCGCTCTGATCGCACCCAGTCCAATCAGGGAGTCCGCATGAGCACCACCCAGCAACAGCAAGGGCCACCTGGCACAGCAGCCATTGCCAGGAGTTCTGATGCTCCATGATGACAAGCAACCACTCCTTGGTACATTTGGGGAGGCAACAGCTCAGGTATCAGTAGTGTGATCCCTCTGTTTCAGGGGATTCAGGCAGGTGGGTACACAACAGTCCCACCACACGGATTGGCTTCACTTGGTGGTGATCTAGTGGTGTAGAGGGGGTGGGGGGCTTGGTGGTGAAGGAAGGGCTGGGGTGAGGAATCCACGCCATTGATGCTACAGAGGGAGTTCTTCCCCAAATGGCTCACACTAGAAACAGAAAATTTAGAAACGGAGGTCAAACGCCAAGGGGGACCAAAACACCAGAAAGGATGAAAGAAAACAGGCAAGAGAAAATAGAAAGGAATACAGGGAACCAGGGGGTATCAGATCGACATAGATCAGCACGCCAAGAGAGGAGAAAGAGGGGCAGTGGTGAAGGAGTGAGGATGGGGAGGGAGTGGCACAGTGAAGGAAATGCAACCAAAGGAAGGAAGAATGGACGGTAATAGCTCGGGGCCCCATATGCGCCATGCACAAACTCACAGAAGAACTGCGAGCCTCCTGGGAGGGGGGGGGGGGGGGAGACTGGTGAGGAGTAATGCTTACCATAATGTCTCCTGAGTGCTCACAAGCTCAAAAAGAAGACGAATCTCTGGCAGATGAGGTATTAATCAGTAGGGAACAAGACTCCATCTTACTAAGTCAACTTTATGAAACATACCTTTGATAGGTTCTACAGAAGAGAACTGTTTGGTAGTGTCTAAAGTTTCCCCATCCGACCTGGAATCAACCAAGTAATGGGGAAAGAGTTTTGCTCCAAGTCGGTGGGTATTACCCTTTTCCCCCTGAGTGGCCAGCGAGGGAAGGCCAAGGATGCAGAAATAGGAACAGAGAGAGAGAATCGTTCCTACCTGAAGAGACGTCCAGGGAAAAGCTGGAGTATAGAACTTAGCATACTTCATGTGCAAAGCATCCACCCTGTTACCGCTCACTCCAATCAGAGGCTCACCCTGTGGGCACCTCCCAGCTGCCAGTGGCCCAAAAGGACAAGCAACCACTCCTAGACATACATGAGGTCGTGACAGGTCACATATCTTAAATGTGATCTGGGCAGGATGGGGGGAGGAGCCTGAATGGGAAGATGTGCATATGGGGAAGGGACTACAGCTGAGGAGAGAAGAGAGGCGGCAGTAGCTCAGGGCCCCTTGTGTGCCACATACATACCCAGAAAAGAGATATGGCCCCCTGGGTGGTTTAATTTCATATTCCTTGTTACAAAGAACCTCATTTGAGGGTGACTGTCTCAATTCACCAGCCATTCCTAGCAGATGTAGCTCATTGGTTCTAACATGCATGATCACATTATTACTACTTAGTGAAATTTCTAGCACAGCAGTTCAAGGTGCATACACCCATGATTTATCAGCACTGGAAGAAAAAAGAAGCATCCCCAATGAATGGACGATCATCATTTCCTGTAGCTCACTGAAAGGAATTGGGGGATGAATTCTCGCCTCAGTACTGAACTTTGATTTCGCTTTGTCGCGCCTAAGTACATCATATCGACATCCATAGCTTGTTTTTCTGATAAGTGACATGATGTATACCACAATCACGGTGATATAATAGTATTTTGAAAAGCATTGGGTTTCCTCAGATGTCAGTATAGGTGACGCAAGAGAAGACGTCCAATTATAGTGGAGTAACTAGAGCCGACGACCTGAAAGTAATGACGTGCATGAGGATATGCTGATGTAATCCAGGCTCGGCGCTGTCAACCCACAATACGTAACTGCTTGACGCCCAGCGCGTTTTGCAGCGATCGACTGCTGCGGTATAGATTCCACGTGGAAGTAACAAAGTTGTGAGCACTTATTACAGGAGATGTTCCTATCTAGACGCGGTACTCATTAGTAGCAAGGAAACCAACACTACACCACAGCGTTACAATTAGGTTCGCCACGGAGGAATGATGCTACAACTGGTAAGTCCCTGGCGTTGGCAGCAATCAGAAAAAAGCGGGCAGTCGACGTGAAGTTGTCTGTCAGGATCCGATGTGCAACGAAACCGAACTACAGGCCCATTGGACAATTGTTCTTCAGGTAAATGTACATATTTATTGCAATAGTGCATTTTTCTCATCTTCATGTCATATGCATTTGAATAATGACTGATAATGCGCGAATTATGCCTATCTCATTATTTCATTAACAGCTGCGTGCAGTCTTACCTAGCCACAGTCGAAGGGAAAAAGGTGTGTGTGTGTGGGGGGGGGGGGGGGGGGGGGGCGCATCGTTCCTGCACTCCCGGCTTCTGTGTGTGCTGTACACACATAGTACACATGGGCGGCGCGCTCCTGGATGTGGCTTTTCTTTCAATTTTAAAAACAATTTCGATATTATTTGCTACTTTTAGTACACAGCAACTTAACCAAGTGAACCAAACGTAAAATAGCCAGCGACCCATTTTTCACTGCACACCCTTCGAATTTTATGCTACAGGATACTTGGGAATTAAGTACCACAGAAACTATGATCAATATCGAAAAACAGACACTATTTCATCGAGCTGTGATATGGCTCTATCAGGTACGAAAGACATCAATTTTGTACACCAGTTGCTTTCCTCAGAATCGAATGAGACGTATTGTGTACAGTTGTGAATAAAAGTGCATGTTTTTAATTTTTTAAAACGAAAAACTAACTCCAAGAGTTGATTCAGCTTTTCTTAATTTACATACAGGACTTTTTTATAGATTTTATTGAGGTTTTATTGTTTACAGCAAGAAAATCGAAAAACATTTTGTTCACTTAGACGTACCACTGTCAGCCGTTTCGTGGGAACTGCTCGATAGTTTTCTCTTGCCACTGCTCATTATTTCTATCAGTACATCAAACAATTGTTTACTTGTAGGTAAACCCAGCAGCTGAAATGCAGAATTAATAAAACAGGAAACGTATCCGTTCCTCTTTGGCTTCAGACACAGCTGTTTACTCTTTTTGAATATGGCAGGCTTCGCGCATGCACACTTAATTTTGGCGCATGGACTGCAGTTTCCGCTCTGCATACACTATTCTGTGCTCTCACTATGAGTCTACTTCAGTACCTGTCTGCTTACCAGTGTGTACCTGCCACTGTGTCATGTGGGTCATGTTATGTTCGTTGTATACTATGTTACGCAGCCCTGAGTGTAGTATAATGTGCGACATTATTTTACGTGAAGTGGTCTACTAAAGGGTATAGTGGTACTCTCGCTAGTGTTCTCAACAGAAGTTTACCGCCAGTATTCACATGTTTACAAATCTCAGGAGGTTATGGACCAGGTTCCGAGCTTCCTAGATTTGTAGGTTGTTGTACCCAGGTATCCAGACAACTGTCTGTTAAAAAAGGTTAAGAGATTGGGAATAACCTGGCTTTATTTGATGTCCAGGATACTGCTTCATAAGAAGAATTGTTTTACTCAACAAAGATGGCGACGAATTGATTGCCTGGTTGGTTAGTTGACTGGGGGACAGGAACAAGCAGTGAGGTGGCACAAACCAGGGGAGGAACAACACTAAGAGCACAGTCCAGTCAAGGGGAAGGGAACACGGGCAAACAAAGAGGAATAGTAACATCGGAGCAGCAGGAAGAGTAAAGAACAGCGGGGAGAAGGGAAACAGCGAGAACAGGGACGCCCAGAAATGCTATGCGTGATGGGGCACCAGCACTATCACCGATCCTTCCCGATCCCCACAGCATACCACCATCATGGCGATGGGGGCAACACCAGAGGGAGAAGACAAGAAAAGGGGAAACAAAACGGCACAGAAGACCAGACAAAACATAGGGAAAAGAGGGAGGAGAACCTGGCTGGTGTGGAGGCAAAGCCAAAGCCTCCATAACCAGCGCCAGTGCTAACCAAGGGACTCCAGCTCTAGAGGGAAATTCAGGTACTTAAACTTGACAGGACAAACCAATTTCGTGAGGAAAACTGAGGACAGATGTGACCATGTGAGGGTCGTCTGCTAACACCCAGGAAGGTGAGAGGCCTTATTTAATGCAAAGGCCAAAAAGATGGGAGCAGTTCAGTAAAATGTGAGTCACTGTGAGGGGTCCTCACAGCTACGAAGGGGAAGGTGGGGGGGGTCAGCTCATTGCGGAATAAAAAAAGCATGAGACAACATATTATGGCTGATAAAAAGACGGCAGAGGATGGTAGATTCCCGTTGGGGGACGAGGAGGGAGGAACACTATGTGGTGGGAGTCTCCTTGATCGCACAAATTTTATTAGAGGGTCGGTCCACAAGTGAACAAAAAGGGATCTGACGTAAAGTCACATATATCTGCCCTTGGAGCGGTCTTGGAGAATGGGGAGGAAGGTGGCCACCCCTCCTAGCCAAACGATTGGTAAGTTGAATGAGATTTTTACTCTGCAGAGGAGTGTGCGCTGATATGAAACTTCCTGTCAGATTAAAACTGTGTGCCGGACCGAGACTCGAACTTGGGACATTTGCCTTTCGCGGGCAAGTGCTCTAGCAACTGACCAAGCACGACTCACGCCCCGTCCTCACAGCCTTACTTCTGCCATTCCCTCGTCTCCTACCTTCCAAACTTTACAGAAGCTCTCCTGCGTGGATGGTGATCCATGCCAACAATAGACGTGAAGGCATATCTCATTACTGACGGATTTAGAGCCATCAGTGTAAAAAATAATGACATCCTGAAATTCCTGTAAGAGTGGGCGGAATAAACAATGGAACACCATTGGCACAAAGGAGGCTTTCGGATCCCAGAAGAGATTCATCCAAATCCAGGGCTGAGGAACTAATCAAGGGGGATGGGGTGTATGGGAGAGAACTTGGACAAACAGAGCCAATGGAAATTGTGGCAGACAAGCGAGGTGGAGCCTAACTGGTAAACACACCCTAGGGCAGGCAGCGGGCAGGTGATACATCGAAACTATGAAAAGAATAGAATAGAAGGATGAGCAGAGGAAGAGTGGATAGTGATGGCACAGGAAACAAGGAGCTGGGACTGCCAAACTGAAAGGGGAGGGATCTCAGCATCAACAAGAAGACTATTGACAGGGCTACTGTGAAAGGCACTGGTGGTTAAACCGATACCACAGTGGTGAAGAGTATGAGTATGGAAGGGGCAGCTGATCTATAAACTTAACAACCATAGTCCAGACGAGACAGACCTAATGCCTGATAAAGGTGGAGAAGGCTCAAACGATCCACAACCAAAAACGTGTGAGCAAGGAAGCGAAGGCCATTGAATTTACGAAAACAACCAATCTTCAGAAGGCAGGTAAGGGGCAACCAAGTAAGCTTGTTGTTAAAAGAAGACCCAAGAAATAGAAATGGGAGACCATTGTCAGATTTGGGCATTGAGGTAGAGCTCTGGTCCTGGATGGACTATAGAACGGCGACAAAAATGCAACATCCTCGACTTAAGAGGAGAGAATTTAAAACCATGTATGGGTGTCTATACAGAAGCGCACTGGATGGTACCTTCGAGCTGTCACTCCACAGAGGCCACCAAGAGGGAGCTAGCATGAATACAGAAATCCACACACAGAGCGTGGGTGACCAGTGGTCTAGCGGAGACCACAAGTCCATTAATAGAGATGAGAAAAAGTAGGGCGCTTAGTAAGGAGCCCTGTGGAACGCCATTCTCCTGGGTATGTGGAGATCTAAGGCGAGTGCCAAGGTGAACTCCGAATGACCACTGAGACAGCAATTGGCGAATAAAAATTGTGAGGGGGCCCCAAAACCACATTCAGGGGGCACAAGGAGAATGTGACTCTTTAAGTGCCGTCTAGCCTTTCGTTCCCTGTATGTTACCACTGCTACCTTTATAACTTCAAAGATAATATTCCATTTAACGTTGTCAAAAGCTTTATCTACGTCTACAAGTCCTATAAACGCAGGTTAGCCTTTCCTTAATCCGTCTCCTAAGAAATGTCTTATTGCCTGACGTGTCCCTACATATTTCCGAAATCCAAACTGATCTTCTCCGAGGTCGGCTTCTACCAGTTTCTCTATTATTCTGAAAAGAATTCGTTTTAGTATTTTGAACCTATGATTTATTATCTGATAGTTCGTTAATTTTCACACCGCGTCTGCGTTCTCTCGAATTATTAAATTCTTCTTGAAGTATGAGGGTATTTCGCCTGTCTCATACATCTTACACACCAGGTGGAAGAGTTTTGTCATGGCTGTCTTCTCAAGGCTATCAGTATTTCTGACGGAATGTCTATTACTCCGGGACCTCGTTTCAATTAACATCTTTCAGTGCTATGTCAAATTCTTCTAGCAGTGTCGTATCTCTCATCTATGTCCTATCCATTTCTATATTATAGCATTCAACCTCATCTCCCTTGTATAGTCTCCATCTGTATACTCTTTCCATCTTTCCCTTTTTGCCTAGGACTGGTTTATCATCTGAGTTCTTGATATTCATACAGTTGCTTCTCTTTTCTTTAAAAGTCTAATTTTCCTATAGGCAGTATATTTTTCCCCTAGTGAAACGTACTTTTAAATCGTTGCATTTGTCCTTTAGCAGTTCGTGTTTAGCCATTTTGCGCTTCCTGAGAGTCTCGTGTAGACGTTTATATTCCCTTTCGCCTGCTCCATTTACTATATTTTTATATTTTCTCCCTTCATTAATTAAACTGAGTACGGCCTGTGTTATAAGGTCTCTACCTGGCCTTATCTTTTTACCTATTTGATCCTCTGTTTTCACTGTTTCATCCTCAGAACTATTCATGCAATTTTTTGCATTTTTAATCTACAGTTCATAGCCCATAAATTGTGACCAGAGTCCACAGCAAGCCCATGGAAATATCTTACAATTTTTAAAGCTTGCGCCGAAATCTCTGTCCTGCCATTATTAAATCAATCTGAGACCTACCATTGTTTTTGTGTGTCCAACCTTCTTAATTGTTAACCAAAGTGTTAGCTATGATTAAATTATACTGTGTGTAAAATTCTACCAGGCAGTTTCCTCTTTCATTCCCTTCTCCCTGTCCATATTCACCTACTATTTTTCCATCTATTCGATTTCCTGCTATCTAATTCCAGTACTTGGTTACAAATTTTCGTATCCCCTAACTACATGAATTATTTCTTTTCTATCATACATTTAACTCAATCTCTTCACCTGCAGAGCTATTTGGGGTATAAACTTGCACTGCTATGGTAGGTGTGGGCTTTGTGTCTATCTTGGTTACGAAAATGCATTCACTATGCTGTTCATAGTATCTTACCCGCATTTCTATTTTCAAAAAAAAAAAAAAAAATGGTTCAAATGGTTCTGAGCACTATGGGACTTAACATCTGAGGTCATCAGTCCCCTAGAACTTAGAACTACTTAAACCTAACTAACCTAAAGACATCACACACATCCATGCCCGAGGCAGGATTCGAACCTGCGACCGTAGCAGTCGCGCGGTTCCGGACTGAAGCGCCTAGAACCGCTCAGCCACCGCGGCCGGCTTTCTATTTTCTTATTCATTATTAAATCCACTCCTGGATTATCCCTATTTGACTTTGTATTTATAACACTGTATTCACCTGACCAGAAGTCCTGTTCCTCCTGCCACCAAACTTCAATTCCCAATACATCGGACTTCAACCTATTTATTTCCCGTTTTAAATTTTCAAACCTACCTACCCGATTACGAGGTGTAAAATCCCCCGCTCCGATCCGTAAAATGCTAGTTTTGTTTCTCCAGATGATATTTCCTGAGTAGCTCCCTCCCGGATATCCGAATGGGGGATTATTTTTCCTCCAGAATATTTTGGCCAAGAGGACGCTGTCGTCATTTAACCATATAGTAGAGCCGTATGCCTTCAGCAAAAACAACGGCTGTAATTTCCCCTTGCTTTCAGGCGCTTGCAGTACCGCCATAGCAAGTCTGTTTTGGTTGGTGTTACGAAGTCACAGCAGTTAATTATCCAGACTGTTGCCCTGCAGCTATTGAAAAGGCTGCCGCCCTTTTGCAGGAACCAAATTTACCTCTCAACAGATACCACTCCATTGCGGTTGCACCTACGGTACAGCTGTATGTACCTCTGAGGCACGCAGGCCATCCTACCGACTGCGAGGTTCATAGGGTGGTGAACAAAGTTAGCATGCATAAAATTGGGACAGCATATTGCAGGATTATGCTCTGGAGAAGTTTGTTTAGCAACAGTAGTTGGAGAGACTTGCTATGTTATGACAATAAAAACGTGTCCTCTCCAGAATTGACAAGAAATTGATCGTCTATAAGAATGTTGACTGAAGAAGCAAACTCAGCTGAATTTAATAGTAATCACTATAATATTTTTACACAAGAATCAAAAATTAGGTGCAATTGAAGATATTAATGATGTTTCTAAGCTGGACACAGACAGGAAAAGTAACTCTTTGGGAATGGTTATTGTGTTCAGTTGGCGTAGAAGATTTGTTGTTGTTGTTGTGGTTAAAAAAAAATGGTTCAAATGGCTCTGAGCACTATGGGACTCAACATCTTAGGTCATAAGTCCCCTAGAACTTAGAATTACTTAAACCTAACTAACCTAAGGACATCACACACATCCATGCCCGAGGCAGGATTCGAACCTGCGACCGTAGCAGCCTTGCGGTTCCGGACTGCAGCGCCAGAACCGCACGGCCACCGCGGCCGGCGTGGTTCAAAATGGTTCAAATGGCTCTGAGCACTATGGGACTCAACTGCTGAGGTCTTTAGTCCCCTAGAACTTAGAACTAGTTAAACCTAACTAACCTAAGGACATCACACACATCCATGCCCGAGGCAGGATTCGAACCTGCGACCGGAGCGGTCTCGCGGTTCCAGACTGCAGCGCCAGAACCGCGCGGCCACTTCGGCCGGCTGTTGTTGTGGTCTTCAGTCCTGAGACTGGCGTAGAACATTAGGTCATTTAAATGCAAAGGATCTTATAAACAGGAGACTATTCGTCGCCTTAATATTTCATTCTACAACTATTTATCCTGATTTTACTGCTATTTCATGGCCATTTGTTGTCACTGACGTAATGCTGCAGCTGCTCTTGGAGCAGTTTATACCCCATGCTGCCATTTCCAGTAGTTACTAAGGCTATCTCTTGTACTTATATTTTAGTTATATCATTTTTACTGTATATTTTTTGAGTCAGCTTCCATGTTGCTCTGTTTACAGAGTAACCGTCTCAAGACTGTCTAACACTAAAACCCGTCTTTCTTCTTTTTTTTTTTTTTTAAATAAAATTCGATGCTGTCTATGACACTTGTGCAGAAAGATTTGCAGTATCCTGCTGCATCCATTTTCAATAAGCTACCACAAGAATTCAAAAATCTTAGAAGTAATACACGCGCTTTCAAATCGAAGCTGAAGAGTTTCCTTATGGGTTACTCTACCTATTCTGTCGAGGAGATCCTTGAAAAATTAAGCTGATTCCCGTGTTATATTGAGGATTGCGTTTACATAAACTAATGGCCTGTCTTTTTTATGTTCATAAACATTTTATTTTATCTGTTATTACTGTTATGTTGTAATTTTATCTACGGGCACGTTCCATGACCTTCGAGATTTGCTCTTCTATTTGGTCCTACGGAACTAGACGTGTAAAATAAAAATAAAATAAAACATTATTATATATTCTTTAAAAACAATGTTCCAAAAACTTTATAATGATCGTTTGTTGGTTGATTGGTTGTCGCAGTTAAAGGCACAGAACTGCGAAGTCGATCGTTTGTCTTGTGTTCCTACGTAGCTGTTTAAGTTTGTCAGGAAAAATAAACACTGTTTCCAGTAATAAGGAACTCATTCTCATTCTCTTTCTCACAGACACATTAACAAATGAGATTATTGCACTAACATTCAAAACAAAATACGTATAATGACACTGCGTCGGCGCTTGACTTTCAGCTGCGCTGGAGATCTAAGAATTACAGTTTGAACTGCCAGACTTGCTGTGCTATATTTTGACATCAGTTTTGTGCTATGTCAGCAGGTCCTTTGCGTCTCCATTTCCTGCGATCCGTTGCTTCTCTCTGAATGTTTCTGTATATACTGTCGTCCATTACATCACCCATGACCTGAAACTTCTCCCCCGCCTCTTCCCTTCCGTGTATCCCTCTACTGCCTTTTATAACCCCCCCCCCCCCCCCCCCACCTCCTTTGTTAACAATGTCCAATGCAGCTTCGTTTTCTTCTTTTTATTACATTCAGTAATTGTCTTTGCTTTCCCACTCTTCTCAGTACATTTTTTCACTATCAATTCAACTTACTCTCTCCATTCTCCACCATGTGCGCATCTAAATGCCTCCAGCTTCGTTCTATCTTTTTTCCGCGCTGTCCACGTCTTAGCAATATACAGGAGGACACTCCATACAAAACATTTTATTGGTCTTTTTCTTAACTCTTCGTCCATATTGCCTCTTTCGCTATGATATCTTGGTTTTAATTTCTGTGATGTTCTTCCAGTCGGTTTCTATCCTGTTTCCGAGATAAAAGCCTTGAACGTGTTGTAATGCTTCTCCATTCAGCATTATATTTATCCTTTTATTTCCTCCTAGTGCCATTATTTCCGTTTTCTTTCTATTCGTTTTCATTCCATGAACTTTAACCCTTAGCTTCAGTGCTATCAACTATATCCTGTAATTTCTTTTCAGCTGTTGCTAAGAGGATCATGTCATCTGCAAACCTCAAACATCTAATTTTTATCCCCATGTAATTTAGTGGTCAGTGGTCAGTCACATTTTATAAGTATAGATTGAAATGCGTAGGAGGCATATCAGCCTTGTCTTACTCCTTTTTCTATTTCTATCCTACAAGTATATTCTCCTCTCACTTTCACTGACGCTTTTTGACTTAAATGTAGATGGTCTATAAGTAGTTTGCTTTTCCAGTCCATTCTCTTTTCCCTAATAGTTGCAAGTCATGCCTAGTCCCATTATCAAACGTCTTTTCTAAGACTAGAAGACATATGCATGTGTCTTCCTCTTTCAATAAACCTCTCGCCCAGAACTCGCAAGAGTCCTGTTACATCTTTTGTGCCTGTGTTCCATCTAAAACCAAATTGCTTTTCACCAGATTCTCCTTCATTACCACTTGCAGCCATTTATTAATGATTCTTAACAAACCTTTAGTTGAGTGTGAAAGAAGCCTGTGCTCGTTGCATTTCTTGGTTCCTTCTTTCCTTGGTATTGGAATCATTACTCTTGTCAGAAAGTCCTCTAGCCGTTCACTACTGATACATTTTGCTGCTAACTTCAGTATTTCTCTTACTCCACCTCGATTCAAACATTCCAGGATTTCTCCTAATATCTGAACCTATATCTGAAATCCTAGTGAGAAGATGACATGGCTACCCCGTGACTGTCCTATTTGAATAAACAGATTGGTTTGTCGTCGTTGGCCAATTTCGATTAGAAAAAGTGGTTCAAATGGCTCTGAGCATTATGGGACTTAATTTCTGAGGTTATCAGTCCCCTAGAACTTAGAACTACTTAAACCTAACTAACCTAAGGACGTCACACACATCCATGCCGATGGCAGGATTCGAACCTGCGACCGTAACGGTCGCGCGGTTCCAGACTGTAGCGCCTAGAACCGCTCGGCCACCCTGGCCTGCTTTCGATTAGACTGTAATTATTTTATTTCGTGCACTTGCGATCACATATATGTGTCAACTGCAGATCATACGTGATCTCTTAAATAAAAAGAAAATGCTAAAGCACGTCCAAATCCATTGTCAACCACCAATTCTCAAATTGAGGACACAACACAAATCGTTTTCTGGTATCTCAGTAGGCTAAGTTAAAAAAAAATAAAATAAAATAAAATCAAGGTTATTTAATGAGGGGTCTTGTTAACCATGAATCTTGGTATAGGTCAACATGGATACTGGAAAGTAATGTGCGTTGTGTGGTCCATTTCGCAGCAGCACTTGCGTATTTTGGACATTCTCCAGAGTCATGAGTTCTGTTAGTGCACACACTATCTGATTATGAAGACACACGCACATAACTATCCAGTTGACTCGTGACCGGAGTCGATCTGGATAATCAAATATCCGGATAGTTGGATAAATCATGGAAACAGGTCATTAATTTAAAAAATCTAAGTTTTTGTGTTCATACTACTCTAGTATTTATTTAATGACTACAGAAGAACGTTTGGATATTTTACAGTACTGTACTTACTTACTTACTAGGTCAGCTCTTCAAAATATCGGTCATAGTAAGTTTTTTTGCTGTCTTCAATCGTTTTGGTGCAACCACGTCTCGCATCAGCTTGACTGAGCAGCTGTACATGGTCACTCTCAGGCTGCTGTTCCATGTTACTGTAGTATATAGACACGCAAACGCCTCGCCAGCTGACGGTCCCGCATCTGGTTCAGTGACAATGTCATCTTCCTGGTCATCAGTTTCTTCTCCCTCACTCTGAATGATTTTATCGACACAGAATTTGGAATCTAGAGTCAGAAGAATCACAAGCAGTCCCATCGCCTACATCCTCTGCACTGCAATCGCATCGTTCAAGAATTTTCAGGAAAAAAAATGGTTCAAATGGCTCTGAGCACTATGGGACTCAACTGCTGAGGTCATTAGTCCCCTAGAACTTAGAACTAGTTAAACCTAACTAACCTAAGGACATCACAAACATCCATGCCCGAGGCAGGATTCGAACCTGCGACCGTAGCGGTCTTGCGGTTCCAGACTGCAGCGCCTTTAACCGCACGGCCACTTCGGCCGGCCAAGAATTTTCAGAAGAATGTTTTAAGTCCTGAAATGATATTTCGTCCTTTGTCGCTTCTCTTTCCTCCTCTACCTTTTCACGCTTCTCTTCATCATCGTCTTTCTGTGCCTCATCTTTGGTTGAAATCCTTTCAATTCATTCCAAACTCTTTTTCATGTGATAGTCTTACAATTAGCCAAATTTAATGCTTCCGACAGTATGTAAGAGGAAGCTTTTAAATTCAGGTTTTGATAAGCCATACTGCCTTCATCATTTCCGTCTTCCATAAAAAGCTTCCTCAATAGTTGTCTTCTGTAATGTCGCTTCATAATTTCGATAACCGATTGGTCCACTGGCTACATCAAACTAGTTACGGTTGGTGGCATGAAGTGTCTTTTGAAACATCCATCTCTATCAAGAAGTCTTTGTGTGAGTGATGGGTGCACTGTCTAGAATTAAAATCACCTTACTGCCTCCTTTTCCTATGGCTCTTTCGTAGTTCTTTACTTCATGTATGAAGGCAGCAGACATCCATGCCTGTGATTCTTTTAAAAGATGTGAGGTCTCACCTTCTTGAAAGCCCGGTGGTTTTCTATTTTCCTATCATCAAAACAGGTATTTTGTGGTTTCCCGTAAAGTAAGCACAGTAACATACTCTTGCCTAACCTTACAGCCAAGGGCACTAGTTTCCCGTTTAGAAGCTAGATTTGTTTCAGGCAAAGCCTTCCGAATATGGCCTGTCTCATCCGCGTTGCATAAAAATTCAGCGTCCAAAGATTCTGCCTCAATTTTGATTTTTTCAGGAAAATATTCTACAGATTTTGGGTGTGCTGATAGTTTTTCACGACTTAAAGCCAACTTGTGAATTTTAAATGGAGACAAACAGTAGATCTTCTCGGCTAAAAGTTTTATTTTTTCGCAACGATCGGCCTGTAAGAGGGTTTCCCAACGCTCGCTCCTGCAAAAACCATTAGATATGGCGTCCTCAAGCTCTGTTTTCAGCTGTTTTCATCACGTTTCTCGACGAACTCTTACCGTCATTCTCAAGGTCAGAGTTGAGAACTGAGGAACTGTTTGAATTTTTTTATATTCTCACGGTAAACATCTCAGCTAACTGGTTACCTCTCACGCCTTTGTCTAATTCTCCAAGGACTTATTTTGTCTGTCAGTGATAAGACAGCGCATTGCCTTTTAGAAGACAAGCCGCACAGTAAATTGAAACAGAGGACACGGAAGACGGAACGTACAGTGACAAATCTATATATACTTGGTCTCGGTCAGGTGTTCGGTTTTTTTTACCGAACTGTTCCGTATTTTACGTCCGAGTTCGATACCGAAGTACGAGTGGTTCAGTATTTTTAGAACTTCCTTCATATCACTGATTTATGTACTGACTTGCAAAGATCAAGTAAATAAACATTTGTTGCGCTGTTGCCAGCCAGCGCGTCCTGTGTTCGTGTTATTGATTGATTGTAGTCCGTCTCGCTCTCTCTCTCTGTGTATTCGGCTGGAGCCCTCCAGGTACGCCAACCTACGCCGAACACCTGTTACTCAGTTGAACCTCAGAGTTCAACACTGTTGCGTTTTGATTTTATTGAGTGTAGAGCTTCGTATGTGTATCTAATCTATCACTATATTAACAGAACATAGCAGAAAGGAAGATCCCACCTTTTTGTTACCTTTATATTAGTGCGTTACAATATTTTAATCGTATATACTCCATGTCTTATGGCCAACAATTTCTGCGGGTATACCTACCCTCTCCTAAAACCTATTTTTATGGTGCATTATGTTTTATTTTTTTGAGTGTTACAGAAATACTGCAAAGAATATCTTGATGTTTCGTGCAGCTCTCCACTGTTTTATCCTTTGCAAACCTCTTCATCACAGAACAACTACTGCAACCTATGTCTTTCCGAATCTGCTTACTATATGCAGCTCTTGGCCTCCCTCTACGATTTTTACACTGCACACTTCCCTCCGATACTAAATTATATCTCGTCCCTCTCTGTCCCAGACTGTGTCCTAATTGATCCTCCTAGTCAAGTTGTGCCACAAATTTCTTTTCTCCATTATTCTACCTATATACATATATATACGATGTTAAATTTCTCTTCAGGAAAACTTTTCTTGCCATTGTTAATCTACATTTCTTATCACTTCTACTACGGCCATTATCAGTTATTCTGCAGACCAGACAGCAAAACTCATCTAATTCCCACATCATGAGCTTCAAATCGACTACATTTCATTATCTTTGTTTTGCTTTTGTTCGTGTTCACCTTACGTGGTCCTTTCAAGACACTGTCCGTTCCATCTCTGACAGTTACGATATCATTGGCAAACCTTGAAGTTTTTATTTCTTCTTCCTGAAACAATTCCTTCTCCCAAATTTCTTGGGTTTTCTTTATTGCTTGCTGAACGTACAGATTGAATAACATCGGATGTAAGCTACAAACCTGTCTCACTCCCTTCTCAACCACTGCTTTCCTTTCATGCCCCACGACTCGTAACTGTTCTCTGGTTTCTGTACAAGTTTTAACAGCCTTTCACTCCTTGCGTTTTATCCCTGCTACCTTCACAATTTCCACGAGTATTCCAGTTACCATTGTCAAAATTCTTCTCTAAGTGTAGAAACGGTGTAAACGTAGGTTTGCCTTTCCTTAAACTCTCTTCTAACTTTACTCGTATTGGCAGTATTGCCTTGTGTCTTCCTACGTTTCTCCGGAATCCAAACTCATCTTCCCCGAGGTCAGCTTCTACCATTTTTTCCATTCTTCTGTAAAGAATTCGTGTTAGTATTTTGCAACCATAACTTATTAAACTGATAGTTCGATAATATTCACAGTTGTCAGTACCTGCTTTCTTTGTAATTCTTCTTGAAGTCTTAGGGTATTTCGTCTGTCTCCTACATCTTGGACACCAGATGGTAGGCTTTTGTCATGGCTGGCTCTCCCAAGGCTATCAGTAGTTCTGACGGAATGTCGTCTGCTCCCAGGGCCATGTTTCGACTTAGGTCTTTTAGGGCTCTGTCGAATTCTTCTCGTAGTATCTTACCTCACATCTACATCCCTTCCATTTCTGTAATATTGCCTTCAGGTTCATCTCTCTTGTATAGACTCTCTAACAGTCCTTCCCCCTTCAGCTTTCCTTTCTTTGCTTAGCTTTGGTTTTCCATCTGAGGTCTTGACATTCATGCATCTGCTTCTCTTTTCTCCAGAGGCCTCTCTTCTTCCTGTAGGCGATATTAATGTTTCCCCTAGTGAAACATGCTTCTAGGTCGTTACATTTGTCCTCTAGCCATTCCTGCTTAGCCAATTTGCGCTTTCCATCAATCTCATTTTTTAAACTTTTGTACTCTCATTCACTTGCTTCATTTACTGCCTTTTTGTATGTTCTCCTTTCATCAATTAAATATAGTATCTCCTGTGTTATCCAAGGATTCGTACCACCCCTTGTCTTTTGACCTATTTGACCCTCTACTGCCTTCATTGTATCGTCTCACAAAGCTACCCACACACATACTGTATTCCTTCCCCCTGCTCCAGTCAATCGCTGCCTAATACTGCCTCCGAAACTTTACCTCTGGTTTTTTTTAACTTATCTGCGTCCATCTCTTTAATTTACTATGTTTTTGCAATTTTTTCAGTTTTAATCTACAGTAGATAACCAATAAATTGTAGTCAGGGTCCACGTCTGCCCCTAGAAATGTCTCACAATTTAATATCTGGTTCCGAAATCTCTGTCTTAACATTGCGTACTCAAATCTGTCATCTTCTGGTGTCTCCATGATTGTTAAAGTGTTTGCGATGATTAAATTATGCTGTGTGCAAAATTCTACGAGGCGGCTACCTCTTTCATTCCTCTCCCCCAGTCCATATTCACCTTTTATTTTTCCTTCTCTTCCTTTTGCTACTATAGAATTCCAGTTACAATCACAAATTTTGGTCTGCCTTAACTATCTGAAAATTTTCTTTTATCTCATCACTGACTGGCATATAAACTTTTACTACTGTGGTAGGCGTGGGCTTCGTGTCTATCCTCCCTACGGTGATACGTTCGCTGTGTTGTTCATAGTAACTTACCCGTATTTCTATTTTCTTGTTCGTTATCAAACACTTCTGCATTACCACTATTCCATTTTGTAATTACAATCCTATATTCACCTGGCCAAAATTCCTGTTCCTCCTGCCACAGACCATCACTAATTCCCACTATACGTAAATCCAACCTATCCATTTCAGATTTTCAGATTTTCTAACCTACCTATCTTGCATTCTACGCTACGTTCCGTGTAGCGCCGGTTTTGTTTCTCCCGACGACATCCTAAGTAGTCCCCGCCCGGAGATCCCAACGAGAGACTACTTTACCTCCAAAATATGTTACCCAAGAGGATGCCATCATTTAATCATACAATAGAGCTGCATGCCCACGGGAAAAAATACGGCTGTAGTTTTTCTTGCTGTTCGCAGTACCAGCACAGTATGGCCGTTTTGGCTTATGTTACAGGGCCAAATCAGTCAGTCATCTAGACTGGAAAGGCTGCTGCCCGTCTCCTGAAACCACACGTTCGTCTGGCCTCTCCGTTGTGGTTGCATCTACAGTACGGCCATCTATATCGCTGAGGCATGCAGGCCACCTCACCAACGGCAAGGTACACGGTTCGTGGGGGTGGGAGGAGTATTATGTACATAACAGAAAATACAGATTCTCTGCCGAGGAAATAATTCTTCACGGCTCTTGCTCTTTTAAAAAGGATTAGTCTAGCGGACGACAAACGCCAGGTTTGTTCATCTTCAGTGTACAGAATGACGGACTGAAGGTTCTTGTTCAACCCTGTAATGGCAAGAAACATCTTTTATCGGTGCATCCAATAAATGTTTCAAGCAGTATTGTCCTACCTTCTGGAGATTTAGTAGAGAAAATAGCTTCATTGTCACTCACTAAAACCTATTACGCTGCAAAACATCGACATAGTTTCAATTCCTCCAACTGTAGTAATAAATTACATTCTGTACTCTATAATGACGGAGGTAGCTCAAAGGTGCAGCTAGAGGCGGCTCTCAAAAGTAATGTTTTGGTGCCATGTTGTACAGAAATTGTAAAAAACTAGAAGATTAAAACAGTCACCTACATAAATAAAAATCAATTGTCACATGTATGAAATAATATCAATTAAGAACCGCTCAACAGATATACGAGGGTTGGAACTTAAATAGTGGCAACTATTTATTCACAACCGATACAAAAGAGTTACATGTTTGCACCTGTTACTGTCCTTCAAAGTAGTCACCAGCGTTGTGTAGAAGCCGTTGCCAGCGATGTGGGAGGCGTAGTATATGGTTAGCAGAGCCTGTTCTGTTGATGGTGCGAATGGAGCGGTCTACTGCCTGTCGAATCTCTGGAACAGTTATGAAGCGAATGCCACGAAGTGGTTCCTTCGTCTTCGGAATCGAATCAAAGTCACAAGGACTTAAGTCCGGGGAGTATGGAGGACGGTACAGTACTTTCCAATCCCATCGACCGAACAGGGCACCCACAGCTTGCGCTGTATGCGCCTGCGCTTTGTCGTGCAAAATGATGGGTGGGTTGCGCAGAAAGCGTCACCGCTTCTTTCGCAAAGCTGGTCGCAGGTGATGCTCCAAAAACGAACAGTAATACTGTGCATTGACGCTCTGCCGTGGAGGAACGTAATGCATTAAGATAACACCATCATAGTCGTACACGAGAATCACCTTAACTTTCACCATACTGGGGCTCTGACGCGCTTTAGACTTTCTCGGCGACCCATAATGACACCATTCTTTGGATTGGCGTTTCAGTTCGTACGATGAGGCCCATCTCTCATCCAGTGTTGCGATACGGCGTAAGAAAGCCTCTCCTTCGCGCTCATAGCACTCCCAAGTGCATCTGAGCAGCGTCGTAACGCATCCATTTCTGCATTTCCGTCAAGTCATGCGGAACCCATCGTGATGCAATTTTTCTCAAGCTCAGGCGTTCCTTCAGGTGTGAAGCACAGTCGTATGCGCTAATCCGATTTCGTGGGCGAGCTCACGAATTGTATGGCGTCGATCACTGTCCACTAACGCGGCAACAGCATGCACTTCTTCTTCAGAGACGCTAGGACAAATTGCCCGATGCATGTCTGCCACAGTTTGCCGACCTTCTTTGAAGGCTTTTAC
Source organism: Schistocerca serialis cubense (assembly GCF_023864345.2). Taxonomy (NCBI): domain Eukaryota; kingdom Metazoa; phylum Arthropoda; class Insecta; order Orthoptera; family Acrididae; genus Schistocerca; species Schistocerca serialis. Next base: position 847,342,243 of record NC_064641.1, on the reverse strand, counting down.
CCAACGTGCCACTGTTCTGTATGGCAATGCCGATTCCCCGCACGCCTCTTGAAGACCTTGATGACACTGTCGTGATGTACGACCTCTGGCACATTAGATCTTGATCCAACTCCGTTGTTCTGTTTCGAAAACATAGTGACACCGTTACGTTAGATCGCTCGCTCAAAAGTGGCTGTGCTGCCCCAGATTGTGCGCAAGCCGGTGACGTGGGACGGGCGAGTCCATTTCCTCGGAGGTGAGGTAGGTATGTCAACAACGTCTGCTATCAGTGACAATAGTAGATTCCATTGCATAGCGTCTCCACAGCAGTGTTGCCACTATTTAAGTTCCAACCTAAGTAGTTGATTCTTGTCTTTGTTGTGTTCCTTATTGTAAGGACAAGGTTTGTATGAATGAATATTTTTATAAAATCCACCGGAAAACCCAAACGACATTCAATTGTGAAAGGTCTTGACATTAACAGCTCGGCCGATTTGGTTGATTTTTCGGTTGTGTTCGTGATTGTGGATGGTAATGGTATTTTTACTATGAAAACGAAAATTTTGCTTTCAGCTAGACAGTTCTGTCACATGTTTTCATAACAAAAAAATCGGTGTGACGATTTTATATATGAAGGGGAAACGCTGTTACCGAAAATCACGAATAGTTCGTAGCAGATTTTCTACAAAATTTTTCCTCGACATTAATGAGTATATATATATATGAAGGGAAAGTATTGTTACCACAAATCTCTGAAAGTTCTTGACTGATTTACTTCAAATTTTTACACGATACTCTACCGAGCATTAAGACTGAAGTGGACAGAGAGAGAGGAGAAGGGGGAATGTACGGAGAGATGAGGGGGGGGGGGAGGGGATGAGAAAATGGGCAGAGGCAGGAGGAGCAAGGAATTTAGAATGGATATGCAAATACCTTGCATATTTAGCAACTGCGAACATTGCTGGGTTCGCAAGTTTTATCCATATATTGATGGTTCCAATCAAGATAATAGAAAATTTTCCCAGCTGTAGCAGCTTCCTGAGACGAAGACGAAATTGTAAATTAGGTATTAGATTTTTACGAAGAACGGGTTGAGAAGTCAGAGTCTACTACAAATACAATTATCAAAGCATTAGAAGAACTTAATTTGGAACTTACTAGTGTTACTAATAGTGCTGACAATGCGTCAGTCAATAGTCTTCGCACCTGCTCGGTGTTCCAGCAGTTACAATACCTGAACCCAAATATCCTTAAAGCAAACTGCGATTGCCATGTCTTGCATAATGCAGCAAAGCATTGTATGAAACTATTAGCTTTTTGGTGAATTCTGTATCGGTGCTACAAGAATGTCTTGTTTTGTTAATCAAGATTACCATGCCGTGCTTCGCCTTATAACAGTTAGCTTTACTGCCATCTGTAAAAAGGCTTTTGTTTGATTAGAATGTGATCAAAATTTATTTCCAGCAAGAGGGTGAGGATGCGTGCAATAAGCGTATTTGGTCTTTTGTCGCTTATGAAGAGGTGGATTGCTGGAGTGCTTCATTTGTTTTGTACATATTTTAATACATTTATTTCAGAAACGTATTGAAGTTCTGGAATCCGAATACCTATATACTGTGGAATAACATTACGGTAAAATTAAAAGAAGATATTTAATGACTCAACATCGATTGTTTCTTCGGAGCAAAAAAGAAATGTTGAAATTAAATGAGGCTGAACAAAACAAAGACAAGAAAACTCACGGTAAAATTAAAAGAAGATATTTAATGATTCAACATCGATTGTTTCTTCGGAGCAAAAAAGAAATGTTGAAATTAAATGAGCCTGAACAAAACAAAGACAAGAAAACTCTGCTAGCCAACCGAAGAGTATCTCAAAAAGTTGTTTGACTAAGAAAGCTCTCGACATTTTCAGTTACGTGGACGCAGGAAAAGTAACTCCTACAGACGAAAAATATGCTCAATTAGTAAATGTGCTAGTTACTGAATACATTGCTAAAGTTAGTTTATAGGGGGAGATCCGTGTACTAATCAAAACACTGTTATTGTTCCAAAGCCAAACATCTATGTTCATGACCTCATTTTCATGAAAAACGTTTTCAAACGGCGAAGGCATGTTTAACACGAGGAAAAATTATGAAAAGTATAATGGCGGTTCAGTGGAGTAACACTTATGTGGAAAAAAGCTTCAGTCACAGTAATCATTTTTGATCAGACGGTTGAAACAGTTTTGGTATGGTAAAAGAAGAATTATTTATTCGTTGCTATTTAAGGTTTACAGCATCCAACGATATTTAGCAAAAAAAACTGAAGGTAACAAAAGATTGTTGAAAGCTGTAATTAGTAGTAATAAGTAATGATAATTTTTAATGTTTACTAAATGCTTCTGAAAGTATTTGTATGGAGTGTAGCCATGTATGGAAGTGAAACATGGACGATAAATAGTTTGGACAAGAAGAGAATAGAAGCTTTTGAAATGTGGTTCTACAGAAGAATGCTGGAGATTAGATGGGTAGATCACATAACTAATGAGGAGGCATTGAATAGGATTGGGGAGAAGAGAAATTTGTGGCACAACTTGACTAGAAGAAGGGATCGGTTGGTAGGACATGTTCTGAGGCATCAAGGGATCACTAATTTAGTATTGGAGGGCAGCGTGGAGGATAAAAATCGTAGAGGGAGACCAAGAGATGAATACACTAAGCACATTCAGAAGGATGTAGGTTACAGTAGTTACTGGGAGATGAAGAAGCTTGCACAGGATAGAGTAGCACGGAGAGCTGCATCAAACCAGTCTCAGGACTGAAGACCACAACAACAAATGCTTTATTGTGTTCGCTCTCAGCCCTGAGCCCAGAAAATCCTTTCACCAGGCAATGTTCCCTAATTTTCTCCATTTAATCTGGCAGCCGTAGGGTACACGTTAAGGTCACGACATAGCGATGCAGGCCACACTGAATGATGGGCACCATAATCAACAATGAACGAACTGCGAGTGTAACAGTGTGCTTACTGTATTAATTGTTGATTGGAAGATTTTATCTTTTAATACATTCGCTGCGAATTGATTTTAGAACGATAAAGAAACATACAGCGTACCATACTATATACTGGAACAAATCCATCAATTTTAGTGAAGCCATACTGAGGAAATTTATTTTTTCTCGGCGATTCCGATAGTTGAGTAGGACAGCCTCAGCCAAACCATGCTCTCCAATGAGTTACCTTTTTACATGAACACTGTGGTATGGTTGACTCCTCAAGGTCGAGATGGAACACGATCGGGTTAACAAAAAGATTGTGTTTATATCAGAGAAGTTTTGTTTTTGTTGTGTTGATAGATCAGCGGACGAATGTCACACCATGAAATGTGGAGTACATTTGTCTGCGTGGCTTCGTCAAAAGCATTTGTACCTTGTTTCAATCGAACTGAAAGACTTCTCAAAACATTCTTTTTTTTGGACAGTTGATTGCCAACGGCAGTTCATCTTTCTGTATGTTTAAGCAATCTAATATTTAATTATTTGCAATCTAATATTTGATTATCTGTGGCCCTCCAACTTGGCAAAGTCGATTTCATCTGCCGGAAAGGTTTTCTACCATGCAAAACCGGATTTTTTGTATTGTCGTCTAACTGCTATGACAAACGGCGGTCTCTTCACATGCTTTCTAGAGCAAATGAAAGAAAGATACTCTGTCAGAGAGACCTTAATAGGAAACTGAAAAACAACTGAAAATATGTGCCCTCAAAGATACTTTTGTAATGAGAAAGGATTTGGAGGAGTAATTTATTGAGATTTTCAGACTTGAAATTTGCTTCCTTTCGATTTCAGCTTACTCGAGATATTTGTGGCTGGAAAACTGTCTGAATCCAACGAAGAGGCGGTAATTGTAAACAAGTGTTTTTTAGAGTTTCCACAACCTCAGTTCAGATATGGAATCTCTTTATGGGGAAGGTTGTGGAAGTATAGTGGACACCTTAAATTGGCACAAAAAGAGGCAGCATGGTACAATAAGCGTATCTTAACCGAAAAAAACAGTATTTTACTTCCTTTCTGAGAATTGTTCAGCTCTTCCTCTGTCATGGAAATTGTTAAGTCTCCAGGAATTAGTCGAAATAAAAGGAAGAAATAAAAATATGGAACGTAAAGGACTGCAAATAAAGTTTGGAAGAAAGCAACGCTGGAGGGCCTGTTTTGCAGTCTGTCAGGATCTGTGTAAGCACGATCATAAAAGGTAGCGGCTGGTGGTCTGTTATATTTGTATCGTTGGATATTTGCCTCGTAAATGACCTGGTGATGGGATGTGTGAGCTCCGTCCTCGGCTGCCACTTCCGTCCCTGAGGAATGACGCCAAAAGCGCGTGCTGGAGAACAGCGCTGTGTAACGTTTAAACACACACCACTACGCAACCTAAAAGCGGCCCTGCATCAGTAATACACCCATTGTACACTTCCTGACAAAAAATGTGAAGCACCCTGAAGCGAAGGGGGAAATGACATGAAACTTCACGGGTTGATAGGGTACGTGATGTTATATCAGTCGAGTTTTAAAGTAACTTGGCAATTGGAGCCCCATTTATAAATGGGGCCTGGCCTGGGTACATGCGCTGATTCGGTTGGGAAGGGTGTCAAAGTGGTTCTATCCTCTCTTCAAACAACTTGCCCCACAACTGTTTTAACTGGTCGTTGATATCCTACATACTGGCAATGGGACGAAGCTGATGTCCGAACTGGACCCATAATTAATTTTTTTATTTTTTTGTTTTGTTTTTACAGTTACTACTTCATATCTAAAAGCTCGTCTACTGAGTAGAAGGAATTGTCATTCAGAAATTCTTTTAATTTGCTTTTAAATGTTGGTTGGCTATCTGTCAGACCTTTAATGCTATTTCGCAAATGACTAAAGATTTTTGTGGCAGCATAATTCACTCTTTTCTGTGCTAAAGTGAGATTTAATCCAGATTAATGAAGCTCTCCCATTCTTCTAGTGTTGTAGCTATGCACGTCACTCTTTATTTTTTAATTGGGGTGGGTTATTAATAAATTTCAGAACTGAATATATGTATTGCGAAGGTACTCTGAATATCCCGAGTTTCTTAAATAAATGTCTGCAATGTGATCTTGGGTGGGCTTCAGCTATTATTCTGAGTACACGATTCTGTGCAATGAATGCTTTCTCTTAACGATGAATTGCCCCAAAATATGATGGCATATGAAAGCAGTCAATCAGAATAGGAATAGTATGCTAATTTACTGATATGTTTATCACCAAAATTTGCAATAACCCTAACAGCATAAGTAGCTGAACCTAACCATTTCAGCAGATCATTGATGTGTTTCTTCCAATTCGATTTCTTGTCAATGTACACACCCAGAAATTTCGAATATTGTGCCTTAGCAACAGACTTCTATTCATAGTCTATATTTATCAATGGTGTTATGCCATTTATTGTACAGAATTGTATAAACTGTGTTTTCTCAAAATTTAGTGAGTCCATTTCCAGAGAACCACTTATTACAGAGAACTACTTAATAATTTTCTGAAAGACATTATTTACAATTCCCTCAGCTGATTCTTGTTTGTTGGGCATGATTACTATACTTGCATTATGAGCAGAAAGAACTACCATTGCATCTTCATGAATATAGAGAGGCAAGTCATTAACATATACTAAGAATAATAAAGGACCCAAGACTGAACCCTGTGGGACACCATTCTTGATACGTCCCCAGTTAGAGGACAGTGCTGATTTTTAGAGACTATCTGTACTGTTGATTTCAACCTTCTGCAGTATTCCAGTTAAATATGAACTAAACTGTTTGTGCACTGTCCCACTTATACCACAATACTTAAGCTTATCTAGAAGAATTAGGTGATTCACACAATCAAAAGTCTTTGAGAGATCACAAAATATCCCAATGGGTGATGTTCAGTTATTCAAAACATTTAATATTTTATGAGTGATACTACTCTTGAATAAATGACTTTTTCAAGAATTTTGGATAAAGCTGTCAGAAGTGAGATTGGACAGTAATTGCTAGCATAAAACCTATCCCCTTTTTTGTGCAATGGTTTAACCATAGTGTATTTCAGTCTATCTGGAAAATTGCCCTGTTTCAGTGAGCTAGTACATATGTGGCTGAGAGTCCTACTTATTTGTTAGGAACAGGCTTTTAGTACTATGGTGGAAATGCCATCAATTCCATGTGAGCTTTTACTTTTGATTGAATTTATTATTTTCCTAATTTCAGTTGGGGAGGTGAGTTGAAATTCAATTTTATCAAATTGCGTAGGTATTGCCTCTTCCATATACTGCCTTACATTTTCTAATGAATAGCTGGATCGTATTTTCTCTACAACATTTAAAAAATAATTATTAAGAATGTTTTCTGTTTCTGACATCTTGTTAACAAACTTTTCATTGAGTTCGATAGAAATACAGTCTTCCTGTGCTCTCGGTTACCATGTTTCCCTTTTAACAATATTCCAAATTGTTTTAATTTTATTATCAAATGTGCTAATCTTAGACATAATGCACATACTTCTGGACTTTTTAATAACTTTTCTTACTACAGTACAGTAGTTGCTATAATATTTTACTGTTTTGGAATCATTACTCCTTCTAGCTATAAGATAAATTTCCCTTTTCTGTTTGCAATATATTTTTATCCCTTTAGTAAGCGCTTTTTACATGGTTTCTTACAATTATATTTCACTGTTTTCTTAGGGAAACTCTTTTCAAATAAACTCACAAAGGTATCATGAAATAGGTTAATTTTAAAATTAGTATCAGGTTCCCTGTACACCTCACCCCAGTCTAACTGTTGCAAGCTTTCCCTAAAATTTTCAGTTGTTAACAGGCCATTCTTAACAGAAAAATTTTCATTTGTTTAAATTTATCTTTGTCTATGAAAACATTATCTACCAGTGGGCTGCTTTCCTTTACCACCCAAGTAGGAAGATCAATAACTGACATCAAGTTGAAAGAACCAAGTAATACTTCATGGTCTATCAGAAAATTTCCATTGAAATCCCCACAAACAATAATTTGCCTCTCTCTGTCTGACAGATAGCACAACAAAGAATCCAAGTTTTTCAAGAAAGTTGTAAATTTCACCCTTTTGGGACCTATGCACAGCTATAATCATAAAAGTGCCATTATTTATTTTAAGCTCACACACAAATTCTTCTATATGTTGTTCTACACAAAATTTTTTAGTTTCCAATTTTTTTACTCTATGATAATTTTAACATATATGGCAACTCCACCTCTCTCCATTTTGTCTCTACTTGCATGTGCCAACAGCTTCTATCCACCTACATTTACCATTTCCATCCCTGTGATTATATGATGTTCGGTCAGGTATAGTACTTTGACATCTACTCTACCCTCAGTTTCTAAATATTCTAAACAAACAAGAACCTCATCTACTTTGTTTTTTAATCCTCTGATATTCTGATGCAATATGCAAACATTATTTTTCACTGTGCTTTTGCGAGAGTCTTGTGACATACTAACATTATTTTTCACTGTAATGTAATGAGAATCTTGTAATATTTTAACATCTCTAGTGCCTGCCTGAATGAGCTTCTCATTAAGCTTAATTTCAATCAATCATGAATGATTAGAAACTGATCCTAGCCTAAAAATATTTTGCCATCATCCCAGCCAGTTTACCCTTCTCTCTTCTATTGAAATACAGGCCATGTCCTGTGAAGTCCCACCTAGTAATGACATCAACAGGAACTAAACCTATGCCTGATGAAGTAGCTGCTAGAAGCAGCTGATCTAGCTCCATATTGACCCTCTTGAGAGAGCTGTTCAGTTGGGGCCGATCATACTGCATGAAAGCGGGAACCAAGCCAACATTTGTATGGTTCGTTGGAGATGCTACTTTTACTAGGTCACACTCAATATTGTAGCCCTGATCCCTCTCAACACTGTTTCCTCATCCACCCACTACCACAACATGATCCTGCTTTCTAAATCCCCTGCATAGTGATCCTACATCCTCTATCACTTTGGTAAGACATGCACTGGGTTTGAAAATACTTGTGATCTGGTACCTCAATTTTTCATGCAAAATCTGGCCCACACCTTTTCACAGCTGCTACCCAACAATAGAACTTTCCTGCTACTTTCTACTTTTTTTGAAACAGTTGGTTTCCTAGTGAAAGCCTGTTGTGTGCTGACTACATTTCTATCTACTTGAGCCTGTTCCTTAGTTGACTGAGATAGTAAGACAAATCTGTTTTTTCTACCAATGATAAAAACTGTCAGATGCTGTTCTCTTTCTGTTGCCCCTGTTACCACTTCCCACCTGCCTTCACCATTCTCCCCCCTTAACCTCATCAGTTCCTCCCTAGCAGTAACCATCTGCCACAACAGCTGCACAGAAGCCCAGAACAGACTTTCATATGGCAGCACAAACACTTCTCGTTCATGGTTGCTTACAATATTTTTACAAAATTTATCCAGGCAATAACAGTAATATTCTATTCACTACACATCACAAGAGTCACTAAAGTTATGTGGAACATAAACAAACAAGAAGTATACTATTAATATAGTAACATAATGCACTTAAGCTGACGTTAAGGTCAAAACTTGTATACCCGAAAACATTAGGCCAAAGATGGTGTACACATGATAAGTGCTTTACACATTTTGAAAGGAAATAAAAGATAGAACTTAGAACTTTTAATTCTCCTAGTAGATACGGCACTACTAAATATATGTGTAATGAAAACAATCTAAATTCTTCACATAATACTTAAATATCTTAAATTTTTGTGTAAACCTGTGTCTAAAGTACGCGGAAACTGGCCCTTAGGTTTTATGTTTTGTTTTTTTTTCAAGAAATAGTTTGAAACGAATGAAACCTTCAATAGATAATATGAAACAGACTTACAGTGTAATATTAACTTAATTGACAGGTATTATAGAATTAATTACTTATCTGCACAAGCTAAATATTCAATGTGTGCGAATACACCATGATACTGTCACATGAGAGGCAACACAAAGACTTGACACATCCGTGATGTACCATTGTGCCGTCAAAGTTCCTTCAGTCACTATCAGCCATGATCTGAAACCAAATCCTACAGCTCAGCACAGGATGCCGCCAGGAGTAACGCCACTTTGCCTCTTGACAACATTAGAAGAATGGGACCTCTCTGCAGGCTGCCGCCATACTCTTTGACGATGGTCATGTGGGAAGGGGGGGAGGGGGTGTAAAGGAGTGTCTCATCGCTGAGCACAAAGCGACGCCATTCCTCACAAATCAATGCTTCCAAGTCATGGCACCACTCCAAGCAGAGTTAACGGCAACAGGGGATGGTAATTTCCTCGTTCGGATGTTGCTAGTCTCTGACCAATGGTGTTGGATGATAGACTGTAGCAGGCAGTGCATTACTTGTTCTGTAATGGCGGATGTATAGCGCGTTTAAAATAAGTTGCGACTTTTGAGAGTTCAATACAGAGCTGAGCACGTCAGCAGGTGACCACAGTATGATGCTTGGCATACTCGGTGCGGAACGGGGCAGGCTCGCTTCACTGTGTGAACAGCAAGCCGGCCGAAATGAGATCTTTCTCAAACGATTTTAAAGAAACTAATCGGTAATAAACTCTCATTCTTGCACCTATGTTTTGCCCGTCATTTCGTTAATGGCCATAGTTACTGTGATCAATAGTAGATAAATTACTGCAAGAGATTCTTAGTTTCATTGACACACAAGTCGCCGAAGTGGCGTCAACTAAAAAGACTTGCAATACGTCGGCCGAACCCAGAAGGGGATCCTGGTCAATAAATGCCATACGATCATTTCATTTCCAATCTCGAGAAAATGGAATTATGTAAAGCACTCCGTCACGAACTCTTGCGTCAGTGAAAAAACTAGAATGAAATATTCATGATTCCTCATATCTATAAGTAGTTTACGATATCGAAACAAGATTTTGGCGAATGATAGTGCGCAAAGACGAGAGTGTTGGCCATTTGATTAATATACGAAACCTCTAAATATACCTCGATATTCAAGTGAATACAGATTTTTTCACGAAACAATGTAATTATTGACTGTCGTCGATAGTTGGAAACGAGAATTGCTCCTAATAAGTGAAGAAGGGACACCTTTAATTCTATACTGAGAATGGGCTATTTCATTAAATATTGGCCCGACTTGCACTCAATTCTTAGTTTAATAATACACTATTTCAGGATTCTATAGCAATTTAACTGCATTAGAATATTAGTGAGATGAAATTTATAAACGCTGCTGTGTTTTGGCAAAAGAAGCAGATTCTACAATGAGAATAAGAGAAGTTACGTATTCGTCAAAACTCGTCACAGTCCACCATGAATCAATGTCTCCTCAACTGCCTACTTGGTCTGGCTGATAACTCAAGACCAACCCTGACACAGAACATTTGCAGTGGCTTCTTTTGTCAGCATTTCAACCTCGGTGAGCGTGAACTTCCTGTTGTTTTTTACAATATTTCATTTCACCTAGGCCCATAAACCCGGTTAGATTTAAATGAGCATGATTGGAAGGAAGCCTGTCCGGTTAGCCAGTTTATAGACCTGGCAGCGTGAAGTTTCCGCTTATACGGCACTGCAACATTAACATGCTAGGTTCAACTTTATCTCATGGAACATTCCTTTTTACCCAGGGCCAAATATCCGCTTTCCTCCACTGCATTGTTGGAGATTTATACATCAAAACGGAGTGGTATGGCATTTTGTCCATTACTGTAGTCGAATTCCGAGGAATGTTTTGCAGCAGTCGTTGTCTTCCCAGCTGGTGAATGTATTCTTGGATGACACCTTTATTGTAAATCTCGTATTCAGATGCACTGCACGGTTATTAATGCAACAGAAACACTTCTTCACAATACCTGACCACAGAACACTTCAATGCCACAAAATACGACTTTACAACGAGAGCCGACAACGTTGATGCATCTAATGCATGACACCACGTGGCACTATTTTTATTCATGGTGTGACAACTGGTGCGCTTTACCAACGGAACGGCTGGCGGCGTGGTGGGAAATGCTGGCTCGCTATTGGTGTTACCTGGGCAACGGCGTCACGCCCCCCTCCGGTCAGCCAAACGTCAAAAGTCGCAACTTATTTTAAAAGCACTACAGGTACGAAGGGATTTTGATGTGCTTTGTTTACATTACCACGATCCTCCATTGTGCTCAGTCGACCGCAACCTTGCCAACGAGTACGAACGCCATCACGTTCCCATGCACTCCTCTACTGGGTCACCGTCACATTCGAATGCCCCATTGATCTTAAAATTCCACGATTCGAAAAGTTGGGCATATGGAAACTCGCAAAGAGGCTCCTCTCTAACTGCCATACACAAGTACGTAGCAACTCCTTGTCATTTCCAGTTACCACTCAACACCTGACACTGTTCGCGCCGCCTTATACACTCAGGTGACAAAGTTGATTTTATAGTGATATGCACATATACAGATGGCGGTAGTATCGCGCACACAAGATAAAAAAGGCCAGTGCATTGGCGGATCTGTCATTTGTACTAAAATGAATAATGTGAAAAGGCCGAAGGAAGGGAATGAACAGACTTCGAAAGCAGATTGGTTGTTGGAGCTAGACATTCCATTTCGAAAATCGTTATGGCATTCAATATTCCGCGACCCACAGTGTGAGTAGTGCGGAGAATACTAAATTTTAGGCATTACCTCTCACCACAGACAACACAGCGGCCGACGTCCTACACCGAACGACCGATAGCAGCGGCGTTTGTGTAGATTCGTCAGTGCTAACAAACAAGTAACACTCCTTCAAATAACCGCAGATATCAATGTTGGCACATACGCCGAAAGTATTCGGCAGGACAGTGTGGCTAAATGTGGCGTTACTGGGCTATGGCAGCAGATAACTGACACGAGTGCTTTTGCTAACAGCACGACATTGCCCTCATCGCCTCTGCCGTGCTTGTGGTCATATCGAGTGGACTCTAGAGGACTGGAAAACCTTGGCCTAGTCAGATGAACCCCGATTTCAGTTGGTAAGAGCTGATGGAAGGGTTCGAGAATAGCGCAGACTCCATGACCATAGACCCAAATGTCAACAACACACTATGCAAACCCGTAGCAGATCCATAACGATATGGGCTGTGTTTACATTGAAAGGACCGATTATTGATTGGAAATGGTTGTGTCCAGCCACTCAGATCATTTGCAGCCATTTATGGATTTCATGTACCCAAACAACGGTGGAATGTTTATGTATGACAATGCGCCATGTCAGTAGGACAGTTGTTCACGATTGGTTTGGAGAACATTCTGGACAATTCGAGCAAATAATTTGGCCATCCAAATTGCCCAACATGAATCACATCGAACATTTATGGGGCATAATCGAGATCAGTTTCTGCACAAAATTCTGCACTGGCAACACTTCAGCAATTATGAATGGCTATACAGGGAACATAGCTCAATATTTCTGCAAGGGACTTCCAAAGACTCGTTGAGTCCATGTCACGTCGTGTTACTTCCCTACACTGGGTAAAAGGAAGTCTGACACTATATTAGGAGGTTTTACATGACTTGTCACCTCAGTGTGTACCCTACAAGACTTGATAAGACTAAGCACAAGCAACATTAATTCACTCTGGTGGCTGTTCTACTTGTATGAATGCCTGGTGTGTGTTCTTTTGGGCTTTTCCGAAAGAGACACCAGACATTCATATAGCTGATTCATCTTTATGGGCAATCGATCCACGTTCTTCAGTGTGGATGCACAAGTACATCCTATCTGCTGAGAGATTCTCAGAGTAGCGAGCGTGGAGACAATTGACAGGGACTGCAGATGGGTGGCGCTCAGTGGGAATGTCAGTCAGCCATGATGCGTGCCGGGATAGCTCGCACAGTTGCAATAACAATGTCCCGAATGGCCTGTGGTTAACGCACCTGCCTTGTAAGCAGGGGATCCCGAGTTCGAATCCCAGTCTGGTACATATTTTCACTAGTTGCCGCTGATTCCGCATAACGTCCCTATGCAGCTGACGTCACTAATCCCTTCCCTTTCCTTTCTTCCCCTCCAGTTTGAATTTACATACAATGCTCTACGTGTCACAAAGAATTACAACTCTATAATCGTTTACATACCCACCGATGATGTATTATGGTACAAATTTTCATTGACATCCACCCCCCCCCCCCCCCATGTCTTTAGGTTCCTTCGAGTGGGATTTTTTTGTCGGGGAGTGTATTTCAATGTAAGATCAGAAAATTTTAAAAATAGCGATTAAAAAATTAGGACATACAGGGGTTGGACAAAAATGTGGACAGTATTAGCAGCATCCAGAGACTTTTCAGCTATGATGCACTTGTCTATAATTAAGTTGTGTTCCAAAAAAGCTGCACAAATATTCAGTCAGATCTTGATAAGATTTTCCAGCAGTGCAGAGATTGGCAGCTTGCTTTAAATATTTAGAAATGCAAAATTTTTTAGTTCACATAACGAAAAACCGTAGTAACCTATGATTACAATATAAATGAGTCACAGCTGGATTCTGTCAATACACTTGGTTTAACATTTTCTAGACTTGTTCAGCTGTTAATCAGTACCTCCCCTACCATGCAGTGGCCATTCAGGCCACAGCCATCTCTACTGTCTGAGCCCCCATCACTGCCCATGTCTCCTCCATTTACTGAGTCACCACTACTACCCGTGGCCCCTCCCCTAACTGAGCCCCTACCACTGCCTGTGTCCCCTCCCCTTACTGAACCCCTACCACTGCCAGTGTTCCCTCCCCTACTGAGCCCCTACCACTGCCCCTGTCCCCTCCCCTACTGAGAGCCCACCACTGCCTTCACCCCCTCCCCCTACTAAGACCCCACCACTGCCTGTGTCTCCTCCCCCTTCCAAGCCCCCACCACTGCCCATGTCCCCTCCCACTACTGAACCCCTGCCACTGCCTGTGTCCTCTCTCCTACTGAGCCCCCACCACTGCCCATGTCTCCTCCCCATACTGAGCCCCAGTCACTACCTGTGTCTTGTCCCCATACTGAGCCCCCACCACTACCTGTGTCCCCTCCCCCTACTGAGCCCCCACCACTGCCAGTCTCCCCTGTGTCCTTTTTTTTTTTTTTTTTTGTGGTTTTAGGGCGCAAAACTTCTATGGTCATTAGCGCCCAGCCCGTGACGTAGAAAACAGGAAAAAAACGAAATTTAAAATCAGCAGCAATGGAAACAAAGTCAGAAAATTTGAGAAACTAAAGGCAGAAGGAATGCTTAAAAGTCCACTATAGAAAGGGGTTGGTTGTCCCCCAAAAAAAAGCTTCAAATGACTGACGTCATTTCACTGTCACTAATAAACTGTAGAACGCAGTCAGCTGAGCGCGTGTCATCTGCTAAAATCGACGATAGATCAGGCGATAGCTGTAGACGGGAGCGTAACGGATTAAAATAGGGGCATTCAATTAAAAGGTGTCTGACCGTCCACAGCTGAGAGCAGTGGGGACAGAGTGGGGGAGGATCACCGCTTAAAAGATGTCGATGACTAAAAAGACAGTGCCCTATCCGGAGTCGAGCTAAAATTACCTCCTCCCGACGACGCGTTCGGGAGGAAGAGGTCCAAGCGCAAGGAAGGGCTTTCACTTCCCGCAATTTATTGTGGGGAAGTGTTGACCAATGCGCATGCCATAAATGAGTAACTTGGCGACATAAACCGCTCCGTAAATCGGTAAACGGAAGAGACTGAAGAGCTGGCCGAGGAAGAGAGACTGCAGCCTTGGCCGCTATATCGGCCGCCTCATTTCCACAGATACCAGCGTGTCCCGGGAGCCAGAGGAACGCCACTGAGACGCCCCCCAGGTGGAGCAAGCGCAGACAGTCCTGAATCCGGTGGACCAGAGGGTGCACAGGGTAAAGAGCTTGGAGACTTAGGAGAGAGCTGAGAGAATCTGAGCAGATTACGTACTGTATCCGCTGATGGCGGCGGATGTAGTGGACAGCCTGGAGAACAGCGTAAAGCTCCGCAGTATAAACCGAACACTGGTCGGGAAGCCGAAAATGATTTGGGGTGTCGCCAACAATATAGGCACTCCCTACACCTAACGATGTTTTCGAGCCATCGGTGTAAATAAATGTGGCTTCCGTCATTTGTGCACATAGAGCAGTAAATGCCCGACGGTAAACAAGTGTAGGGGTACCATCCTTGGGAAATTGACATAGGTCTCTGAGCAAGTCGATCCGGGGACGGAGCCAAGGCGGTGCTGTACCCCAAGTTGTCAAGAAGGTTTTAGGAAAGCGGAAGGAAAGAGAATGGAGCAGTTGACGGAAGCGGACTCCCGGGGGTAGTAGGGAGGAGGAGCGGCCTGCATACCCGACATCAAAGGAGGCGTCGAAAAAAAGGTTATGGGCTGGATTAGCAGGCATGGAAGACAGATGGCTAGCATAACGACTCAGAAGGACTGCCCGCCGATTGGACAGCGGAGGTTCAGCAGTCTCAGCATAAAGGCTGTCCACAGGGCTGGTGTAAAAAGCTCCAGACACTAAACGTAATCCACGGTGGTGGATAGAGTCGAGACGCCGAAGAATAGACGGCCGAGCAGAGGAGTAGACTATGCTTCCATAATCCAATTTCGAGCGCACTAAGGCGCGATAGAGGCGGAGAAGGACCACTCGGTCTGCTCCCCAAGAGGTACCATTCAGGACACGGAGGGTGTTAAGGGAACGCAGACAGCGAGCCGAAAGATAGGAAACGTGGGAGGACCAGCACAGTTTTCTGTCAAACATAAGACCCAAGAATTTAGCGACGTCGGAAAACGGAAGGTTGACAGGACCTAGATGTAAGGAGGGCGGAAGAAACTCCTTACGTCGCCAAAAATTAACACAAACGGTCTTACTGGGTGAGAAACGGAAGCCGGTTTCGATGCTCCACGAGTGGAGGCGATCGAGACATCCTTGAAGACGTCTTTCAAGAAGGCTGGTCCGTTGAGAGCTGTAGTAGATCGCAAAATCGTCCACAAAGAGGGAGCCCGAGACATCAGGAAGGAGACAATCCATAATTGGATTAATGGCGATGGCAAACAGTACAACACTCAGCACGGAGCCCTGGGGTACCCCGTTTTCTTGGGAGAAAGTACGGGAGAGAGTAGTGTTCACCCGCACCCTAAATGTGCGCTCTGCCATAAATTCGCGAAGAAAAAGGGGCAGCCGGCCTCTAAAGCCCCAAGAGAACAGTGTGCGGAGGATGCCTGTCCTCCAACAGGTATCGTACGCTCTCTCCAGATCAAAAAATATTGCTACCGTTTGGCGTTTCCGGAGAAAATTGTTCATGATATAAGTGGAGAGAGCAACAAGATGGTCAACAGCAGAACGATGCTTTCGGAATCCGCATTGGGCTGGTGTTAAAAGACTGCGGGACTCCAGCCACCAAGCTAAACGGTAATTCACCATACGCTCCAAAACCTTACAGACACTACTCGTGAGAGAAATGGGACGATAGCTAGAGGGGAGATGTTTGTCCTTTCCAGGTTTCGGAACGGGAACGACAATAGCTTCCCGCCATCGCCTGGGAAAGGTACTGTCGGTCCAAATTCGTTTATAAAGGCGAAGGAGGTAACGCAGGCTATGGGTTGATAAATGCAGCAACATTTGGACATGGATACCATCCGGTCCTGGGGCGGAGGAGCGAGAAGAAGAGAGTGCATGTTGGAGTTCGCGCATGGAGAAAACAGTATTGTAGCTTTCGCGATTTTGAGAGGAGAAAGCAAGATGTCGCACTTCCGCTGCACGTTTCTTCGGGAGAAACGCTGGCGGGTAATTTGAAGAGCTCGAAATCTCAGCAAAGTGCTGACCCAATGAGTTAGAAATTGCGACGGGGTCCACTAAGGTATCATGCGCGACAGTGAGCCCAGAGACCGGGGAGAAACTAGGCGCGCCTGAGAACCGTCGAAGCCGACTCCAAACTTCCGAGGAGGGAGTGAAGTTGTTAAATGAGCTAGTAAAGAATTTCCAGCTTGCCTTCTTGCTATCGCGGATGACGCGACGGCATCGCGCACGGAGCTGCTTATATCGGATACAGTTGGACAAAGTTGGATGGTGACGGAAAATGCGAAGAGCACGTCGCCGCTCACGTATTGCGTCACGGCATGCCTCGTTCCACCAAGGAACTGGGGGGCGCCGGGGCAACTCGGAGGTGCGTGGTATTGAACGTTCCGCAGCTGTGAGAATAACGTCGGTAAAATGTGTGACCTCATCGTCGACGCTGGGAAAGCGACGGTCATCGAATGTCGCTAGAGACGAAAAAAGTGTCCAATCGGCTTGGGCAAACTTCCAGCGTCGCGAGCGCATATATGGCAGTTGAGGCTGCAGTCGAAGAACACATGGAAAGTGGTCACTCGAGTGTGTATCATCAAGGGCGAACCATTCCAAGCGCCGAGCTAGCGGAACAGTACCGACCGCAATGTCCAAATGAGATAAATTTGCCGTGGAGGCAGACAAAAATGTGGGGACCCCAGTGTTGAGGCAGACTAGATCCGCTTGGTGGAAGACGTCTAGCAATAGTGAGCCACGTGGACAAGGATGTGGAGATCCCCAAAGCGGGTGGTGGGCATTGAAGTCCCCAACCAGCAAATAGGGGGGTGGAAGCTGATCAAGAAGATGAAGGAGATCAGCTCGTGCCATTGGTGTAGACGATGGAATGTATACCGTACAAAGAGAGAACGTGTATCCAGAAAGGGAAAGACGGACGGCGACAGCTTGGAAGGAAGTGTTTAAGGGGATTGGGTGATAATGGAGAGTATCATGGAGCAGAATCATGAGTCCTCCATGGGCTGGAGTGCCTTCAACAGAGGGGAGGTCATATCGGACGGACTGAAAATGAGGGAGAACAAAGCGGTCATGGGGACGCAGCTTTGTTTCCTGAAGACAGAAGATGACCGGCGAGTAGGATCGTAAGAGGATCGACAATTCCTCCCGATTGGCGCGAATGCCGCGGATATTCCAGTGGATAAAGGACATAGGGTGAACAGAAAATGGAGGAACGTGACCAAGGGTGCTGTCAACTCAACGACTGCTCAGAGCTTGCGACCGACAGCATGGAATGGCATTCAGTCGAAGGCAGAAGATCCTGATCCATAGGTTGGTCAGGAGCAGCTCCTGCCACCAACGATCGGCCAGTTGACCGGCCACCAACAGTGCGCCTCGGCGACACAGAAGATGGCCGAGGGCGATTTCCGCCAGGTGGTGCTGTAGATGGGACACGCCTTGGCGGAGAAGGAGAGGAACTGTGTTTCTTCGTAGCCTTCTTGGAGGTATGTTTAGATGAAGGAGGAACCGATGGTTGTGAAGTTGCAGTACGTAAAAACTCTTCACGAGAATGCTCTTTTTTTGAAGACTTGGCGTCTGACTTTTGGGCTCGAGATTTAGCAGAACCCGACGAAGGGGGAGCCATAGAGTGGGCAGGCGAAAGTGGTGAGGTTGAACGGGCGATCTTTGCGCTGGCCGATCTGACGACCGTGGTACTAAATGTAAGGTCGCAAGTCTGCATGGCCACCTCCTTTGTTGGCCGAGGAGAAGCAAGGACAGTGCTGTATGTTCCTTTCTGAGGCACGGTGGGCTGTCGACTGGCGAGTAACTTTCGAGCAGCAAAGGTCGACACCTTTTCGTTCACTCTTATTTCCTGGATCAGCTTTTCGTCCTTAAAAACAGGGCAATCTCGAGAGGAAGCAGCGTGGTCACCCATACAGTTGATGCAGCGAGGGGATGGAGGTGGACAAGCACCCTCATGGGCATCCCTGCCACACGTAACACATTTGGCCGGATTGGAACAGGACTGGCTGGTGTGATTGAACCGCTGACACCGATAGCAACGCGTAGGGTTTGGGACATAAGGGCGAACGGAAATTATCTCATAGCCTGCTTTGATTTTTGATGGGAGTTGAACTTTGTCAAATGTCAAGAAGACAGTGCGGGTCGGAATGATGCTCGAGTCAACCCTTTTCATAACCCGATGAACAGCAGTGACGCCCTGGTCAGACAGGTAGTGCTGAATTTCTTCGTCAGACAATCCATCGAGGGAGCGTGTATAAACGACTCCACGCGAGGAATTTAAGGTACGGTGCGGTTCCACCCGGACAGGGAAGGTGTGGAGCAGAGAAGTACGCAGCAATTTTTGAGCCTGGAGGGCACTGTGTGTTTCCAACAACAGGGTGCCATTCCGTAATCTGGAACAAGACTTTACAGGACCCGCAATTGCGTCGACACCTTTCTGAATAATGAAAGGGCTGACCGTGGAAAAGTCGTGACCTTCGTCAGACCGAGAAACAACAAGGAACTGTGGCAACGATGGAAGAACCGTCTGTGGCTGAGACTCAGTGAACTTACGTTTGTGAGCAGACATAGTGGAAGGTGAGGAAACCATTGCGGAAGAATCCCCCACGATTACCGGCGTCTCCGATGGCGCGCTCCTCCCTTGTGGGGGCCCTCACCGAGGGCACACCCGCCTTAGGTGATTGTTCACACCTCAGGTCACACCTCCCGACAAACGGACGGAGGGACCAATCGGCACTTTCGGAAGGTATCAGCTCGGGTAATCACCCCTCCCTGGGCCTGGCCGTTACCAGGGGGTACGTACGTGTCCTACCTGTCTACCCGGGGCGGGGAATTACGCGTTACCCCGTCACCGGCTACGCATGGAAGTGCGTGGGTCGGCCTTCAGACACGCACAGGGAGGAAGAAAGAGACAGGGAAAGGAAAGAACAGAGGTCTCAAACGCCGCAGCGGAGAAAAGGGTAAAGAGAAGAGGTAAAGAGAAGAGGTAAGGAAAAGAGAAGGACGAAGAAAGATGAAGACATACAAGCAAGGAAGGCGAAGAGTGCGGTACATTTACAAGCGTCCGTCTCCGGACGTAGGCATAAACCATACTCCCAGAGGGGGAGAAAGGGAAGGAAAGAGCCAGAGGTGAGGGGGGGGGGGCGAAGATGGGGGATGGGGAAGGATACGGAAAGGGAAGGTATGCAGCCCGGAAAGGAAGGAAGGCCACATTAGCTCGGGGTCCCGTGCTCGCTACACACGTATCCACAAAAGAGTTGTGGATCCCCTGGGGGGTCCCCTGTGTCCTGTCTCCCTACTGAGTCATCTGTGCAGATGCACAACATGTGCCACGTTGTTTTGTGCACACACTGCTCTCATTGTGTCGGATGTGGATGATATCTGGTGACTTTGGGAACCAGGGTATCAAACACAATTCACCTCCAGCGTTCTTTTATGGATGTAAAAGTAGAATGCCAAATGGCTGGGAAAGGGATAACCCCAAAATTGATTGTACAGTATTCAGAAATTTTATTTACACATATCATGTAGGAAGCATCAAAAAGAACAAAAACTTAACTAGGCAGCAGCGCTACAAAGCTTTTGTAGAAAGAGGTAATAAATTACAGGACTCCACTATCAAACATTAAGCACAAAACATGGAAATCAGCGGAACAGACAGTTGATGGTGCCCTGTCTAATGGAGGGGGAGGGGGGGAGGGGGGAACTCATCATAGCAATACTATGAAAGACTGCAATATTATGAAAGACAGCATTTCACTTAGTTAATGTCTAACGAAAAGTGCTCTAGAAATGCAAAAAATTATCAGGCAGAAATCCCTTATGTGTTAAAAGTGCTAATTTCAGGATCAATAATGGAAAAATGAAGAAATCAGAAGAAAAAGAAAGAGTGTCCACAAGGTTTTAGGGAATAGAACAATAGAAACATTTAAATCAATAAGTAACTTGGCAGTAAAAAATTAAGTAGAAAAGATTACATGCAAAATTATTAAAAGAAAACTAATTTTACACAGATTACTGCAGACAAGAAAAGCGCTACAGCATTTCAGCAACTGAAAACAAAATCAAGTGGCTTAGAAAACTGCACCAAAACACAGAACGAAATAGCAAAAATAAACTGAAGACAGAAGAAAACGGATGAAGTTTTGAAGTGTGAATGCTTCCAACACAAAACAATTGCACAAAGACAGGGGAGAAAATGCATGGCACAAGACATGAAAGAAATAAAATGCACACACATGGCGTGTCGGGGCAAGCTGACCTGGTAGCCACTGGTTGGCCTGTAATGAAAGGACAAGTTGCGGGCGGTTTGATTCTGACCATATGGATGAAGATTTTCGTAGAGTAAAATTTCAGGCCTTACACGTGTAGCGAAGATAATCCAAAAAGGTAAATATAGCAATCCATATTTAGGTACGCAGTTTTAATCCTCTCAGTGGGTGAAATATTTCCAGTTGCTGGTTGACTAACAAATTGAAAATGCTGTCAGTCTACTCATTAAAACGAACAATCTTGCATTAAAGGTTTAACACAATGAGTCAAGTTTTATAATTACAAACTTTGTCTTGAGGTAGTGCTACCTCATGGTGCACGGAGTACCCAGACTATATTCATCCAGTATTTGAGAATGAGATCGCCTTGCGACTTTCAACAAACTTTACATATAATATGCATTGGATCTCAAGCTGACAGAATGGATCACTGTCACACAAAGATACCTTTCTGAAATTTGGCTTAATTACTTCTCTGATATGTCGGCAAGGAGTAATAGGATATTTTTTTATTTTAAGTTATTAATTATTGCTAAAAGTGACCAAAACACAACAAGACATTTGTTTCAAATGTCATCTATTTTATTATTTTGCAAAATTTCAAAGAAGTTTGCTATTACTCTATATGCAATATTCTATATATTAACAAAATCTATTTTTGTTTCAGATAATATTTGCAGATTGGGGGACCACCGTCATGGAACACCTCATTTTGGACACAGCAACTAATTTCTCTGGAGGGAGGGGCAGGATTAATGACAGTTTCTTAAAAATCAGGAAACGTTCAGAATCAATAAATCATGTGCAAAAATATCTACTTTGATTGCTTCATTAGTTTTTCCAAAAAAAGGTAAAAATCACCAAATTTGTAGGCTGTAGGAGGATGGACCCTTAAATTCCAAACCAACATCCGTATTTCGTCGAGTAAGAGTCTAAATTGCTGTTTACGACGCTCAGTTCATCGGGTGGGCACGTAAACTCAGCACGTGCCTTCTTTTTAGACTGGAGTATGGCATATGCCGACCCAGGATGTGAGCTATTTGCTGTCCTTCGCATCCACAACGGCACTACATTATACAAGTGCTCCCTACAGTCACCTGTACGACAAAGTAGCGAGGTACCACAGAGGTTCCATTAGGAAGACTATGTCTAAGCGTTATCTGGCCATCAAGTTTTAGACTTCCGTGGTTTTCCTGCTTCCTCAATACTGGGATGGTGAAGGATACCACCTATTCCTTCCCCCATCCTTTTCATCTCTAAAGACCTCTACATCAGCGGAAGACCCCAAATCCTCTACTTTTGTTGCCTTCACGCTAGAGTTTCACATTTGGCAGTTCAAATAGAAGAGCTGCGCGTTGACAGATGAATAAAGAAAATCTTCCAAATGTAGGTTAGTGGAATCACTAAGGCTTCCTAGTCTACAATTCTACACGGATTTGCTTTAACTATGCTTTACGGGGAAAAAGTCAGTCATTAAGGTAGATATAAATGCATGACTGACCTATCACAATTCTTACGGTGGCTTCTGTAATAGTCATGTCCTAGTAAAATCTAGCTGATTTCCATCTTTAGCAAGTAAACGAATCTCCAGTGACATACCTTTCTAGGTTACTTACCTTTTTGTGTCTTCGTTTTCATCCAGAAATGGAGGTCGACGGTTTCTTCCCGATGTCTGAGGCTGTATTGGTATTGCGTTAGCAATGAATGGCGAAGTAACGTTGCTAGTTTTATTACTTACAGCTTAAATAAAAACAAATGAAAGGAACATTGGCTCAAATTCCAAGATGGATGACATTGTAGCCACCTTAAAATGATTTCAAATCATAATACTAATGCAGCTCGAGTGTCACAATTTGCGAGTCAATTTCCCCTTGACGGTGTCAGTCACACACAGAGTCCATTGAGTTGTGGCAGCTTCATTGGATATGGTGTTTGCGACGTCATTGTTACGACATCAGCCAATTCATACGTCATAATGAGCTGTCTTACACAATTTTAATTTAACCCGAAGGCGAATTTTCTACTTGCTTCAGGTTACGTTAACAGAAATGACAGTCCCTCAGTGACTATTTTGTATATACATCCAAATCACGTTTACAATGTGAGGAGTACAAGAGAAGACCGTGATTTGCACACTTTTCAAAAAAAGAGTTATTTATGCTGTAAGATGTAGGATTCCGTGTTTGATATTGTTAATCGACCAGGTTGATAATATGAATAGTCCGCGTTATATAATCCATTTTAGATTAGATACGCAGGGAAAGAATGTACTAATGTCTCTGACTACAGCGAATAAGTGTGCTTTGTCCAATGTGTATTAAGTTTGAGATTCCTTGTCTGTTGGCAAACAATGCTAAACAATTTTCATTGCTTTAATCCGAGACATTCGGTTCAGTAATGCAGGTGTTTTAAGTGTTTCGTTTCAGTTTTAATAATTTATTATTTTTTGTACTGAATGATGAGTACATCTGCGGATTGAAGACAGATACCTTCAGATTCAGCCGCACAAATTAGGAGAAGACAGCACAGCATCTTAAAGTGTTTTGAGGAAGTAAGCGCTAAAGAAAGATAATATAAGAAAATTAATTATATGGAAGCCTGGAATGAAACTACTGCATCTGACTGGCCTCACTACAATACTTCCGGTTCACCGAGGGCGATCGAGATAGAATAGTCAAGGACAGGTTCGAGTGTAATTTCGATAACAGAGGTTGTGAAACGTGGCGACATTGTATATGAAATTCTTATATGCAGATAAGTCTTCACGTTAGTACATGGAATAACAGGGTGACGATTATTAACAGTTCAGAAATTAACGAAGTTGAGAGAGTCTCCTCGTGATGGAAGAAGTAAACTTGGAAACAGGCCAGAAAATTAAAGTAGGAAAGGTGGTTTATTAACACATCGATTCATTTAAGGGTAGATCAAGTCATTACAGCTATAACAAGATCAAGAATTTTTGTCTCCCAAAGGAACATTTGGTGAAAATAATGCATGAAATGTTCCAGGAAAAGTATCCGAATTTTGACATTTCATGTGAAAAGTAAAGATAAGTATTCAACACCAAATTCAGTACAGGGTGTACATAAAGGCCGGGAACACTTCCAATTACTTATTGCACAAGAACCAAACATTGTACAGATATCATACATATGTCATTTTGAAGAGAAACCCTGAAAGTTCTTTTTTTCATGTATACCGCCACAGCAGAGTTTGGTAATTTGCCGATAGTCGCAAACATGGCGAGTTCAGGGGCTTTCTGTGTGTTGGAGTTCGACAAAAACAAGTGTGCTACAGCTGTTCAACGGATGTTGAACCAAGTACGGTGAAGCCACCAACCAGGAAGGCCATTTACCACTGGCAAAACAAATTCGTTACGATGGGTAGCTTGTGCCCGGCAAAGAGAAGCGAACGTCCCAGTGTGAGTGAAGTGAATGTGGAGCGCGTACGAGAGACATTCATAAGGAGTCCAAAGAAATCGGTGCGTCGTGCATCCCGTGGACTCGAAGTGGCTCCAATGACAGTGTGGAAAATCCTGCGAGAGAAGCTGTCTATGAAACCATTCAAATTGGAGCTAGTGCAGAAGCTCAATGGCGACGACAAAGACAAGTGCTTAGAGTTTTGTTCGCAGTTGCAACAATTGAATGAGGATGGGGATGGCATTGTTGATCGCTTCATATTTAGCGACGAAGCCACTTTTCACACTAATGGAAAAGTGACCAGGCACAATTGTCGAATCTGGGGTACAAAGCATCCACATGATGCATTGAATTTGAGTGTCATTCCCAAAAGGTAAATGTTTTTTGCACGTTGTCACATTGAAAACTGTACAGGTCATTCTTCTTCGCCGAGAGCACTGTCCCTGGATATTTCTACTTGGACATGTTGCAGCAATGGCTGATGCTTCAAATGCAATCGGACTCCCCGTTCATCTTTCAGCATTTTCATTGTGAAGTTCGTGGGTGCCTGAACACGGAGCTGCCGCATCGATGGATCGGCTGTGCTACAGAAGGGGACAGCTGTTTCATGAAATGGCCTCTCCGATCACCAGATCTCACTACGAGTGAGTTTTTTCTGTAGGGAGACCTTACAAGACGTACCGCCTCTATCACGTGATGTAGCAGAGCCCCAGGAGAGAATATGGGAAGTGCTGCCACGGTCGACGATGCCATGCTGGGACGGGTATGGCAGGAATTTGATTACCGTATTGGGTCACTCATAGTTCGCATATCGAACGTTTGCAAAAAAACTTGCAGAGTTTCTCTTCAGGATGCAATATGTATGACATCTGTACAATGTTAAGTTCTTGTGCAATAAATAATTGGTGTTCCTGGACTTTATGTACACCCTGCATATATTCTGGGTATCCAAGGAGTGATATACGGTCAACCTGCGATAAGTACACCACAGAGATGAAAGAGTGAATGCAAGAGTGTCTGAAAGTTTTGATGACAAGAAAAAAGACAACAAGTCTTCAAAAAAATGAATCAGACCACCATTGACAACAAGGAACACAAAGTCAAAGCTGAGTCATTTTATTCCAGAAAGAGAAATGCTCGTATGAGAAACTGACAGTCTAATGAAACAGAAGCACTCTACAATATTCATCAACTTACACTTACACTTGAGACAGAACTATTGGACAAGAATGAAAACATCTTTAAGTTTTGTCATTTGTGTTAAGGCCAGAACAAGAATCATTCTTTCCCTATTTGTTGATACACTTATGGAGTGATAAGAATATGGGACTCATCAACACAAAGGCAGTAGCAGAAATTCCAAAGCATTTGGTGCAGATCAAGGCTTAACCACGATGTAAACCTAAGCCTTTTCATGCTGTGGTCAACCAAGACACGATACAAAATGGGGAGTCATTTCCGGAGGAGAAATATTTGAGGAAATGTCCATTCCCAACAAGCCCATCAGATGTAGTCTGCACAAAAAAACATCCTCTCCTCATTCAACATCGACAAACTGATAAAGGAGCTTCAATTTCAACGGTGGTGAGAGTTTTACAGAGATTTCAAGAACAGTAGTCTGGAGAATACCCATCTCCTGCTCAGAGGGGTAAAATATTTTAGAAATAGCAACAAAAATATCAATAATAGCAAGTATTACTGGTCCTAAGACAATATATAGAGTATCAGAACTGTCGCCTTGTCGCAACGTTTTGTACTCATTGAATGTACGAAGGCCTGAAGATGATGGTTGCAAAAGTTATTGAAACGTTGCAACAAGACTCCACCACTTGGATGGTCACCAGACATAGCCGTATCATTATCTGAAGTATTTCCATTGTGAAGCTATTTTCTAAGCACACGACATTACGAGGCTTCTATGATTTATTGTAAGGTACGTTATAAAAACAGCTACCAACCACTACCTTAATCACATTTTTCTGTCACTGATTCTGCTTCCTGCTATCGCTGGTTTCGAAAGTTTTGTTCATGTGATGGACGCATTGTATTTACAGGTGGGACTGTTCATCAGGTGTTGAATGCTTTCAGTGCTACGGTGCCAGTGAGAGAGTCTTAGTTCCATTCAAGATTTGCGTTTTTTTCCCCTTGTATCACGACATAGTTTTCTGAATGAACTTGCCACTGTACTATGTTGCGTTTTTGAATGATAATCACGAATGCGCGGAGTTCAAAATGAATCACCAACTGCACTTTCACATGTTTAAAATTTTTAATTTTTTCTAAGACACTAGAAACTTAGCACTCTTCTGACTGCAGCGTGGCTTTACCTGCTGGCATCACAGCTTCTTGATGGTGAACTGACATTTAAAAATGAAAAATAAATAAAAAAACTGCTACAAGATGGTCTAGTGGCTACCAAATCAGTTGACTGCAATCTAGCCCCAAGTAGAGTTCTGCCTTCTGCTTCCCAAACAAATGGGCATGTTATTGTCTGCAGTCTGAAGACTAGTTTTATGCAGCTCTTCGCACTAGTGTATATGTGCAAGCCTCATCTCTGCGTAACTATTGCAAGCTACATCCATTGGAAGCTGCTTACTGTATGTATACCTTTGCCTTCGTCTACAATTTTTACCCCCTTCACATTCCTCGATTACCGAACCGACCATTTCTTGATGACTCAAGATCCTTTCTTTTAGTCAAGTTGAGCCACAAGCTTCTTTTATCCCCAGTTAGATTCAATACTTCATTAACTGTTCGCTCTTATCCATCTGATGCTCTGCATTCTTCTGTAGTACCATGTTTAAGAAGCTTATCTTCTTTTTTCACCTGAACTCCTTCTCATCCTCGTTTCATTTCTGTAAAGCTCTACTCTCAGCAATTATACCTTCAGAAAAGACTTCGTAAAGTTTAAGTATGTTGTATGTTAAATTCCTGTTTTTCAAAATGCTTTTTCAGCTACAGGCAATCTATATATTGTATCGCCGGCCGCGGTGGTTTCGCGGTTCTAAGCGCACAGTCCGGAACCGCGCGACTGCTACGGTCGCAGGTTCGAATCCTGCCTCGGGCATGGATGTGTGTGATGTCGTTAGGTTAGTTAGGTTTAAGTAGTTCTAAGTTCTAGGGGACTGATGACCACAGCTTTTAAGTCCCATAGTGCTCAGAGCCATTTGAACCATTTTTTTTATATTTTGTATCTTCTACTTCTGCCATCAGTTATTTTGGTGTCCAAGTAGCAAAAGTCTTTTCAGTGTGTCATTTTCTAATCTAAATCGTCCAGTATCGCCTGTTTCAGTTCGAGTGCATTCCATTACCATTACTATAACTTCTTTTCAAGGCACTATCAATTCTACATGCGAATTTATACTTTCTTGGCGAATCTCGATGACGAAATCTTCTCAGGTTATTATCTGAATCAAGGCTTCGTTCTGCAGCAACGTTTCAACAAGTTTCTCGTTTGTAAATTTCAGCCCTGAAGATGACAAATACGAAACTTATTGCAGCCGAACGACGCCTAGACTCAGCTAATAACTGAAGAAGACTTCAACTATCAATTCTGTTCACCTGTTCTTCCAAGTCCTCTGCCTTCTCTGACAATCATGCATATTATTTCTCAAATCAAGATCCCTTCAAGACTTACTAATCGTACTGGGATGAATAAGGTATCTTTAGAAAGGTTTTTTAACCTGCTTCTGACATTGCATGCCGATTTTGCGCTAAACTTACTTGTTGAAAATTTTAACATCAAAGAGACAATTATCATTGGCAATAGGGTGCCAAACTTCATATCTATATTTACGAAGGTATCTTATTCATCGTGAATACGAGTCGCCCTTTTCATATCATAATATTATGAACACCATTTTATTTGATGAAAGTACTTAACTGAATAATTTTTACACAGCGTTGTCACAGATAACCGTGACCATTGCAGTAGTCCATTATCTCTGCCCGTCATACAGGACGACTTTTCTAAACGAATATTCTTTCCGAAACAACGTATCTGTTATCGTCGCCTTGTGTTGTGATTTACCTATTGCTACTACGGCCTATACTTCTTTCGTGAAGTACGAAGTGGAATTAAAATATCAAACTACAGTTAGAGGTTAGTGTGGCCTTAGTGATAGGCCAGGCAGTTCTAACACACACAGTTCCCATTTTTTTTCTACTTTGTATTTTATATTCGTATTTCTCATTGAACTTGTCTTTAAAATCAGGAGAAAAATAAATATTACTGTCTGAAGTTAGAAATTACGTGCAACAGAACATGGAAATGTATATACAATGATGTATTACAAACTCATTATTTCAGTCTTACGTTTCCTTTTAAATATGTTCTGTCTTCGTTCCCACAACTACCCTTAACCCAGCAACTACACTTATTTCTAACATTTTTATTATTCAGAATTATAAAAGTTGGAAAGTTTCGCTTAGGTCTCCAGGTTACAATGTCAGTGACAAACTTCAAAGATTTTATTTCTTCACTCTTAAAGTTACAATCTTCTTTTCAAATTTCTTCTCAAGTTCAATTACTGCCTGCTCAGTGTACATGCAGTATCTACTAACGTGGGGAGTAGGCTAGAATTCCGTCTCACTCCCTTCTCAGCTACTGCTTCCTTTCCATGTCCTTCGACTCTTAACTAATGTCTGCTTGCTGTATCAGTTATGATCAACCTTTCGCTCCCTGTATTTTACCCATGCAACCTTCAAAATTTCAGAGTATGCCAGTCAACATTGTCAAAAGCCTTCCCTATCTCTACAATTGTGTGGGGTTCTACGTACTGGGTAAATTCAGCATTCTCGGAATTTGTAAACTAGCTCCTTGGCATCGCATATTTACACCAGAGAAACTAGAATGTGAAGAGATAGAGGCCTAGTAAAGAGAAGTAACAATCGTATTCACATGTTCATTATTGGCGTTTCATATTTCAAAGCCATTTTAGTGTTTTTCCTAGAAAAAGTGACGTTTAGCGATCTAAACGTTTAGCGATCTAGTGTCTTTGACACAGGATCGTAGGGAAATCATATCTGCCGGCTGCAGTGGACGATCTGTTCTAGGTGCTACAGTCTGGAGCCGCGCGACCGCTACAGTCGCAGGTTCGAATCCTGCCTCGGGCATGGATATGTGTGATGACCATAGGTTAGTTAGGTTTAAGTAGTTCTAAGTTCTAGGGGACTTATGACCTCAGAACTTCAGTCCCATACTGCTCAGAGCCATTTGAACCAAAACACATCTCGACAATTTTAGTAGTATTCCGCTTACAACTAATCAACACCAAAATAGCAATTCCACCTATAGTTCCCAGACCAACAGATGAGATTTATCATTCGTACTTTGCACACTAAGGGAAGTTTATTCGTATTGTCTACATAAGAAGGGAAATTTTAAATCCTAAAACTTCTCGTTTTGATGTCTTCAATCATTTTTGTATTTATTAGTTCTTTTCTTTTCGTATACACACTTACACAGGTTGGTCAGAACTAGTCAGAGCTTGTTAGGATGTTGCAGAGTAGGTTCTGTCGACAACTGTTGAAAAGACAATTCGATACGTTGCAGCGTTTCCGATTTAATCAGCTTTGAATTTCGCCAACCAGGCCGTTGCGCGCGAAAATTCAAGTGGCAGTCAGATACATTAGTGTCAGTTGTTCTCATAGCGTAGACGATTGCGCACGATATTGCTCAACATTCGGCTCGGGTTCGATCATTACCACCGCCCCAAGTCCAGTTACTGTATCACTCTCTCGTGCGGTTTTGGAAACAAAACGATCAACAGATCTCTGGCGGATCGTTTGAATTTGCTCACGCAACGACGTGGTTAATTAGCTCTGTAATGGCGCAAATTATAGATTTTTTTAACCAATTATTTCCCAGCACAAAACAAGCTTTTCAGTCTGTTTCTGACCCGCCTGTATAAATAGATTCTGAAATAATTACAGCATCCTCACGTTTATTCTGTAGTCAACGTTATATCTTCACACATTTCCCGCCTTATGTGCACTGTCAAAAAAATCAAGAACAGCTACATTTTGTAAGGTAAAACGGATGGAAGCCCGTTTTGGACATATGGCAACTTTTACACGTATCTTTCCTCTAATTTGTACTGAATGCAGTAGCGGTAATATCAGTGAGCTTTTCTGTACGCCTAGTCACTGGACAATGGCTTAAAAGCCGAAATCGATTGAGAAAAAGAAAAAAAAAAGTTGCTTAAATGAGTAACAGAGCGAGTGGAAAAAAATTCTGCATTCATCGAATACGTATTGGATAAAGAAGTAAAGTTCCGCGCTCTGGCACTAGACAGGCCATTAGGGTCCAACCGACAGCCATGTCGTTCTCTGCCAGTAGCGTTTGCACGTGGTATAGAGAGTGTCTGTTGATCGAACTGCTGTTCATGTCATTGGCGAGTTTCTTGAAATTCGAACCGTTAATAATCGGTCGAACGCACACAGAAGCAGTCCACCCACCGAGGAAAAAAAAAAAAAAGAAATGGTGACCTCCGGGAATAGAACCTGCGTCTTCTGTATGGGAAGCTGCCACTCTAGGCAGATTAACACAATGTAAATCTAACCTAGACTAGAAAGAAAAAGAGAGAGAGAGACCTGGAACGTATGCTAGAGCCACCAGCAGCAGCAGCGGCAGTACTGGTTGTAGGCGAGTGGCGGCCATGGGGACTGCTCTACTCCTCTTCTGCTGTTCTGTTCTGCTGCTCCTGTTCCCAGCGACTGTGGCCCTGGCTGACAGGACACTGCAGTTGTCACGCTGTGTTGTGACCGCCAGGCCATTAACTTTCGGCCGCGTGCCTCGAATTTTTCGTCCGATAACGTAACAAACACCGGTTTAAAGTCGCTCTGAGGTATCGAGTGCGTCCGGGTTAAACACAACATGTAAAATGTACTACACTGAGACACTCACATTTGCTGGAGGTTTCTTTCTACAAGTACGCTAACTCAACATGTTTTCTTTTCTTTCTTGCAGCAGTCTCTACG
Organism: Schistocerca serialis cubense; assembly: GCF_023864345.2. Taxonomy (NCBI): domain Eukaryota; kingdom Metazoa; phylum Arthropoda; class Insecta; order Orthoptera; family Acrididae; genus Schistocerca; species Schistocerca serialis. The sequence goes on along the minus strand of NC_064641.1, from coordinate 847,310,766 downwards.
GCTTGCGCATGCGCGTAACTGCTTTCTTCACCGCGATGTCGCCAAACACGGATGCGACCATCATGATGCTGTAAACAGAACCTGGATTCATACAAAAAAATGACATCCATGTGGACTCCGCATACACTACTGGCCATTAAAATTGCTACACCACGAAGATGACACGCTAAAGACGCGAAATTTAACCGACAGGAAGAAGATGCTGTGATATGCAAATGAGTAGCTTTTCACAGCATTTACACAAGGTTGGCGCCGGTGGCGACACCTACAACATGCTGACATGAGGAAAGTTTCCAACCGATTTCTCATACACAAACAGCAGTTGACCGGCGTTGCCTGGTGAAACGTTGTTGTGATGCCTCGTGTAAGGAGGGGAAATGCGTACCATCACGTTTCCGACTTTGACAAAGGTCGGATTGTAGACTATCGCGATTGCGGTTAATCGTATCGCGACATTGCTGCTCGCGTTGGTCGAGATCCAATGACTGTTAGCAGAATATGGAATCGGTGGGTTCAGGAGGGTAATACGGAACGCCGTGCTGGATCCCAACGGCCTCGTATCACTAGCAGTCGAGATGACAGGCATCTTATCCGCATGGCTGTAACGGATCGTGTAGCCACGTCTCGATCCCTGAGTCAATAGATGGGGACGTTTGCACGACAACAACCATCTGCACGAACAGTTCGACGACGTTTGCAGCAGCATGGACTATCAGCTCGGAGACCATGGCTGCAGTTACCCTTGACGCTGCATCACAGACAGGAGCGCCTGCGGTGGTGTACTCAACGACGAACCTGGGTACGCGAATGGCAAAACGTCATTTTTTCGGATGAATCCAGGTTCTGTTTACAGCATCATCATGGTCGCATCCGTGTTTGGTGACATCGCGGTGAACACACATTGGAAGCGTGTATTCGTCATCGCCGTCCTGGCGTATCACCTGGCGTGATGGTACGGGGTGCCACTGGTTACACGTCTCGGTCACCTCTTGATCGCATTGACGGTACTTTGAACAGTGGACGTTACATTTCAGATGTGTTACGACCCGTGGCTCTACCCTTCACTCGATCCCTGCGAAACTCTACATTTGAGCAGGATAATGCACGACCGCATGTTGCAGGTCCTGTACGGGCCTTTCTGGATACAGAAAATGTTCGACTTCTGCCCTGGCCAGCACATTCTCCAGATCTCTCACCAACTGAAAACGTCTGGTCAATGGTTGCCGTGCAACTGGCTTGTCACAATACGCCAGTCACTTAACTTGATGAACTGTGGTATCGTGTTGAAGCTGCATGGGCAACTGTACCTGTACACGCCATCCAAGCTCTGTTTGACTCAATGCCCAGGCGTATCAAGGCCGTTATTACGGCCAGAGGTGGTTATCGTGGGTATTGATTATTCAGGATGTATGCACCCAAATTGCGTGAAAATGTAATCACATGTCAGTTGTAGTATAATATATTTGTCCAATGAATACCCGTTTATCATCTGCATTTCTTCTTGGTGTAGCAATTTTAATGGCCACTAGTGTATGTATTCTGTGCGCTTTTTCTCGCAGAAAGAAAGTGTTACACCGGTACGTCGTTTACGGCGTGTGTGTGTGTGGACTGCGACCAACTAACGATGTTCCCACTTACGTAACAATGAAGAAATGGGACAGGCAGCTTTAGGAATCTGACGTCTGCTTTCGATGTCGAGCCATCAAGCCAATCATGCAGTCCAAGAGGCTACTGTCTAACCCGTACGACCTTCTAGCGGAGCGCTCTTAAATCAATCCGACAAGCAGGTAGGCGGTTACAGTTATTTCGTTCGACAGTACATGATGTCGCCCATATTAAGTTTGCACCTACGTGCGTACAAACTGCAGCTGCTTCAGAAAAATCAAGCCTGAGAACAAGTCGCGAAGGAAGGCTTTCAGGGAGACTATCCTGGCAAAAATCGGTGAAAACGAGGCATTCCTCGATTTCGTCGTTTCTCGGCCAAATTCTATGCTTCCGTCATAGCAAATAAGCAGTTGGCGCATATGGGAAACTTAACTCCTCCCCACGGACACACATATTGATAGAGTATAAACTTGACTCTCCGAAAGTGTATGGGTGGTGTGGTAATGTTGGACAAGTTATAGGCCCATTCTTCAGGGATGCTACAGTTAATGGAACAATTTATGGAGACATGTTGGAGCTCTGCACTGAGCGACGACATTCTCGTTACGACCTTTCAACAAAATGGAGCACCATGCTAATTTGCTAACATGGTGGGGGATTTCTTGTATTATGTGTTCCCAGATCGCTGGATTGGGATAGAGTTCAATTGCTTGGCCGCCTAGAAGCGCAAACTATTTTTTCTGTGGGGGTGTATCAAGAATCAAGTGTACCAGACACCAGTTTGATCTGCCAGATTTGCGCCATCGCATTCTTGCAGCTATGGCAGATATGACACCTGCAATGCTGCGAAACACTGGAGTGGAGTACAGATTACACGTCTGTCACACCACTAACGATGTATAAGAAAGCACTGAGTAACTGTAAGAGTAGTAACATACTGTCAAATGTCTTACTTTTCAAGTCATTATATTTTACAATGTATGTTTATTGCAGATATAATAATGGCTCCAAAACTATAGGTAGTGTAATGGTAGAAGGGTTGTGCTCTATGTTACCATAACCAATTTGCAGAAAATTGGGACTTACGGACTGATGGTATAAAAGAATCCACGGGACAAGGACAAAGGTCGGGATGAAACAAGGATATAAATTTTCAGTAATTATTGAAGTATTTTATTACAATACCACTCACATCACACATCTGACTAAAGAATCCAACTCTCAATAGGAAAGTTTCAGACTTATGATTTCTTTAGAAACGAGTTAATGTGTTGAATATTTGTCGTCAACATGTAAAATTTTTATCACAAGCTGCGACATTGTCACGAATAAAACAGTGACCCGTATATACAATAAGTTTAATTTATGTCTATGGTCACAAACTTTTTGTTAACAGATTACCGGTTTCGGTCTATAATGACCATCATCAGATCTGTTTTATGAAAACGAAGTCCTAATGTACTGCAGCCATAGTGGCATCGTCAAATGTTAAATGCATGTTGTCAGTGCTACTGACAACATCACTCGTACATATGATGTTATTTATATATATTTGACGATGCTGGTGCTGATTCTGCATTTAACATTTGACGATGCCTCTATGACTGCAGTACATTAGGACTTCGTTTTTATAAAATGGATCTGATGATGGTCATTATAGACCGAAACCGGTAATCTGTTAACAAAAAGTTTGTGACCATAGACGTAAATTAAAGGAAACTTATTAAAATCTTTATAGTTAAAGACGTAAAATCCTAATTGTTGGTTTTATTAACTTCAGATTATTTACTGGCTGGATATAGTTTGGGTAATTTGCTGGCCATGAGATATACTGCCTCAAAACATTTGCGCAGTGTAAGGGTACAGGTATGGATCCTGTACTTGACAGATCGAATGCTCTTTGTTACAGCGCAGCGGCATCGCTGACGGGGATGCCCCATAGTTCTAGATGGGTCAGGATGGCGCCTGGAGATCGTTTGGCGCGAGGCAATGAGTAGTTGCGCCAGAAGCATCACAAATGGACACGTATGTACGTAAGAAAATAAATGAGTGGTTGATTTTAGTGAGTGCGATTAGAACAAGTAAGAACGTGATTAATTTGAAGTGGAGTAAATTAACTGTGTAGCATAAGTGTTCACATATTGCAACCTCTTAATTATTATTAGAATATTTTTTGGAAGTGACAGTTATATGGCAGTGTGGGAGAAGAGATAGGGTATGTGATATGGGTACGTGGCCCATACTTTATCAGGACATTTACCTTGGGAATAAGTTCACTCTCTGGAACTGGCTACTTATAAAGGTCCTGATGCCTACTTTAGCAATCAGCCAGACTACAAGCAGTATTAATCAACAAATAATACAGGTCAAGTGAAACTGTATGGCTCCAGAGACCTTTTCAAGCCTCAAAACCTCTGATGTATATATGCAGACAAGCGACGAATTTATACCAAGGCTCGGATCCGAAACCAGGTCTCCTGCCTATACATCATAGATATTTGAGGCTTGAAAAGGTGTCTGGAACCATATACTTTAATTTGATTAAAGCAACTATATCTGGGTTTCAGGCAGGATTCCCCAGTTTCGTTTTATGCTGAGGTGCTATTTCAATACAGCTGGAAGGCCTCTGAAACGCTGTTCGAGTTTGGAAGGAGTACCAAGTGGGCTGAAGCGTGAATGGAAATTTGGATTGAGACGGGAGGCATGTTAGGTTAGTCGATGCAGTTGTGCAAATCCACTGTGGCGTAGTGGTTAGCGCAACTTACCAGATAGTAGCCGACTTGGGTTCAAATCCCACCCTCGCTACAAATTTTCATTTGTCGCATCAGTCTGCATATATACATCAAATAACACCTTACAACAGTTTCTAACTTTCATACATATTGTATCAAACCTTTACTGTAAGATTACACCTCTTAATGAGTTGATTAACAGAGTTTAAATTTTTAAATTCGGTCAGTAATTATAAGAAAATCTAATTTTACTTGTTCCTAGGAACCGTTTACAGGCAACCTGCTTTGGGTGTCTAACCATTTGATGATTTAGATGTTATGAACACTGGTGCAACTGTAATCCAAGTACTTTTGGCTCAAAATGAAAGTAAAGTTGGATTCTTCATTATTTTTCGTGACATTTGTGGCGTAAGGTCATCTCCCAAAAATCCTTAATAAATTGAACTAGACGCTACAGGGTTAAATTTGAAGAAAAATGCACAATAAAGAATTCTATGCTTTTCATTTCTTAATGAAACTTTCAAAGAGCGGACAGGCCGACATTTAGGCTTGTTAGTGTAGTTAAATATAACGAAGTAGCATGCATGTCCATTTAAACTTCTGTATTTACTGTGTTTCGATATACAGGCTGAGCACAAAAGAACGTTACACATACAGTACTTGATACAAACGAAACAGTGCAATTGAGTCTCTTCTAAACTTAATCTGTTAACGGTATGTGTGCAAGACTATTTTACGGATGGGCACAACTGTTCTGTTGTGTTCTGCTGCCGCCACAGCACTAGTGCCGGGAATTGCTACTAGGGAGACGTTCAGCTCACCTCTGTGATACTTCTTCGTGATGCCACTAAGACGTGCCCATGCCCAGTTTCGACTCAGATGTCTACCTTGATGATCGAGTTCTGAGATGTCGTTTTAGTTTAAGCCCATATTGGTCACGTTTTAAATTACAACGTGTGTTCTATGAATAAATGCTGCTGCGGATACTGGCGCTCTCTCGCAACTTTCTTTTGGTAGATTTGTTATAATTAAACGTAAGGTGAAGATGTAGGGGCAGTTAGTCTTCAGCAGGTTTAAGTGTTAACAGATTGACAAATTCTATGGATCAATAGTGGCATAGTGGATAGGGATGTTGGATTACGAACAGGCAGGTAGCTGATACGGTGGCTTGCGTTCTCCTGCTTATAATTTTTTTTTATTTTCCTTTTCTAAAACATTTTGGGACACTATCAATTTAACAAAAGTATGTTCAGTAATATTCGATGTTATATACAGTACTGGCCATTACAATTACCGCACCAAGAAAAAATGCAGATGATAAACGGGTATTCATTGGACAAATATATTATACTAGAACTGACATGTGATTACGTTTTCACGCAATTTGGGTGCATAGGTCCTGAGATATCAGTACCCAGAAAAACCACCTCTAACCGTAATAACGGCCTTGATGCGCCTGGGCATTGACTCAAACAGAGCTTGGATGGCGCGTACAGGTACAGCTGCCCATGCAGCTTCAACACGATACCACAGAGTGGTGGCTGGCGTATTGTGGCGAGCCAGTTGCTCGGCCACCATTGACCAGACGTTTTCAATTGGTGAGAGAGTGTGCTGGCCAGGGCAGCAGTCGAACATTTTCTGTATCCAGAAAGGCCCGTACACGACGTGCAACATGCGGTCGTGCATAATTCTGCTGAAATGTAGGGTTTCGCAGGGATCGAATCAAGGGTAGAGCCACGGGTCGTAACACATCTGAAATGTAACGTCCACTGATCAAAGTGCCGTCAATGCAAACAAGAGGTGACCGAGACGTGTAACCAATGGCAACCCATACCATCACACCGGGTGATACGCCAATATGGCGATGACGAATACACGCTTCCAATGTGCGTTCACCGCGATGTCGCCAAACACGGATTACGACCATGATGATGCTGTAAACAGAACCTGGATTCATCCGAAAAAATGACGTTTTGTCATTCGTGCACCAAGGTTTGTCGTTGAGTACACCATAGCAGGCGCTCAAGTTTGTGAGGCAGCGTCAAGGGTAACCGCAGCCATGGTCTCCGAGCTGATAGTCAATGCTGCTGCAAACATCGTCCAACTGTTCGTGCAGATGGTTGTTGTCTCGCAAACGTCCCCATCTGTTGACGCAGGGATCGAGACGTGGCTGCACGATCAGTTACAGCCATGCGGATAAGATGCCTGTCATCTCGACTGCTAGTGATACGAGGCCGTTGGGATCCAGCACGGCGTTCCGTATTACCCTCCTGAACCCACCGATTCCATATTCTGCTAACAGTCATTGGATCTCGACCAACGCGAGCAGCAATGTCGCGATACGATAAACCGCAGTCTCGATAGGCTACAATCCGACCTTGATCAAAGTCGGAAGCGTGATGGTACGCATTTCTCCTCCTTACACGAGGCATCACAACAACGTTTCACCAGGCAACGCCGGTCAACTGCTGTTTGTGTATGAGAAATTGATTAGAAACTTTCCTCGTATCAGCATGTTGTAGGTGTCGCCACCGGCGCCAACCTTGTGTGAATGCTCTGAAAAGATAATCATTTGCATATCACAGCATCTTCTTCCTGTCGGTAAAATTTCGCGTCTTTAGCACGTCATCTTCGATGTGTAGCAATTTTAATGGCCAGTAGTGTACATCTAGAGCGCTCTCCCAGGAGTGAGCTGCCATTGTCAACAGTTTACAAATTACGGATGAAACATGCAAATGACAGTAAACATTCAAAGCACCTTGATCATCTGGTAAGAAAACTGGTAAGAAGCATACAAACTGCAACTGGTAAAAAGCATACAAAAAACATTTTTGAAAATGAATTAAGAGGTAACAGTTTCAGTCATCTATAAAACAAAAGATAATCCGAAAGCTGTTTATTTCAGCAGACTTTCCAAACAAGAACGTCTTTAATTAAAGTAGGTACAGGAACGTTCCTTTTTTTTTCTCATTGATCCGGTTACTTTCAAATGCAAAGGAGTGCTGGTGGTAAGTTCCTATGGGACCAAACTGCTAAGGCCATCGGTCCCTTGTCTTACAAACTATTGAATCTAACTTAAATTAACTTACGCTAAGGACAATACACACACTCATGCCCGAGGGAGGACTCGAACCTCCGACAGGGGGACCCCGCGTACCGTGGCAAGGTGCCCGAGACAGCGCGGTTATGCTGCGCGTCTCAAGTGCAAAGGATGAAGCTCGTTTTTCTCGCAGTGAATTGTAATTTTTCGCACAAATTACATGTTTCACACAACCAGGGCACTTTTACCATTGGGGATGGAGGGGGGAAGGGGGTGGAGCTTACTGCTAACAAGGGAACCTCCCCATCGCACCCCCCTCAGATTTAGTTATAAGTTGGCACAGTGGATAGGCCTTGAAAAACTGAACGCAGATCAATCGAGAAAACAGGAAGAAGTTGGGTGGAACTATGAAAAAAATAAGCAAAATATACAAACCGAGTAGTGCATGTGGAAGATATGCAACATCAAGGATAATATGAGCGCAGCAGCGCCGTGGTCCCGTGGTTAGCGTGAGCAGCTGCGGAACGAGAGATCCTTGGTTCAAATCTTCCCTCGAGTGAAAAGTTTACTTTCTTTATTTTCGCAAAGTTATGATCTGTCCGTTCGTTCATTGATGTCTCTGTTCACCGTAATAAGCTTAGTGTCTGTGTTTTGCGACCGCACCGCAAAACCGTGCGATTAGTTGACGAAAGGACGTGCCTTGTTATTGAAGTCACGAGCTATATTTGCTGGATTCATATTGCCCACGGAATACATCTCACGTATTTAATTCACTCTCGTCCAAAGTAGCAAACAGTCAACTGCCAGCCAGGGAGCTTCGTTAGCAGGAATACTCTCTCTTCCGTGCGCTGTAGTCGACTGACGTCATGTGTTTCGATGTTTGTTTAGGTGTAGCGTCCCCATACTACTGCGCAGTTACCTCGCATCGGACGGACGGACAGATAATAACTGTCTGAAAATAAAAAATTAAACTTTTCGCATGACGGAAGACTTGAACCAAGGACCTCTTGTTCCGCACCTGCTCACGCTCTCCACGGGACCACGGCGCTCCTGATCTCACACTATCCTTGATGTTGCCTATCTTGCACATGGACTACTCAGTTGTATATATTGCTTATTTTTTTCATAGTTCCACCCAACTTCTTCCTGTTTTCTCGATTGATCTGTGTTCAGTTTTTCAAGGCCTGTCCACTGTGCCAACTTATAACTAAATCTGAGGGGGGTGCGATGGGGAGGTTCCCTTGTAAGTGTTGTACCGTAGCGGCGCGTTGACCGAGTACACTACTTTTGGATAGCAAAGGTGGAAGACTTTCTGTACTAACGTCACAATGCCTTCTACGGGCTTCCTGCTGCCCTAACACCCGAGTCCATTGCCATTCAGCCAGCCAGAAACGATTAATCGTACAGTGTTTGTACTTGACTAGATATTATTTATTCGTAACGAGAAACTAATTTCAGAAGGTTTCAGCGGTGTTTCGAGCCTAATTATTATTCAAAGTCGAATGAGTGGAACAAGGGGCGACACCAACCAACTCAACGACACATTTCTTACTCAGCTCCACAAACAATAAGGCTGAGTACAGTTTCTGTGTAGTATATAGGGTGAGTCACCTAACGTTACCGCTGCATATATTTCGCAAACCACATCAAATACTGACGAATCGATTCCACAGATCGAACGTGAGGAGAGTGGCTAGTGTAATTGGTTAATACAAACCATAAAAAAATGCACGGAAGTATGTTTTTTAACACAAACCTACGTTTTTTTGAATGGAACCCCGTTAGTTTTGTTAGTACATCTGAATATATAAACAAATACGTAATCAGTGCCGTTTGTTGCATTGTAAAATGTTAATTACACCCGGAGATATTGTAACCTTAAGTTGACGCTTGAGTACCACTCCTCCGCTGTTCGATCGTGTGTATAGGAGAGCACCGAATTACGTAGGGATCCAAAGGGAACGGTGATGGACCTTAGGTACAGAAGAGATTGGAACAGCACATTACGTCCACATGCTAACACCTTTTTATTGGTCTTTTTCACTGACGCACATGTACATTACCATGAGGGGTGAGGTACACGTACACACGTGGTTTCCGTTTTCAATTACGGAGTGGAATAGAGTGTGTCCCGACATGTCAGGCCAATAGATGTTCAATGTGGTGGCCATCATTTGCTGCACACAATTGCAATCTCTGGCGTAAAGAATGTCGTACACGCCGCAGTGCATCTGGTGTAATGTCGCCGCAGGCTGCCACAATATGTTGTTTCATATCCTCTGGGGTTGTAGGCACATCACGGTACACATTCTCCTTTAACGTACCCCACAGAAAGAAGTCCAGAGGTGTAAGATCAGGAGAACGGGCTGGCCAATTTATGCGTCCTCCAAGTCCTATGAAACGCCCGTCGAACATCCTGTCAAGGGTCAGCCTAGTGTTAATTGCGGAATGTGCAGGTGCACCACCATGCTGATACCACATACGTCGACGCGTTTCCAGTGGGACATTTTCGAGCAACGTTGGCAGATCATTCTGTAGAAACGTGATGTATGTTGCAGCTGTTTGGGCCCCTGCAATGAAGTGAGGACCAAAGAGATGGTTGCCAATGATTCCGCACCATACATTTACAGTCCACGGTCGCTGTCGCTCTACCTGTCTGAGCCAGCGAGGATTGTCCACGGACCAGTAATGCATGTTCCGTAGATTCACTGCCCCGTGGTTTGTGAAACCCGCTTCATCGGTAAACAGGTAGAACTGCAACGCATTCTCTGTTAATGCCCATCGACAGAATTGCACTCGATGATTAAAGTCATCACCATGTAATTGCTGATGTAGCGACACATGAAACGGGTGAAAGCGGTGACGATGCAGTATGCGCATGACACTACTTTGACTCAGTCCACCGGCTCTCGCAATGTCCCGTGTACTCATGTGTGGGTTCATGGCAACAGCAGCTAATACACCAACTGCACCCGCTTCTCCTGTGACGGGCCTGTTATGGACCCGTTTGCGTGCTACGACCATACCTGTTGCATACAGTTGGCGGTATATGTTTTGCAATGTGCGGCACGTTGGATGCTCTCTGTCCGGGTACCGTTCTGCACACACTCTGCAGGCTTCAGCTGCATTTCGTCGACACTCGCCATAGATGAGTATCATCTCCGCCTTTTCAGAGTTCGAATACACCATGGTCACAGTTCCTACAACACTACACTATCACAGACGTCTGGTAACACGGTGTACTACAGTTGGTCTGCGTGCGGAGACGAATGCAGAATAACAATAGCAGCAAGCGCTACATGCGGACACTGCGACAGCTAGACCAAACCACAACAGTGCACTACAGCCACACTCGTAAACACGGTCGTCATCGTAAACATGTCCCTGCAGATGCTGCTCGCCGACCGCGGCCCGTGTTTGTTACAACACGCAACTGAACTTCGGAGGATTCAAGCGTCAAATTTAGGTTACAATATATCCGGATGTAATTAACATTTCACAATGCAACAAACAGCACTGATTACGTATTTGTTTATGTGTTCAGATGTGCTAACAAAACTAACGTGGTTCCATTTTAAAAAAACGTAGGTTTGTGTGAAAAAACATACTTCCGTGCATTTTTGTATGGTTTGTATTAAACAATTACACTAGCCCCTCTCATCACGTTCGGTCTGTGGAATCGGTTCGTCAGTATTTGATGTGGTTTACGAAATATATCCAGCGGTAACGTTAGGTGACTCACCCTGTATAACAAGAGGCTTTGGGAAACTCAAAATCTTACATCGCTCAGCGAGACATATTACGGTTTAATGCCTCTTAATGGAACCTCAGTTGACAAAAATACTGCTTGAAATTAACGAGTCCTGAAAAATTCTAATTAAAAATCTGAACCTCGCCTTAGCTTAGGCCGAAAATAAAATGATGCCTTTAAGAATGCCATAAATTTCCTCACATCAAATAGAAATATCTTTGAATGTCGCTACTGGGATATTACTCGTCTGTAACAAAGTATAGCAATCCGAGTAGCAGTAAAATTTAATAGATATATTTTTCTTTCTAATTCCTTTCCCGTTTAAATGCTGAGTCGTAATCAGAACGTCAGATAGCTTGTCGGTTGGTCGTAATGCATAGCAAAGACAACACGATATTTGAATGTCATTGGCAATGCGTAATTAGTATTAAACCTCGTTACCAACTGTTATTTAGTCAAAATACCAATCTGGTTTATTTTCTGTTACCTTTTCCCCTATCTTTTTTGCTAACCACTCGAGAATATCAAACAGATTCCCAACTATGTGTTTAGTTTTATTAAAACGTGAATTTACGAGCAACGAGAGATTGCTATTTTACGTTAGAAGTGAAACTAGAAAAATTGCTTTATGTACCACTTTCAGATTCTCTGTTCTTTATCGGAACCTTTATCTTTTAGGAGATTCAATTACTGATACCCATTAGCATAACCAGTTTAGGTAAATCCTACAAATATTAACTCTGGCTGACTACGTCATCCTAGCGCATTTAATTCAAATTCCATGATACTGAATTCGGGAGCACCACATCTATCTGCACAACAATAATTAAGAACAGTCTTTATTTAATATTTCAATCACGTAGTCTTCTATGAACCCTTCACCGGATTTCAATACAGTTTCCTCGATGGAAGTTATCGAATGGCAGCAACAAACTAATACCCCACAAATCAGTAGTAGAAAATCAGCAAATCCACACGCCACCGCTTCTGACCCTGGAGTTTACAATTAAAGCAAAGCTCTGCCTCCAGACGATGGCGTGACGCGACCCGCTAGTTAAAAATAGGCCACTCTTCACTTTTCAGATCTCAGTTTAACTACGTGCGGTCGTTAACGGTTCCACTTTACTACTTCGCGCACTAACATCGACTGAGGGTACGATCTATTAAACTGTTTGCGGACCAATTCAAAGTAACGAGCCAAATAATGTCCGCCCTATACGTTAGGGCCCAAAATTCTACAAAAAAGCACTCGGGTCGTTACCTTGCTCTATGCATTCCAAACAACCTAACCCACCACAGACACCAGCAAACAACCCAGTTACCTCTGCGCGAGCTGTAAGCTACTAACAATACGTCGCGCACCACTGATCAAACGATATCAGTACAAAATTCAGTTACTGTTATTGCATCAACGCTTTGTTCCAGCTGTGCCTCCCACAGCCTAAATTTACCGCGATTGACCATAATTGCCCACAGCACTAAAAATCTAGGAAAATATTATCCTACCAGATTTTTCGTTAACTCGGTGGCTGAAATGCTACTATGAAAACTCACAAGAACATAAATATTCCAAGATAGGCCGTGGGAAGGGGGAGGGGACGGGAGTCAATTCTCGCAGCTACAGCAATTTTCAAAAATCTGACAATCTCGCCCGTAAGCCTGCTATACAATCATCTAGTCGCTCCGGACAGTTACTCCACCCACGCTCAAGCCTCGCTAACCCCATAGCCTTGCAACGATACAACTCGCACATGTCTGTATGTAGACAGACTAAGACCTACAGCTGGACTTTGAGACCTATACGTGAACTACCTCATGAAAATCACGTGGGAACCATTAAAGATGAACTAACACGTAACGACACATCTACCTTCGACAGTTAGTAGATTATTGGCAGCGGCCTTCGGTACACGAGCCGCAGCCGCCTTCTGCGATGCCCAGTGGTCGCTTCGCAGCTACAACATTTACCAGTGTTCTGTCATTTTGACGCGTACCGTGCAAGTCGCACGCTCTTAACCCGACGGACAAAATCTGAGTTGTGATGTGGTGCTCGCATTTTCCCCCTAAAGAACTCAGTTGCGCTGCTAGATGTTTAGCCAGCTTGTATGTTGGGACCCCAATATCGCTAACTATTGGTCGAAGACGCAGTGAATCTTGGGCAGTGCGACTTGCACCATAAGAAATTCTCACTTTTTGCTCTAGTAGTATTGCAGGAATCACTATTGCTTGTTGGCCAGAAGCTCGAAGAGGAACGTGTATATTTGCTTAAGCAACTTTGCTTGCGACTTTTTATTCAATAATCAACACTTTGAACAGACTGACAGTGTCGCAATGGGTAGTCCCTTGCCACTCATTATTGTCAATCTTTTTATGGAACATTTCGAGGAGAGAGCATTCTAGTCAGCGGAGTTTTTGGCGATATGTGGATGACACCTTTGTCATCTGGCACCACGGCACTGCGTCGTAGGATTCATTTTTGCGACACCTAAATTCTCTTCGTTCAAACACCAGGTTCACGATGGAGATGGAGGAAAACGGCGAACTACCGTTCCTGGACACGCTGGTGCGGAGGAAAGAGGATGGCAGCTTGGATCACACTGTGTACCATAAACCTACTCCACTTACTTATACTTGCAGGCCACCAGCTGTCACCATCCTGCAAAACGAAGAGGCGCGCTTGGGACGTTGGTCCACAGAGCAAGAGTCATATCAGACTGACAACTTGTCCTGCAAAATACGCCATCTCCGTACTATATTTTTAGAGCATGGGTATTATGAACGGTAGATTTGCCGTCCCTTACGTCCGGCGTTTGTAAGAGAAAGTGAGGAGCCGGAAAAAAAGATGAACAACGAGAAATGGTCGTTTTGCCATATGTCGGCGATGCTTCTTCGAAAGTAGGAAGATTATGGGAGAAACAAAATCAAAGGCGTCTTTCGTCCGCCAAAGAAACTCGGAGCTCTTTTAGACTCAGTGAAAAATGATCTTGGTTTAAGAAGGCCTGGTATCTACACTCATGGTCATAAATTAAGGATAATGCTGATACATCGTGAAACGACGCCCTGGTGGGCGGTTTGCGGGTTTAAATCACCTCGGGGTATGACCATGCGGTGCATTTGGCCTGCGGTCGTCGCACGGTGGCGTTGGGAGCAGTCCACATACGCAGAGGTATGTTGGTGCATGTCAGAGTACGGTGCAGCGAGTAAGTGTGCAGACGTTTTCAGACGTGCTAATGGTGATTGTGTGTCGAAAATGGCTAAAAGAATACATATTGATGACGTTATGAGGGGTAGAATACTAGGGCGACTGGAGGCTGGTCAAACACAGCAGGTCGTAACACGGGCCCTCCGTGTGCCACAAAGTGTGATCTCAAGATTATGACAACGATTCCAGCAGACAGGAAACGTGTCCAGGCGCTACAGTACGGGACGTCCACAGTGTACAACACCACAAGAAGACCGATATCTCACCATCAGTGCCCGCAGACGGCCACAGAGTACTGCAGGTAGCCTTGTTCGGGAACTTATCGCAGCCACTGCAACAGTTGTCTCCAGACACACAGTCTACAGACGACTGAACAGACAAGGTTTATTCGCCTGGAGACCTGCAAGGTGCATTCCACTGACCCCTGGTCACAGGAGATCCCGTAAAGCCTGGTGTCAAGAACACAGTACATGGTCATTGCAACAGTGGTCTCAGGTTATGTTCACGGACGAGTCCGGGTATAGTCTGAACAGTGATTCTCGTCGGGTTTTCACCTGACGTGAACCAGGAACCAGATACCAACCCCTTAATGTCCTTGAAAGGGACCTGTATGGAGGTCGTGGTTTGATGGTGTGGGGTGGGATTATGATTGGTGCACGTACACCCCTGCGTGTCTTTGACAGAGGAAATGTAACAGGTCAGGTGTATACCGGACGTCATTTTGCACCAGTATGTCTGCCTTTTCAGGGGTGCAGTGGGTCCCACCTTCCTCCTGATGGATGATAACGCTCGGCCCCACCGAGCTGCCATCGTAGAGGAGTACCTTGAAACAGAAGGTATCAGGCGAATGGAGTGGCCTGCCTGTTCTCCAGACCTAAACCCCATCGAGCACGTCTGGGATGCTCTCGGTCGACGTGTCGCTGCACGTCTTCAAACCCCTAGGACACTTCAGGAGCTCCGACAGGCAATGGTGCAAGAATGGGAGGCTATACTCCAGCAGCTGCTCTACCACCTGATCGACCACCTGATCCAGAGTATGCCAACCCGTTGTGTGGCCTGTGTACGTGTGCATGGTGATCATATCCCATTTTGATGTCGGGGTACATGCGCAGGAAACAGTGGCGTTTTGTAGCACATGTGTTTCGGGACGGTTTTCTCATCTCATTACCAATACCGTGGACTTACAGATCTGTGTCGTGTGTGTTCCCTGTATGCCTATGCTATTAGCGCCAGTTTTGTGTAGTGCCACGTTGTGTGGCACCACATTCTGCAATTATCCTTAATTTATGAGCATGGGTGTACAGATTTCCTGCAGATGCGAGACATACGTAGGACAAAATTGTCGCAGAGGATAGATGTGTCCAACATCGACGAAAAACACTTCTGGACTATCCAGAGAAAGCCGGCCGCGGTGACCGATCGGTTCTAGGCGCTACAGTCTGGAACCGCGCGACCACTACGGTCGCAGGTTCGAATCCTGCCTCGGGCATGGATGTGTGTGATGTCCTTAGGTTAGTTAGGTTTAAGTAGTTCTTAGTTCTAGGGGACTGATGACCTCAGCTGTTAAGTCCCATAGTGCTCAGAGCCATTTATCCAGAGAAATCTGCCTGTGGCCGAGCTTTAACTCGGTAGAGGACACAGTATGGAATACAAAAACACCGAAATTCTCTCGTCGACGTCTCCGTACTGGAACAGCATTATTAAAGAAGCAGTGGAACTCGCAGCTCGACTAATTTGCTTAACAGGGATACAGGCTGCCAACCCAGCACGGCATGGGATTCAGCGCTGGCCGTGTTAAAATGACGGCGAACAGAAGAAAAGAACTATTGGTCGTACGATGGATGACGCTGCAATGGCGACATAGATATTAGGTTGACAACGACGAGGGCGGATACACACCGGCGCGGTCACGTATTTCCGGGAAGCGGCTCTCGACGGAGGGCCGTGGGGCGCCCGAAGGCAGCGCACAGCGTGACACGCATCTGCGCATGCGTTCATCGTCCGACAGGTGGCGTAGCTCTCTCTCTCTCTCTCTCTCTCTCTCTACCGATCGGCGCTATTGGTCACCGAAATTTGGAGCGTTCACGCCTACGCTGTTCATTCTGTTATAACCAGGAGGCTTCGATCATAGCGTCAGCATATTGTTAGCACGTGAAAATGTCGGTCATTTGCGCCGACGAAATGTTGTGGAGTTTTCACAACGACATCCGACGTTCGCGCGAGAACCGCATTTGCAAATAGTCCGTCGAGAAAGCCTCAAGCAACACAATCCTATTCATGTTGTTACACGAAACTAGTTGTATACAGGGTGGTCTATTGATAGTGACCGGGCCAAGTATCTCACGAAATAAGCATCAAACGAAAAAACTACAAAGAACGAAACTCGTCTAGCTTAACACTTTCGCTGCGGCATCGGTGCAGGCGCGCAGCTCTCCAGTGCGGCCTGGCAAAGTGCGAGTGCGGGCCGGTAACACTCTGAAACGGCAGGTACCGCTCGGAGCCGACGCTCCTAACAATAAGCACACCTGAGCTACAGGCTGACGTCAAGACCTTGTAAGATCTGTAGGATCATGTTCTATACTGTCTTAATGATGACACCTTGGATCCATTACTTCAAATAAGCTTCGACTGTATTGTGGTCATGTTTTAAAGTCTGTTTGCTGTCTGACACCTATAGGGGTCACAGGTGTCATTCAAATGCTCGTGATTTGTTGATAATGTGACAAAAAATACAATTCAAACAAACAACAAATCCACTGCATTCAGGAAAAATGTGGATTCCAAGACGCAAATTCTTAAGAAGGAAAAAAAGAAAAAAGAAAACTGGAGTCATTTGAAATTATATTTACTTCAAATGCGCATTTTTAAGATGGACTCTGATAGAGGTCGTCAATTTAGTAGCATGTTTGCTCCTGGTATGAGAAAATTAGACGTCTACATTTATCATAGACGCCTAGGGGACGCCCGGATGTGTAGAAATTAGTAACCGAAACACACCCTACGTGGAGGCTTCTCTCGTGTCCCCCATCACTTCAATTGCGGTGCTATTAAAACAAATTTAGCACAACAAATTCTTTCGCAGAAAACTGAATTGAACGCTTTATAACGCAATAAGAAATAAGTCGACTTAACACAAAAGAAAACATCATTTTCAGAGAACTCGTGAAAAAAGTTCTAACCCTTCAAGTCATAAAAAGAAACCATGCAATGTCAAAAGAAAGAAAAGAAGTTGTCTTTGATAATTGGAATTTCCCCGATATTATCGCGTTTTTGCTACTTATGGGAAATTATACAGCAGTTCAAACAGTATCCAGTTTTGTCTGGGCAGGTTGTACACTCGTATGCTGTATCAGTGCGCTTGCCTTGTTCCGCGCAATTCTTACACCGCTTCCTCGTAACTTGCTTCTTCCCTGCAGTAGCTTCCCGCTTTTGCACAACGTGTATTTGCTTGTGATGTTTCTTGCTCACATTTCGTGGAACGTCCTTTATAATGTTCATTCTGTAATCGTACAACGTCATTTTATTTCCTGAGTACTTGTTTCACAAATCTAGAGAATTGAAAACAAGCAAGTCAATGAATGAAAGAATAGTTTTTTCGGCCAGCGGATAGTCTTTCGTTCACACAAATAATACGATAACATCTGATCTTGTTTATCAGTCCCAGACATACGCGCATTGTGCGTAATCATAGGCAAAGGTTTCGTGATTATTTGCTGGCGCGCATTCGTCACTTGCTCCATAAAATTTAGATGTTCTGTGGAAATGTAGGAAACCTCTCGTCGATTCTTCCATTTTCCAATCATAACTCCATTAAAATACCGCGCAATTGTCTCTCCTTTCCCAAGTTTTGCCGACACAACGTCTTCAGGGGTATATTTCCTATTTAACTTCAGAGTACCTGTGGAAAGTGTTTTTAGGTTCAACAGAGTTGTAGCTAAATGAAAACTGTTATAATAATTGTCCAAGTAAATGTGATGACCAACATGCAGCTTTTCTGCCACCAAATGCAAAACGACCTTTTCAGCGTGGCCTTTTCTCCCCATATCTCCACTGCTTCTCGTGTACACAGCGCACTTATTTATGAAACCGTCTGGATTGTTGAGCACGTACATCTTAATCCCATACTTATTACGTTTGCTTTTTATGTATTGTCTAAATGACAATCTTCCCTCCAAAGAATCACTGATTCATCTATTGATAAATCTCTTCCCGGGTAATACAGTTGAGACTTTCTCGTGTTAAAGTAATCCAATATAGGTCGTATCTTATATATCTTTCCTGGAACTGGATTTTTTGCAAAATGCGGAGAGCGTAATATGATCAAATACCGGTCTCTGCTTATACTCATCGCTATTCCTCTGTTCTCAAACAGTGGTTCTTTCTTCCAGTAGTCTTGTAATCGTGGATATTTAATGTTACCCATATGTAACTAAACACCCAGGAAAACTAGTAATTCGCCTATACTTTGAAGTTTCCAATTACAGATCCTAGATCCCTCTTTTGTATTTTCGCTCAGCAATATGTTGACTGCGTTATCGTTCGTTTCGTCAACTACAAGTTGTGACAATTCGTCTGTTACCAATAATCTGAAGACATCCATAGGAGAATTGCCAGCAGCATGAATTTGCAAAACTTCTTCCCTCGTAAATGGGTGATACTGCATATTATGTGGTTCTTTATGCCAGGACTCACCTGGATTATCTCCGTGTGACAGATCGGGCTCTTTTTCGTCGTCTATTTCCACACAATCGTCGTGATCCGTATCGTCAGATTCGGAACTGTCACGAAACAGATTCGAAAGCTGTGCTTCCTCGCTATCATCACTCTGCAATTCTTTTGCAACCCGCAAATGACAATCTCCGTGGTATGCCTCGTCCTCACTACACAGAACGTCACTGTCGTCTAGTACACTAAGTAACTGTTCCTCTGTCAATTTAACACTTTTCCTGCTCCTTTTCGCATTAGAAGGTCAAGGTATAGGTTAATTAGCCGTCATTACGAACAATTTACGTTCGATAACTGACCACACAAAACAAAATTTTACACGCTTTGATGCTAGCTTAGACGCTGCAATTAGACTGAATAATATGACTTTTTTTCCTTTTATTGATTTTCAATTCCCCCCGAAGGGGGCGGGCTGGCAGCAGCTTAGTACGCTGCTTTACAGCCTACAGTCTTTTATTTTAAAAAACGGAAGAAGAAAAGAAATAAGAAAAACAGGCGATAAAACGGTGACGTCAAGTGTAAAATGGCGGAAAAATGCGGAAAGTTAAAACAGAAAGCAAAAGGGGTTGGCAACGTTAATAAAAGACACAGGAATCAGACGAGTAACATAGCACACACACAATTAAAAAAACACGGAGACAGTTTGGTTTCTGTTCGGAAGAGATAAAAGGCACACTCAGCGACAGTATGATGGCCGTTCGCAACACTTCCCAAAAAACACAACACGGAACACCCACTGTAAACACTCACTGTAGAACACTCAATGTAGAACACTCAATGTAGAACACTCAATGTAGAACACTCAATGTAGAACACTCAATGTAGAACACTCAATGTAGAACACTCAATGTAGAACACTCAATGTAGAACACTCAATGTAGAACACTCAATGTAGAACACTCAATGTAGAACACTGCACGAAAGTGGCGGCACAAAGATGACACTCCCGAGCCAAAGGCAGATGGGGGGGGGGGACCTGGAGGAGGGGGAAGAACAAGGAGGGAGGAAGGAAGGAAAAAAACGAAAAAGGGGGGGGGAACCAAGGAGGGAGAGGACTAATAAAGGGGGAGAAGGGCAGATGCGAGAGGGAATGAGAGGAGGCAGAGGAGGGAAATGTACAAGGACTCGGGGGAGAGAAGGGGGCAAAGAGAGGGGAGGTGGGGAAGAAAGAGGATGGAAGGGGGGGAGAGGGAGCCCGGGAAAAGGACAGAGGAAAGGAGGGGGAGTGAGGATCATAATTGATAGGAGGGATAAATGGAGGGAGAGAGGGCATCATCCGGGAGGGGGAGTTGATGGAAACCACCTTGGGAAATGAAAGATAGGGTATAGAGATGGAGGAAGGACACAGGGGGGGGACACAACAGTGAAGACGTGGCAGGGGGCGGGGATGGGAGAGGAGAGGAGCAACCAGGCAGTGAGGGAGTTCAATGCGTCGGGAGGTGTAGAGGATGCGGATATGTTCGAGGAATAGGAGCAGATGGGGGAAAGGAATGAGATCATAGAGGATCTGCGTGGGGGACGGGAGGCGTATACGGAAGGCGAGGCGAAGTGCATGACGCTCAACGATGTGGAGGGACTTATAGAATTTGGAGGGGGGGGGCAGATATCCAGGCAGGACTGGCATAGCAGAGGAGGGGTTGGATTAAGGATTTGTAGGTGTGGAGGATGGTAGAGGGGTGCAACCCCCATGTCCGGCCAGAGAGGAGTTTGAGGAGTCAGAGGCAGTTGTGGGCTTTGGATTGGATGGAGCAGAGATGAGGGATGCAGGTGAGGTGACGGTCAATGGTGAGGCCAAGGTAGGTGAGGGTGGGGGTCAGGCGGACAGGACAGGCACAGACATTAAGGGAGAAATTCAGGAGCCGGAAGGAGCGAGTGGTACGACCTACGATTATTGCCTGGTCTTGGAAGGATTGATTTTCAGGAGCCACTTGTTACACCATGCAGCAAAAAGGTCAAGGTGATTCTGGAAAATTCGTTGGGACCGTTGTAGGCTAGGAGCGAGGGCGGGGAATGCGGTGTCATCAGCATATTGCAAGAAGTGTGCTGGAGGGGGGGGGGGGGTTGGGGCATTTCTGCCATGTACAGGAGGTAGAGGAGAGGGGAGAGGACAGAGCCCTGGGGCACACCTGCAGAGGGGTAGAAGGTGTGGGAATTGGCATTATGGGTGGTAACATAGGAGGGGCGGTGGGAGAGGGAGGAGGCCATCAGATGAATGTAGTTGATAGGAAGGGCATAGGTTTGGAGTTTAAACAGGAGACCGGGATGCCAGACACGGTCGTAGGTCTTTTTGAGGTCAAGGGAGACAAAAATGGCTGAGCGACGGGAGTTAAGCTGGAGGGAGAGGAGATGAGTGAGGCGGAGGAGTTGGTCATCAGCAGAGAAGGAAGGTCGAAAGCCACATTGAGTGTTGGGGAGGAGGCGGTTTTGGCAGAGGTGGTGATGGATGCGCCAGGAAAGGATGGATTCCAAGAGCTTGCTGAACACCTATGTGAGACAGATAGGACGATAGGAAGAGGCATCAGATGGAGGCTTGTTGGGTTTGGAGAACATCAGGATACGGGAGGTTTTCGACAGGTCAGGATAGAAGCCAGTGGCAAGGATGACATTGTAGAGGGTGGCAAGGATGACATTGTAGAGGGTGGCAAGGATTGAAAGGAAGGCGGGAGGGCAGTGTTTGAGGTGGCGGTAGGTAATGCAGTCATGGCCGGGAGCAGTGTTGCGCTTAGTGTGGAGTGTGATGCTGATGTCCTGTGTAGTGATGGGAGTGTTAAGTTCACAGGGTGGTGTGTGGCCCAAGTACTGGAAGCTAGGAGCAAGGGAAGGAACAGAGGTATTTGTGTGGTCCATGACGTCAGGGAAGAGGGAATAATCAAAGTGGGGATCATCTGGGATGGAAAAAACATTGGAGAGGTGAGAGACAAAGTGGTTGGCCTTACTGAGGTTGTCAGGAAAGGGACGGCCATTAAGGAGGAGAGGGTACTGGGGAGTGGGGCGGTTCCCAGTAAGGTGGTGGAAAGCAGACCAATACTTGGAAGAGTTTATGGGGAGCGTGGTGTTGAGTTGTGTACATGTCTGGCGCCAGGCACGGTGTCTCTTAGCAGTAAGCAGGTTGCGGATGTGTCATTGTAATTGCCGGTGGCGGGCAAGTGTAACCCGGTCACAAATGCAGAGAAAAGAGCGGTAGAGGCGGCGGGACTCTCGAAGTTGAAGGACGGCCTGTGGAGGCAGGGCGGGGTGGTGAGGGTGGATGGCTTTGGTGGGGATATGGGTGGCGACGGCTTCAGACAAGGTCTGGTGCAGGAAGGCAGCAGTGCGAGAGATGTCATCAGGAGATTGGAGGGTAAGGTCATGGCCATCAACCTGGGTGTGAATGGAGTCCCAGTAGGCATCCCAGTTGGCACGGGAGTAATCATGGACAAGTTTAGGAGGGATGTCAGGGTGGGGAGCATTGTGGGGATGGCGACCATTAGAGATAGTGAGGAGAACAGGAGCATGGTCACTGCCAATGAGGTCAAGGACATCTGCGGTGATGTGCCCAAGGAGGTTGGGAGAGGCAAAGACCACATCAGAAGTGGTGTTGGATTCGGGTCAGGTGTGCTGAGGCAGGGGAACCAGGTCTCCCTGGAGGGTGATGAGAAACTGATGCCACCACTGGAGCTCGGCAGAATCGCGGCTATGGATATTGAGGATGGCGGCAATCACGTAGGTGGAGCAGGTGCGGTCAATGTGGGCCAGGAAATCGTACGGGATGGGGGTGCGAGGACGGACATAAATGGTGACACAGGTGATGGTAAGGGTGGGGAAGAAGAGGCTGAGGGTGAGATGCTCAGCAGGATTGTTAAGGAGAGGTTGGGGCCAGACAGGGAGGTGCTTGAGGTGGCCTATAGCAACTCCGCCACACGCCAGAGGGTACGGGTTATCGGTGCGGTGAAGGGTGTAAGGAGCCGTGGAGATGGAGATACGGGGTTGAAGGAAGGTTTCATGTAGAAGGCATCCACGCAGTGCTGATGGAGGGTGTGGAGGAAGAGGAGTTTGTGGGTGGGCAGGGAGTGAATGTTGTGGTACAGGATACGGTAGGGTTGTTGTACCTTGGGAGGGAGAGTTAGACGAGGGTGGTGAGGGGGGTGAAGGTGAAGTGGGCCTGGTTGTGGGAGTATGTGGCATAGGTGGTAAGATGGAAGATGGAACGGGCAGCAAGGGCGATTTGGGAAAGGGTGTGGGAGCGCTGGAAGGGGTGGATGTTTTGGAGCACAATGGTGATGAAACAGGTGATGTCCTCGGCAGTAGGTGGAGGGTGGAGCGAATTGTTGGGGTGGATGGGGTCATCAACAGGACGGACAGGGACAGTGAGCTCAGGGGTGACTGGGGGAGGTTTCGCTTTACACTTCGAGGAGTAGGTAGGATATGGTTCGTTGCAAGTGTTGCAGGAGGGGGGAGAGGTGAGGTTGGGGCAATTCTTGAGGAAGTGTGAAGCTTTGCAGTGGGGACAAGTAGGGGGGTTCTTGCAGGCAGAGGTAACATGGTCGTTGTATGTGAGACAGCGTTGGCAGCGGTAGGATTGGACAGGGGAGCGGGAGGGGTCCACTTTATGACGGCGATTGTAGATGAGGGCTCCCTCAGTGAGGAGGCGGTCAATGGAGGAGGAAGATTTGGAGAATATCCGCATGAGAAAAGTCGGCCCGGAATCATTGAAGATGCGACCGGGCGAGAGTTGAGTTCCGCCAACGCCTCGGCCTCTGTGATCACGGGGCTAAGCTTTGTGATCACAGCGGTGAAGGTCAGTGGATGTCGGGGAGGTTGTGGATGACGGGGAGAGGTCAGGGTGTGGTAGGAGGTGAGGGTTGCACGTTGGCCAAATTGAAAGCATTGGGGGATTTAATGAGGACCGAGTCCTTGCGAGGAATCAGAAGTGAGATGGGGGCATTGGGGTAGTATTTCCGGATGGCGAGGGTGAGGGAGCGGGCATCAAAGAATTGAAGATCACGATTGGAGAGGACAAAGGTGTGGGTGACAGGCATGGTGGGGGCGGGGGTTGGGGTTGCATCCATGGGGGTGGGTGGGTCAAGGGGATTGGGGTTTTTTTTGGAGGAGATTTCGGGGGAAGGGTCAACATTCGGGCGCTTTGAAGGTTTCATGGTCACGACCGGGTGGAGAGGGGGCTGGGGGACGGGTTGCAGGGGGAGATGGCGAGGGGCAGGACCACCCTGAGCAGCGGATGACGCAGATGGAGGGGCGTGGGTGTCACAGAGACTGTAGAACGTCGAGCTGAAATCCGTGCTGGCTTGGATCCCGTCAGAGGCGGTGCAGGGAGTGGCAGAAAGTCAGTAGCTGTCGATGGGGCGACAGTGATAGGGGAGGGGGAGTTGGGGGTGGTTACAGCCGAAAGTGGCGCAGGGGTGGAGTGGACAAGGAGAGAAGGGAGGATGGGAAGGGGGGCAGAGGATGAGCTCCATGTGATGGTGGTTGGAGCAGCGGAGGGAGAGGTGAAAATGATAGTGGTCGTGGGTTGGGACATGGTGGCGGCACGCGAGAAGTGCGGCGGCGGCGGCGGCGACCAGGCGGCGGCAGCAGGCAGCGACCAAACGGCGGCGGCGGCGGCGGCGGCGGCGACCAGATGGCGGCGGTGACCAGGCGGCGGCAGCAGGCAGCGACCGAACGGCGGCGGCGGCAGCGGCGGCGGCGGCGGCGAGCACCGGCAATCGGCGACCAGGCGGCGGCGGCGGCGGCGGCGGCGGCGGCGACCAGGCGGCGGCGGCAGGCAGCGACCAGGCGGCGGCGGCAGGCAGCGACCAGGCGGCGGCGGCGGCGGCGGCGGCGGCGGCGGCGGCGGCGGCCGAACGGCGGTGGCGGCGGCGGCGGCGGCGGCGGCGGCGGCGGCTAACACCGGCAGGCGGCGACTGAACGGCGGCGGCGGCAGCAGGCAGCGACCGAACGGCGGCGGCGGCGGCGGCGGCGGCGGCGGCGGCGGCGGCGGCGGCAGGCAGCGACCGAACGGCGGCGGCGGCGGCCAGGCGGCGGCGGCAGGCAGCGACCAGGCGGCGGCGGCAGGCAGCGACCAGGCGGCGGCGGCAGGCAGCGACCGAACGGCGGCGGCGGCGGCGGCGGCGGCGGCTAGCACCGGCAGGCGGCGACCAGGCGGCGGCGGCAGGCGGCGAGCGAACGGCGGTGGCGGCGGCGGCGGCGGCGGCGGCGGCGGCGGCGGCAGGCAGCGACCGAACGGCGGCGGCGGCGGCGGCGGCGGCGGCAGGCAGCGACCGAACGGCGGCGGCGGCGGCGGCGGCGGCGGCTAACACCGGCAGGCGGCGACCGAACGGCGGCGGCGGCGGCAGGCAGCGACCGAACGGCGGCGGCGGCGGCAGGCAGCGACCGAACGGCGGCGGCGGCGGCGGCGGCGGCGGCGGCGGCGGCGTCGGCGGCGGCTAGCACCGGCAGGCGGCGACCAGGCGGCGGCGGCGGCGGCCGCGGCGGCGACCAGGCGGCGGCAGCAGGCAGCGACCGAACGGCGGCGGTGGCGGCGAACACTGGCAGGCGGCGACCAGGCTGCTGTGGCGGCGGTGGCGGCGGCGACCAGGCGGCGGCGAGGAGGAGGAGGACCGGACAGCGAGCAGTAGTGACGGCGAGCAGACGGCACGGCATGGAAACGGTGCGGCTCTTCTACGTCGAAGATACACCCTGAGAGTAGCCCAGGCAGTGAGAGTTCTCGATGAAGAAGTGAGGGAATCCAACCCTCGAATGACAAATAATATGACAGTGAGTGCGGACTCTTATAAGCGTCAGTCGCAGCGAAAGTGTTAAAGGGGGAAACCAGATGGCGCTATGGTTGGCCCGCTAAATGGCGCTGCCATAGGTCAAACTGATATCATCTGCGTTTTTTTAAAAATAGGAACCCCCATTTTTCAAGACATATTCGTGTAGTACGTTAGAAAATATGAATGTTTTAGTTGGACTACTCTTCGCTTTGTGATATATGGCGCTGTAATAGTCACAAACGTTTAAGTTCGTGGTATCTCGTAACATGCCGCCAGTGCGGACGGCATTTGCTTCGTCGTACATTACCTGTGTTAGAATGGACCGTTTACCAACTGCGGAAAAGGTCGATATCTTGTTGATATATGGCTATTGTGATAAAAATGCCCACTGGGAGTGTGCTATGTATGCTGCTCCGTATCCTGGACGACTTCATCCAAGTGTCCAGACTGTTCGCCGGATAGTTACGTTATTTAAGGAAACAGGAAGTGTTCAGCCACATGTGAAACGTTAACCACGACCTGCAACAAATGATGATGCCCAAGTAGGTGTTTTAGCTGCTGTCGCGGCTAATCCGCATATCAGTAGCAGACAAACTGCGCGAGAATAGGGAATCTGAAAAACGTCGGTGTTGAGAATGCTACGTCAATATCGATTGCACCCGTACCATATTTCTATGCACCAGTAATTGCATGGCGACGACTTTGAACGTCGTGTACAGATCTGCCACTGGGCACAAGAGAAGTTACGGGACGATGATAGATTTTTTGCACGCGTTCTATTTAGCGACGAAGCGTCACTCACCAACAGCGGTAACGTAAACCGGCATAATATGCACAACTGGGCAACAGAAAGTCCACGATGGCTGCGACAAGTGGAACATCAGCGACCTTGGTGGGTTAATGTATGGTGCGG
The DNA here is from genome assembly GCF_023864345.2 of Schistocerca serialis cubense. Lineage (NCBI taxonomy): Eukaryota > Metazoa > Arthropoda > Insecta > Orthoptera > Acrididae > Schistocerca > Schistocerca serialis. The sequence goes on along the minus strand of NC_064641.1, from coordinate 847,284,049 downwards.
CATTATGGGAGGAAGGATAATTGGCCCCCATTTTATCGATGGCAATCTAAATGGTGCAATGTATGCTGATTTCCTATGTAATGTTCTACCGATGTTACTACAAGATGTTTCACTGCATGACAGAATGGTGATGTACTTACAACATGATGGATGTCCGGCACATAGTTCGCGTGTCGTTGAAGCGTTATTGAATAGCACATTTCATGACAGGTGGATTGGTCGTCGAAGCACCATACCGTGGCCCGCACGTTCACCGGATCTGACGTCCCCGGATTTCTTTATGTGGGGAAAGTTGGATATTTTCTATCGTGATCCACCGACAACACCTAACATGCGTCAGCGCATTGTCAATGCATGTGCGAACATTACGGAAGGCGAACTACTCGCTGTTGAGAGGAATGTCGTTACACGTATTGCCACATGCATTGAGATTGACGGACATCATTTTGATCATTTATTGCATTAATGTGGTATTTACAGGTAATCACGTTGTAACAGCATGCGTTCTCAGAAATGATAAGTTCACAAAGGCACATGTACCACATTAGAACAACCGAAATAAAATGTTCAAACGTACCTACGTTCTGTATTTTAATTTAAAAAACCTACCTGTTACCAACTGTTCATCTAAAATTGTGAGCCATACATTTGTGACTATTACAGAGCCATCTATCACAAGCCGAAAAAAGTGGTGCAACTAAAACATTCATATTTCTTTACGTACTACACGAATATGTAATAAAAATGGGGGGTTCCTATTTAAAAAAAAAAAAAAAACGCAGTTGCTATCAGTCTGACCTATGGCAGCGCCATCTAGCGGGCTAACCATAGCGCCATCTGGTTTTCTCCTTCAAGCTAGACAAGTTTCGTTCTTTGTAGTTTTTTCATTTGACGCTTATTTCGTGAGATATTTGGCCCGGTCTCGAACAATGGACCACCCTGTATATTCCTCATATGAATAGACACATCGACTAAAACGAATGCAATTAACAGGTCAAGTGGAGGAAATTGAGTCTTGATGTGACTCACGCACTGGTGCGCGAACTACACATTTTCATTTATTAATATTTCTGAGTCGCATAAATATTGTGGATTTGCAGACAGCAATTCTGAAATGAACCTAACTCGTTAGCCACACATTACTTTCGTGCTTTGAAGTAATTAGGTATTGATAACACAACCAGTCACATTACTTCTAAGAATCGTTAAGTTACGGCGGCAAGAATACCAGATGTGAGCTTTGTGGTCTGGGAGACACCTTGCTCCTCGTCGATAGGACCACGGATGTCGACAGACTCCATAACGATAGAAACTGTCCACGGATACGTCCGAGCCCCGGGGTACGTCATAGTGACGTCACGGAGAGATATCACTGCTGTGAACCTATCTCCCTTGCAACCGCACGACAACAGGAAGAGCTGACGTGTTCTTCCACTAACAAAAAGGAAGACGGTATCTGCTGTTCAATAAGTATTTCGAACATACTTTAAAGTGCGCCACCCAGCAAAGTCCACTTGTGTCTGGTACAAATTGAAGAGAATCGGTACAGCTGGGAAGGCAGAAGTCTTAGTTGGCCTCCTGTGTCGAAGCAAAATGTTGAAATTGTTCGAGTAGCATCTCAACACGTCTTGCAAGCCAAGAGCTTCAGATGCGACAGACAAACGTCTTCAAAATCCTGCGTTAACGCCTGTGCATGTAACTGTACAGACTGAAGTTGGTCCAGACACACACTCCACGAGAGTACTGTGACGATACAATAAGAAATCACACGTATTGAAGGCATTAAGTTTTCTAATGATGTCGAAATGTTTTGTAACATGATATAGTAATATGTTCGTTCTGCTTTCTTTTTCATGGTTCGAGTGTGGGACGTTGCAGTAGCAGAAGGACCAGTCTTCCTGTCGTCAAGCTGCCCTCTTTGCTGCTCAATGTTGGCGTTAAAACTATGGCCTGTTTCCAAAGACGACCATCCGAAGCGACGCGCCCGACCCTGCATTAGCAAGTGAAACAAATGAAATAGCTGTAAATTGTAACGAAATAAATACGTAACCAGTTAATGTTCAGATTCAGTCACGAGCAGACAGCATCTGTACGTATGAGTTAATGTTTAATCCGTGTCAAAATTACTGTGGTGTTGCTGTTATTGTAATAAAGTTTTTAAAACGAACAATTTTGAAAATCTTCGAAAATTTGTGACCGTGATTTGAAGAGCCTCTTCTGTATAAGTCGAATGAACTTTTGTAGGTATTGCAGTTTCACTTATTACGCACTTGAAGCCTAGATCCGATAGAATAAGATCTCTAATTTGTAGAAATTACGTGTATGAGATTTGTGAACTATTTTCACGTCAGTTTGAACCAAAGTGGACTGCTTAAGATGTAGGGTAAACTAACTACGCTCCGTCTGTTGTGAAGAATTATAAATTAAATGTTAAAATCAGTTTCCGAATGATAATAATTTCTTAATTGCAAAACAGAATCTTTGCTGCGAATGCAAAACATACACCAGCGACAATAACATAATCTATGAGTGTCATAACCTACGCTGCATAGAATAGTGTAAAAAGGGCACCGTATTAAGAAAACATTGATTAGTAATATTCAGAAGTTAAAGCATTCAGTAAGACGGATACCCCAGACTGATATTAGTGGATTAATTACGGACTTCTCCACATTATTTACAGTGTATCTTCACATGAAGTGAAAGTCTGTGGGGTACTGTACCGTCACGATATCAACAGGACCGTCATAACAGTAACATAACAGTCGCGACACTAGGTCTAGTTTTTCTTACCCACAGCGATAGCAGCGCCCAAAGCGGCCGTCAAGCGTCACTTCTGAATACGATACTGGATGAGTGCGATTACTAGCGTTTATAATGATTTGCAAAGTAGTTTTTACAGTAGGGAATGTATTTAGTGCCATAACAGTCGACATTAATAAAGTATGACACCAAATTTGTCATTTAGTTTCGTGAGGACCCTGGGAGGTACGAAACAGCGCATTACAGGACAGCTTATTTACTGTTCTCCTTTAACAAACAGTCATTTACTGAATAATATTTTCCTTTGATAACAAAAAGTAATTGCTATTAAACACCAGAAAGCCTGACCTTTTGCTGAAACACGTATCTATCGAACGGAGCAGGGTTTTGTTCGCTACTCTTTCAGCCACATCAGTAACTGGAACGTAGGAAATCTGTATGGCATGTAATACCTACATTTACCGTACCAAGTAAGCCACCACAACTAGCTTAAGGGAAGACCACACACACGTGATGATTCTTTAAAGCAATGAAACTGTTTCCCAAGACAGAAGAAAATGGTTCAAATGGCTCTGAGCACTATGGGACTTAACTACTGAGGTCATCAGTCCCCTAGAACTTAGAACTACTTAAATCTAACTAACCTAAGGACATCACACACATCCATGCCCGAGGCAGGATTCGAACCTGCGACCGTAGCAGTCGCGCGGTTCCGGACTGCGCGCCTAGAACCGCTAGGCCACCGCGGCCGGCCCAAGACAGAAGAAACCAGTCCCAAAATTATTTCAGTCTGAGCCGCAAACGGTAAGAATCTTCAACACCATTCACTTTCGAAGCAAAAATTATTACATTTACTGAAATATTCTTGTGTTAGAAAGTCGAGTGAAGTGTAAGAATAGGAGAATCATTAGACTACGTAGCTTTTTTAAGTGTCAAGGGAAGTGCCTATGATAATAAAACAACCGAAATATACGCTTCTCATGCATTAAATGTGTTTATATTCTCTTGCTTTTAGCAGAAAAAGCTGTAAAGACACATATATTGGGGGAATTTCTTCATGAATAAGTTGTGGCTTAAGTCATTGAATCACTGATTCAGCCATTTTTACATATACTTCACAATAATTCATGTCTCCCGGCAATTTACTAACGCATGGAACCTAAAAGTGTTTACGACGCATGTGAGTGTCTGCTTTCTCACCACATGGAGCGTTAGTGTAGCTCCAGTTGTCAAACGGTAACAACTTTCGCACCAGAGGGTCTCGTCGCTATTTATTAGACTGCCGTGATAAGGCGATTTTATAAATAAATATTTGAAAAGCTACAACAAGGCTACACCCTCGATGATTGAGCGCCTAAATTAAACCTGCAAATTGATTAAAATTTATATTCGAAACTATTCAGCAGTGTGTGGCTGTGGTGCGAATTTCACATTATTGCAACAGCACATCATACCTGACTCGTGACATTTCGTTGACCAGTAACAACGGCGAGGCACTGAATCTGGCAGGCATGAGAGGACGTGGCCCAGGGGCAGCAGCAGTACAACGAAGTAAGGTAAGAGACAGGGTTTTATTCTGTCCAGGTGACACGATAGGCAACTCAGTCGGAGTTTGCAGTACACTGGCGTGACAGCAGGGTAACCTACACTCACCTAAGATCATAGAAACTCCTATCGACTTGCGTTAAGATTAGATGCTGGATGGTTGGTTAACACCATATTGGATTCCGTGATTTCGTATCAGCTTGCTTGTTATGAAAGTGTTCGGTTTCAAGGTAACGGCACATTGAAGATTTATTAAAACAAGTCATTCTTGATACGATGTGTCAATATTAAACGCCACAGTGACTATTGGCGGTTAAGGTCTTCATGATCTGTAAGTTACAGTACAAAAGACAAAACTAAGCTAGTTCATCGTGGTGTAGTGGGTATAAGCGTTGGGTCACGGTGTGTGGAATAGCGTAATCGCAGGTTTGCGTCCTGTTGTATCTGAAAGAATGTTTTTTTCCACCTTCACGTCTCTGAAAGGTTCTGGAACTACCCTACTAAGTTGAAAGAAGTATATTCTGTAATACTTAATAAATATTCAAAACATTGATCATCTGCTAAAAGTAATTACCACTTGAAATAAAAAGCACAGGAAAGACTGACAATTGCAAAGGAATTAACAGTTACCTTAGGTTCAGCCAAGTATGAAGTATAAAAGAAGATTTACGAGCTATTTCCTTTAGGACACTTCTTCACCAAATAAAAATCTCTTCAATGAAAGTACATCTTTAACCACCAATATGACGTTTTTCGTAATTTTGCTAAAAAAATTTACCAATAGCGACGCGTTTTCGAGAGATCCTCAGTGTGCTAGTGTTTTGAAACAGCGTTTATACATCGGGCATAAGATAAATGAGCTGCTATTTTAATTCGTCTGCTAGAATGGATACCTGCACTTTCTAATTACAGCCCAACACCTGAAGGTAGTTTTCAGAATTTCTGAAAATAAGCATTTTTTGTCGAGACACCTTAATGAACACTGTTGAATATATACGTTACTGGATGCTATGCTAGCTGGCTTCAGCTTCTTTTTTGCTTGGAAATCAAAAAGTCGGCTCACTTTCGGCATTTATGAAGGTATATTAGGGAAAAAGTACAACATTTTCAGTATGTTTCGGAATTAATTCTTACCAACACTAATTCCTCCCTTATCCACAGCCCAGTCCACATGAATGCAGAACTTCACATATTTATAAACGTAACTTCGATGGTAACGTACCCTGCAGTAAAGAAAAAGCGTAACCTCAAGTTCTGTCCACTCGAGCGAGACGAATGCTATTGTTTTGAACTACATGTTGTGAACCGAACGATCACGAAAGTATACAGACAGCTCTAACTTCAGTACAAAGTGTGGTGTCAAAATGATCTCACGTTTGCACGAGGTCTTGTAAACTGTAGGTTACCCGTGCAGCAGAGTTGCAGTTTGAGCTGTTGTAATAACATCGCAGAGCCGACGGTACAGTGCAGGGACCTCGCACAAGAAGAGCAACCATTGCCTGTAAAATAAAAATTCTATTGACTCGGATCCACTGACTATTTTAGGTAAAGCAGACTTGAGTGATGGGGAGGTGGAATATACACGTAGTGAAATGAGGCTAATAGTAACACTAACAGCTATTACACTTACTTGTGACTGTTCCTGTTTAAGGGGCATAGTGGTTGCAACTAACATTCTTTTAGACAAAACTTACTGGAGTAATGAAATACTGTCTGAAAGAAGCTGCATAAATATTCAATCAGATCTCGTGAAGATTTCGGAGCGGTACAAAGATGGGCAACTTGCTTCAGTGTTCAAAAATATAAAATTGTGCACTTCACAAAAAAACATTGTTGTCTGCGAGTATAATATCAATGAGTCGCAGTTGGAAGCTGCCAACTCTTACGAATACCTGGGTGCATTTTGTAGGCATATGTAATGGAATGGCCAGTCTCAGATGGGCGGTAGACTTTGATTTATTGGCAGACTACTATGGAAGGAGATTGCTTACAAATGTCTGGGGTGACTGGTTCTTGAATACTGCTTAAATGTGTGGGACCCGTGCCAAATAGGACTAACAGACGGTATTGAACATATGCAGAGAAGGGCAGCACGAATGGGCCACAGGTTGGTTTGACCCGTCGGAGACAGTCACAGAGATGCTGAAGAAACTGAACTGACAGACTGTTGAAGATGGACGCAAGTTATCCCGAGAAAGCCTGCTAACAAAGTTTCAAAAACCGGCTTTAAAATGATGACTAGTAACATACTACAACCCCCTACGTATATGTCACATAGGAATTTTGATTACAAGAAACAACTGCGGCACGCATAGATACATGCAAACAACCTTTCTTCCTGCGCTCCACATGTGAATGGAACGGGAAGAAACCGTAATAACTGGTACAATGGAGCGTACCCTTTGCCATGCATTTCGCAGTGGTTTGCAGAGTATCGCTGTATATGTAGAAACAGAAGATTTAAGTGGTAAATTAGATGTAACAACGAATTGTTATGATATGATATGATATGAAACTTCCAGCTCAGTTGGTAGAGCACTTGCCCGCGAAAGCAAAGGTCCCGAGTTCGAGTCTCGGTCCGGCACACAGTTTTAATCTGCCAGGAAGTTTCATATCAGCACACACTCCGCTGAAGAGTGAAAATCTCCTTCTGGAAACATCCCCCAGGCTGTGCCTAAGCCATGTCTCCGCAGTATCCTTTCTTTCAGGAGTGCTAGTTCTGCAGGTTCGCAGGAGAGCTTCTGTAAAGTTTGGAAGGTAGGAGACGAGGAACTGGCAGAAGTAAAGCTGTGAGGACAGAGCGTGAGTCGTGCTTGGGTAGCTCAGATGGTAGAGCACTTGCCCGGGGAAGGGTAAAGGTCCCGAGTTCGAGTCTCGGTCCGGCACACAGTTTTAATCTGCCAGGACGTTTCACATTTAGATCTCTAGAAATATAAAATCCCTTCAAAAGTCAGAGTATGATAGCTGCCGTTCACAGCCCAGCATCAAGCACGTATACGAGCGAAACATGCACGTTACCGCAGACAGGTCTGCCTTCTTCAAAAAATCGACACCAAGCCCCATTTCCTATTTAACTCCAGCACTTTTCCATCACTGTCCAATCTCATAGACTGAAGGTCGTCCCCACCAAAAATACACCGTTCTCGGGCTCTAAAGACATGATTAGACTCAACATGACAACTTCCCGGACTAAACTAATATATTTCAAAAACATTTATCTAAAGAAATGTCATAACCATTCGCTTATACTCATATTATTCAAATACCTGTAAATAATGGCTTGTTCATTAATAAATAAGCCAGCATTCTTGCCCAAATTCACTTGCGGTAAATGACGACAGATTGTCACTAAAACTGCTTTAAACAATTATTTATGCCTGCATGACAGAATCGTTTTCTGATACTCTTTTCAATTCTCCTGTCCGCTAACACATGAGATTGACCAATTTTAAACTGGCATAGTTTTTAAATATCACTCGCAATCAACATTTAAATAACGTTACTGGCAAAATAATAAACTGTTCATTGAATAGCACAAGCATGACAACATGCTCATTTACTGTGTAAATGTGGGGAATGTGTTGTTCTGATAAACATTTGCGTAACGAAAAAGATTTAAAAGACTCCGTAAAACAATAAATAAAATAGATACAGATACGTACTTAGAGATTTCAGGGATGATAGCTATAGTGCAATTCCATCATCTGAGATAATGTTTGTTGACATCGTATGAAGCGATTAATAGTTGTTAATTCAGAGGGTCATTGTGAAAATGTTTATTCGCTGTGAGTTTAACTTCTGTAGCTTTAAAGATATTGAGATATTATTTCACACATATTCTTGTGGAATCGTTAGAAATCTAATGCTGCGTTCGAAATTGTTATTTTGTCTTCTGTAGAAGCGGCGAACTACAATAATTAACATTGAAAAAAAGTTTCACTAAAGAACAGTCATTCTGGGGCTTGTTAAAATAACTGTCAATACGTTTCAACTTGAGCACATGTAAAAATGATAACCACTGCTTTATTATCAAGAATTTCGGAGGAACTAGGTTAACTGCACTACTACATGTGTAAGAGTAGGACTACAGTTCGTTGAATTGTCAAAATCAACTATTGATTTCAGCTATAAATGAGAGAAACTGTAACTGTCAGCTACACGTCCACGTCAAACAGCGCTTAATGACGAGTCACGTGACTTAGATGTTGGTTTCAAGCGTTAACACGTCAGAGATAGGGGCATGCGCGGTCTATGTTATATATGGTCTACGACTGGATGTTACTCATATTTTTGAGGTCGCAAATGTATTCAGATTTGCGTTAACATTAAATGGAAGCTGTTGTCTAATCTCAAAGAGCTCTAACTTGGCCACCTTTAAGATGCTCTAACATTCTGCCACTTCTAGGAGGTTATTCTGGACAAAGGTAATGAGAGCATCAGCCGTCCCAGCTCTTCGATTTATCCGTTTCCAGCGGCGTGCTGATTGTCTCTGCACCTGAGCTCGCCTGGGGCGGAAACGGCCAACTATCCAACTAGCCGTGGCGCGTCCTGTGTCCTAGACCTGCCAGCGACCAATACTGGGCGGCCGCTTAGCATGCCTGAATATTCGTAACGTTACAACACTTAAGTCGCCTTAGTAACATCCAGTCGTAGACCATATATAACATAGACCGCGCATGCCCTTATCTCTGACGTGTTAACGCTTGAAACCTACATCTAAGTCACGTGACTCGTCATTAAGCGCTGTTTGACGTGGACGTGGAGCTGACAGTTACAGTTTCTCTCATTTATAGCTGAAATCAATAGTTGATTTTGACAATTCAACGAACTGTAGTCCTACTCTTACACATGTAGTAGTGCAGTTAACCTAGTTCCTCCGAAATTCTTGATAGTAAAGCAGTGGTTATCATTTTTACATGTGCTCAAGTTGAAACGTATTGACAGTTATTTTAACAAGCCCCAGAATGACTGTTCTTTAGTGAAACTTTTTTTCAATGTTAATTATTGTAGTTCGCCGCTTCTACAGAAGACAAAATAACAATTTCGAACGCAGCATTAGATTTCTAACGATTCCACAAGAAAATGTGTGAAATGCTTTAGTAAGCTTTTGTAAGAAAGAAAATTCGTTTATGTTCATAATGTCAGATATTTACACAAAATAAGCACGTATGTTTTCTGACTTTTGCTTAATCCAATATAGATACCGAAACGATATCAAGACAGGAATCGTAAATATTACAAAACATTGATTATACTGGTGTAGCGAGCTAGACATTAACGATGTGTCGTCTCAAAATCTTAGTCATTCACCAAGTTTTACATCCGAGGACCACATCCTACCTTCCAACTTACGGAAATACCTCTGCAAGTATTTTAAAATAATTCACTTACACAACTGAGATTTTCGTTACTTATTTTAATCTGTAGAATGCAAAATAAGACTAATCTGAGCATATGTGAAGGTCTTTACTTCTGCATAAAAAAAGGTGCGTCTCCAAGACGTATGATTTTCAGTTATTTATGCATAGAGGCAACCGGAGTGTAGGATACAGCTTTGCTTCTTTTATATAAAGAAAGTCTTGGAGCTATCTGCTTTCCTTGAGTGAGATGTGAACACTATTCTCTTCGTGGTGGGGTGAAAGATACTATTTGTTTGTAGACTTTCAAATTACGCAGAAGACTGGTAAAAGAACCATCACTGCCGAGAAAAAGATTTATGACTTTTAAAGATCATAAAGATATGGGTACGATTTTCATGAATATGATTCAGATATTTCTTGCGGATGAATACTCAAGATTTCGAAATACTTCTACTGTTAGTTGAGTGACACATTTCGAAATATGACGACAATTTTAGGCTGCCAATTTCTACCTTCCTCAGATTAGCAGTCGCAATTCACTGCTAATCCTTCGAACAAAGGGTAATGAGTTACTCAACTCTGAAGTACTGTAATAAATATGACCAAGAACGGAAATATAATCAGCTCATCATCAGGCTGTGACGTGACACTTACAACTTGAAATAATCAAATATTTTTAACCAATAGGACCCTTCAATCATTCGGGAATAACTCTATAGCAAAAAAATATGCAAATTCAAAATACGTGGTATTTATTTTTTATGTTTCAATTAAAATGCTTTCCGAAAAAGTACTTCTGTAACTTTGCTTTCTTTACGTACAGTACTTTCTTTCAGCAGTGCAGCAGATGGTTCAACTTTCAGCTTTCTGCTTTCCTCGAATCAAACCTACATAGTATGCCCGCTGACCCACCGTCGTTACAACTGCGCTGATATCGCTTCGACGTTCCTCCCCTTCGGCAACGGAGCTGATCTCATAAGTTTGCATCACGTTGTGAATCTGACTGTGTGAACTAGCAGTTGAAAATTGATCTCGTTTTCTATTTCCAGAGATATTTCATATACTTTCAACCACGATGGATCCAAAAACAGTGATTTTATTTATTACTCGGGAATAACACAGCAATCGGGTTCCAGTCTGCTATTTCTAATTTTTGTTCCCCAAATAGTTTGATTTAGTTACCTTCGTAGTCAATATGCCTATTATCTGTTTGTAACAGGTTGATCAACTTTTCTCATAATCCTTGAATATTCACAGATATAATTGTCTATGTATTAGCTGATTTTTGGGATTTAGAAAACACGGAGAAAGTCTCTTATATATTCTGTTTTATTGACACAATTCACTTCTTAAATTAATGAGAGATGGCACTGGACAATCAATGAAGAAATAGTTGATCCTAGTGTGTTTCGTTTCGGTATAATAACAGTCACTCCGTACCACATTCCTTCGCGTTGCTATCACCAAAGATATGATTTCCCATGAATTGTCCTTTACCATTAATATCTGATAAATCATAAATATGTCTCTGGCTTTACAATGTCTAAGCTTCTTAATTCTCACGACACGATATTAATTATAAGTTCGAGTTCTTTCAATGTCTGTTCAGCACAAATTTAGTCTTTTCACGTCTCGTTTATTAGCAGCATCGCCTTGACAACAATCGGCAAAGATATTAGTATGATTAGATCCAACTATTTCCTGTCCCAATATCTCAAAATAATCTATTATCCACCACTCCAGTGTCTAATCCATTTATCAAAATATTTAATTAGGCTTATAATCCCTAACTTCCGACTACCACGGAAGACTGCGAACATGCACCAATGAAAACAAAGACTCAAGAAAGCTAACAATGCTGGGCATTCGTTTGTATATTATATGCAAAACAAAACGCAGCTCTGTTATGTCTTCCTTGGATTTCCTTTGTACTACTTTGCGTTACTCTATTTCAAACATCTACCCTTTGTAAAATTTTAACTAACTATTACTTCGAAATACAACTACCGTTTTTGGCTCTTGTGTCATTTCGTATTACAGAATTTAATCTAATATTCGTTTCTGAATACCCACTCTCTACAGAGCGGTTACAATAGGGACACGGTGAAGAACTCTGCCTTAGAAGAAGTCCACGACGAAGAATTGCGGCAATGAGTCTCAACTACGCATCACAGTGCTTCACAAGAGGAGTGCTGTAACACGAGTTAAAACATGCTTTTTTCTTATGTTTTACTTTTATCTGTGCTATGACAACCAGCCTCCGATACATAGCGAATCACTCACGCACATAAATATCTACGATTCGCATACAGTATTTACATTGGGTACTCCATTAAATTTGAGGCATGCAGCCGCGCAAATAAAATTTCTTCCACTGGTATTTCGGTCGCGTATCTTCCGTGCTGCAACACGAGTTAAACATGCTTTTTTTCTTATTTTTTGCTTTTATCTGTGCTATGACAACCAGCCTCCGATACGTAGCGACTCACTCTGAGGATGGCCGGACGACACGCGTCAGTGGAAGAAATTTTATTTTCGCGGCTGCAAGCCCAAAATCTAATGGACTATTCATTACTCTGCGGAAAGTTGAAAATGCCCTTCAAATATTTACATTGGTTGTACGTACTACTTACATCGCAATGTGCTCCCACCATTGCCGCGATACATGTATGTTCTTCAAAACGCCAATTCAGTGTGGAACACATTACATTCGTACCTGCAGACAACTTTCGTGGCACGTGCTGTTTACATCACGTAAGTTGTATGAAAGAGATGATATTCACATACTTAACGTTGTTCTCTGATTTTTATTCTTGACACCCAAACAAAATACTTTACGCCAGTCAAATCGTCTGGGCGTAGATACTGAACGTTACCCGTGCAATGCCTGGTCGGGTCGCTAGTATCCTATAAATTACTTACTAATCATATTCCTATTGACTATATAAACTGAAAGTCGCGTCGGTAGGCTTTGTATACACTCCTAAATGCTTCCTGCCTCCTGCGTTCTCTTTCTCACTTCAACACTTCAAAGGAAAACATGGTACGGAAAGTGGTGTAGTGTACGGAAGGTGGGGGGGGGGGGGGGGGAGCGGCCAGGGGGGGAAGGGGGCATGGCCACAGAATAGCAGAAGCAGTTGTGTGAGTGGGGCAGGAGGCGGCAGGGAGCGAACAAGCCGGATAATCCTGTCCGCAAGGTCATTAATCAGTTAATACTTTGTCATCGGGACTAAATAGGTATTTATGCAGAATTTAAGGGCAATTAGACAAATCGAAGTGGTCCAAAATGGCGTTGTGAGATCTGATCTACACAAATTATTATAGCATAAAATACTTTTACTTGAATCATCAGCCCAAAAAGGAAAAAAGTTGCAGTCTGTTGCCAGAGGCAACAGTTACCGATGAGAGTATTAGAACTATGATTTTCCAGTAGGTAGCAGTAGTGTCTTTAGTACTGATAGATTTGTTAGTTCATATACATATTGGGCACCAGAGGCTTTGTTCTGGCTCGATTGTCACAATGAAAAATTATTGTTTCCTTTGCTCTTCAACTTTCGTCTCCCCAACTATCAGAGGACACAGATTGTTGGAAAGTGATTTTTTTCTCAAATGTCATACCTTTTACAACATTATGCGTATTCATTTTAATGTTTTCATAAAGTAAAATTTATCAACGTAATAAGCAAAAGTGGCGTACTTTAGCCCATTGTTTTTTCATATGATTTGGACTCAAGTGACAATGAATCACATTTCTTACCATCAAATGTGATATTATTGTATGCTAAAGTTGTCCATGAAATACATTCATTTTCAAAATTTGTTTGCTCATTGTAAAATTATGTTTATTCAAGGGCTATCGGGTAATTACCATATAGAAGGCGCTGATGCTCCTGTCGAATGGATGAAGACCATCAACTAGGTCTGGTATGGCCAACATCGAAGAATATTTTGGTCCACAAATGTGACACGTTGTTGGAAAAATTAAATCTCAGAAACTTTTGAATAAAATTCTTTTTTCAGTCACTTTCAAACACAACGTATCAGGTCTGGCGGTTCACGTTTTGTGTGAATCAGTAGGTGTCCAAAAACAAGTCTCCCTTTTAAATATAATTTTATTAAATGACGTTCAGTACAAAAAGTCACTTGCGTAATGTAAAAACTTTATTGCACTTTGCGTGTCACGAAATAAATGTAGTTAACAAATCATCTAAATCTAGTTTATTGGTAATGTTTCAGTAAATATGTAAAATAACAATGTGATTGATGCGATCATGCAACATTACTGATCTTAAATAAGATCTGGATGGACTTAAAACAGCAAAGCTTCGTTCATCAGAGTTAGATGATAAAGGAACTTTAATAAGCAAGCGAACAAGGTGCCCAAACAGTTACAATTAGACTTCTTGTCCGTTCATATTTTTTTAAGAACTCCAGAACTTCCTCCAAGTTCTTTTCCTGCATATTTCATCTCCTCGAAAGTTGCAAATCATTTTTTGTAAAATTTTAAAATTTTGTCGACGCATGTAGTATGTCCAAGAGTAAATTTTTTCAACGATTTAAACAGCTTGGCGGAATGCTTGTCGAATCTCCGCGTGAGTGACGCGATCAGCTGGTTGTAAACTTCAAAATATGATTGAAGTGTTTTGAATTTGATGTATTCTGTATTTCCTTGATCGAGACGTTTTGCAATTTTGTGCTGACCCAGAAGTTCAGGTTGATCAAGATCAGCAACACCTAGATCACTTTTGCACCCAATTTCGTCAAGCTTAAGATAATACATAATCATTCACACACGAAAATCAGAGCTGGAAAAGCAATAAAAAGATCTACCATCTGTTCCCCACACCCCGCAAAATGTCTACCTGTGCTCTACACCCCGCAAGAGTTTCTTATTAAGTTTTCTAAACCTCTAGTCGGATTGACTGGCTTCCCCCCCCTCCCCCCCCCCCCCCCCCAGTGTTTGAAGAGTATTGAGGACACATGCTGTAGTGCAAGAGACGATGCAATAAACTCGACGAAAAATTATTACAAAGAAATTTTGACAATGCTAGAGAAGCTAACAGAAATAGATCAAAGATTGAACACACAAATGGACACACAAACTTTGTTAGTCAGGATGCAACCATTTTCGTTTCTACGTTTCTTGAGCCTCTGGCAACCGGCACTGAATGAAGAGAATGACACCCAAAATTATTTGCGAACGAAGGGACTTCACGGTGATCACTGGTCAGTGCGCTCGGAACATAAGCGCCTTACAGATGGTGTTGGAAAAGAAGCGATTCGAATTCGTAGACGAGGCCTTAAGCTATGCTAGAAACTAGTGTGAACAACTTGCCATTTCCATTGAACCACCAAGACTAATTAGGGAGAGGCACATTTCTAGTGATGAAGCTAGAGATGCCGGCTTTTCGCATGAAGACGATTTGAAATGAAAGATGTTAGCTTCGTTAGATAGAGAAACTGTCGAAATTCAAGAAAAGTTCCAACAGCTTCAGAATTTGGTCGAAAAATACACCTCCCTTAAGATCTGAAATAAAATAGATGAGGAATGCAACCTCGACCAAGCTTCTCAAGATGCTGACGGAGAAGAGTTTAAGCTTGGGTGGAGTGCATGCGATTACGAGCTTTCGTAGCTTCCACAGCCTATAAGAAAGAACATTGATTCCAGCCCACTGGGCTTACTAAACTTCGAGTCCAAATTTGAACAAGGGTTACTTGATATAGTTATAACGTAGATAACATTCCTCAGGGCTGTCATAAATTATGTTACTCGTGAGAGAAGCTTCTCTAAATGAAACCGATTAAAAATTATTTAAGATCTGCAATGCCCAATGTTGAGATTAACGAATCTAGCTATTTTAGCAATCGAACAAGAGGTACAAACTGACATGACAAATATATTAGAGATTTTGCGTTGCAAAAAGCGCTCAGAATAAAATTTTAATTTATGGAAGGCGTTTCATATTGAACCCATTTGAAACAGCGAAAGAGTACCACTTTTTCTGTTTCCAGTTCTTCGCAGGCATTTAACAGTCAGTATAAGGTAAGTCAGTGCTTCTGTAACTTCAAGACTTCTTGCTGCTCCTCAATAAGTTTGGAGTGATTACTGTAAATTTCAGGTTCATTTGTAAATACGTTCTAAGGTTTACAAAGTGAGGTCTTACATCCTCGTGTCACGTGTACTTTCCACAAGTGAGAACACAAAAACACTTATAGAGTTGCCAGGAAACTAAAAGGTGTCATTATGATGTTGCATTCTGTTAAAGTTATGTTCAGGCTCCCCTTATATTTTTTGTTGGTCTGTGAAAACATTTCCTACATGTGACTATATCAGTCAGGTCGAAATCGTATCACGTAATATTCATTCTTTGGTCAAAATTTGATATAAGAAGGGAAAGTTTTTCAGGGCATTTTGACTGAGATCATATCGGTTATGAACTCAGTTTTGTTCAGAAAAGGAGTAGGAGGTTTCCTGACTTTAAAATGTATTTGCGAAATGCTGACTGAAAAAATGTACATAAAACACTTGGCGTCAGTGAAAAATTGTATTGTATTTTATGAGACAGCCTATAGTTCCCTGCAAAAGATTTCAAACATAAGTTTAATAAATTTCATTTTGTTTATTACTAAATAATAAAACAATCGCAGTAGGTACTTATACATGCAATGTTCATAATTTTGATGTCAACAGCACAACTTTGTTTGATGTCATTGTATTTTGTTTGACAAGGTATCTGGAACATTAGAGGCGAACGAATGGAAAATATAGTGACGTTGTGACGTTCCCTTTTTTTTGTTTCGCAAAGTCCGTGAGAACGTCCGCTGCCCTCGTCCCTGTGCTCCCTGCAACGTGAGCCACACTCTTGTTTTGTTACGCAAAATAATGTTAACTACATCATGACATTTTTATCGACGGTTCAACAAATACTTAAAGATTCGTTTTAACTAGTTGGACAAAGATATTCGGTCACAACCACTATGCCACTGATCTTAGCGCTAGCTACAGATATGTCTGTTTTCTCAACGAAAACCCATCTTCAACTGTCACTTCCTACAACCTAACATATGGCTGCCACCGAACTATAAATCACTTACCCTCGAAAATGAGAACTGCAAAATAAGAAATTTACCATTTATTTCCCACATCCCACAGGATGTCTTCTTGTGCTGCAGATTCCATATAAGTTTCTTATTAGGTCCTCTAAATCTTTAGTCGGGAAGTTCATTTTAGATTACACGTTTCAGCCAACAAGTGCCGTGGTGGCTTCCGCCGCAGTATGAGCATTCCCGTTGTACTCTGCTACTAATACTTTCCTCTCTTTTAGTTGGGATTACAGCTTGATAATAAATTCAACTGGGAGAAGCACACCACAGAACTGTTGAAGCGTTTTAACAAATCTCTATTTGCAATGCGAATTGTGTCAGACATAGGGGATATAAAAATGAAAAAGCTGGCATACTATGCTTACTTTCATTCCATAATGTCATATGGGATTATTTTTGAGGGTAATTCATCAAGCCAAGCTAAAGTTTTCCGGGCACAAAAACGTGCAGTAAGAGCTATATGTGGTGTGAGCCCAAGAACATCCTGCAGAAGCCTGTTTAGGGAACTAGGGATACTAACTACTGCTTCCCAATATATTTATTCCTTAATGAAATTTGTCATTAATAATATATCACTCTTTCAAACCAACAGCTCAATTCATGGAATCAATACTAGAAATAAGAATAATCTTCACAAGGATTTAAAGTCACTTATTCTTGTACAGAAAGGTGTCCATCATTCAGGAACACACATTTTCAATAACTTGCCAGCAGCCATAAAAAGCTTAACAACCAATGAAATTCAGTTTAAGAGAAGCCTAAAGGATTTATTGGTGGCCAACTCCTTCTACTCCATTGATGAATTTCTCAGTAAAACCAACTGATATATATATATATATATATATATATATATATATATATATATATATATATATATAACTTGTGTGTGTGTATGTGTAAGTACAATCTAACTTCTGCACCATTTCAGTGCAGTAATGCATTCATTGTAAATTAGTTGTATTACACGTTTATTACCTTATAAATAAATAAAAAACTTTTTTATTTTAAATTCAGTGCATTAGTATTTGTAAAATGACTCTTTCCTATAGTGTTGATTAAAAAAATGTCGATCATTCCTCTTGGGACCTGTGGAATGGTACATTAGCTTATTTGTTTTAGTTGCAAATATTTGTCATGTATTGTTGTGTTTCTGACATGTTCTACATGCTGGAGGACCTCCTCATTACGGATCAATTGGAATGCGAGTAAATCTAATCTAATCTAATCTAAGCAGGTTCCTCCTTGGTTTAGTTTCCTGGCGTGACTGCTAGTTACTATTATTTTCGTTCTAACATGACGAAAAGTTTAAACGTCAAAGTATGCTCCTGTGACTGATGAAACTCTCGTGAACATAACAAAGCCTGGTTTAACTCTAGATTACCAAAACCTCGTAAAATTTACGATTGCAGTTGGTATCTCTTTACACTTCCCAGCAGCTGGACGTGTGGGCGACACATGCTCTTAGGTACATTGATTGCAAACACTGTTGTTAACGATGGCTGAATTATTTATTGCCTGACTCCAGCCGTTTGCTGGCACAGGTTTAATAGCAGTGTAGCGTTTTTCCCGCTCTTGTGCTCTAGGGTTACCTGGATTCATTTCGTCACCTTGTTGTAACCCGACGAATCGGAGCAAGGCTGGATCCATCTCGTGTAATGGACAGTGGAAATGCCTACTGAGGATCTGTTGCCAAGGAATTATTATAGATTTAATATTCATATAAGTACTCCCCAAACTTAAAGCAGAAGAGCATAATTTACATCTATGAAACATCATTCCGTCTATGTTTAGATGTAGCAAATTACGTACATCTCAGTGCATGAATGTATATAAACTTTTTTGTAGAACAGTCATAAATACATGATGTTATTCTTTGCTGTTATGTACAACTCACACGAAAAGGTCCTATAAATAATCTTGGAAAACGATTTGTCCACCATAATGGAAAGCATAGAAGACACTCAAAAAATTGTGTAGTTAAATAAATTGTAACGTCTCTATCTTCTGATTATAAGTATTTACGCCGGCCGGGGTGGCCGAGCGGTTCTAGGCGCTACAGTCTGGAACCGCGCGACCGCTACAGTCGCAGGTTCGAATCCTACCTCGGGCGTGGATGTGTGTGATGTCAGGTTAGTTAGGTTTAAGTAGTTCTAAGTTCTAGGGGACTGATGACCTCAGAAGTTAAGTCCCATAGTGCTCAGAGCCATTTGAATCATTTTGTAAGTATTAACCAAATACTGCTACGGATTGTCAAAGGTCTCAATGATTTGGTGCGTTATTGCGAAAAACGGGCCGGGCGGCAAACATAGGGCTGACACCGGGTGGTAGAAATCCATGCTACGCCACTGGTTATGTGCAAGTGGATGGGCACCGAGATGGAATGGGAGTATGGAACTCTCGCGCAAAGAGAAGTCGTGGCCAGTCATCTGGCGATGGGGCGGGGGTTAAACGTAAACACCGTTCAGAAAACACCAGCTTGTCAGTAATAATACAACGACGGAAGCCACGCGGCGAATATTCTCGAAACGTACGGTACAGTTGGGGCATGCGCCGAGGCGTCCCCTTAGCTCATCGACCACCTGGCACACGGTATTCTGACTTCCTTTGTTAGCGCCATCGGCGCATTCAGGAAGTCAGTTCGTAACTTCTGTATAGTCGACTATTTTTGATGTGAGTACCCATTACTTGAGAAATGTTAGCAGCAGCTAAATGTCGGAACATTTCGCGTCCTGCATAAGACTTTGGGACGTGTCGCGACACCCCTCACAGTCTACACATCCTGGGAAAGAAACGGGGCATCTCGCATCCAGAGGCAGCTAGTAGCAAAAATGAGAAAACATGTAGCCTTTGTTCCAAAACTGTGTAAAAGAAAACGAATATTTATAAAAGGAAAATTTATTCACAAACTTTATAAAATCATAAAAGAACAAAACCAAATACATTTTACTTGGTTTAACCCAAACTGTTACAGTTAAAGCTTCATCTATTCACTTAAAAATGAAATCCATTCTTCTCTTTTTAATTTCTGTGAAAAGGTAGGTAATTTTTCTCGTCGATTTCTGGATGACAACTGAAGAAATTTTTCTCCGCCGGAAATACTGCAAGTGCATTTATCTTTCCGAACCAATAGAGTTTCTTAGAAAAGTGTTTATTTTTCTCAGTGTTGAAAAGCAGCGTTCTCCACCTGATAAAGTCATGGGAAAGTCAAAAGGATTTTTATCACTCACGTAATTTCGTTGTGAACGTCATCTAGATTATTTTCCAAGATAAATATCGACAGCTAAGTGTTTTGCAATATTTGTAAATATCAGACCTACACTAGAATACTTTTATGTCAGTTTCTAGTTTTTCTTTGTAAATCAAGGGAATTTCTTCAGTTGTCAGTACTATCTCTTCTGTGTAATGTTCGTTCTTAAAACCAGTGAAACATTTCTTGTTGTACAGTTTAGCACCTGCTAAGTGTTTACTGGAAGAATATATGTCCATTATATCAATAAATGTACTCATATACTTCTTTTTATTTTACCAAGAGTGTCTGTGAAGGATTCTTATAGTACTTCCAATTTCTTAATTCTAAAATAGCATTTTTGAATTTTTTGTTATGTATTCACTAGCTTTTAACACACTTATTTTTCGAGGTTGCATTTCATCGTAAATTATTTCGACATGAGGCATAATATGATGAAAAAGTTCTTATCAAAGCTTGAAATCATCATTGTCCAGGTACTTTGAAATTCCCGTTTCTATCAATTTTTCTCTATTTCTTTGAAGGATTCTGACCAGGCATTTTGATATGTCCTCTGTCATTTGATTTTCTGGGATAAAGAATGCCCAGAAAACGCTCAAATACTTTCCATTCAATACGTACAGTAAAAAAAAAAAATAGGAACATTTGAGTGTGAACAGTCGTAACAGCTTTAAAGGAAGCTTTTCTAACCTTCGTCCTTATTCCAGCATGGTATATTTGGAGCAGGCAGTCACATATCTCATGATGAATGGTATTAGAAGCACCTTTGAAGATTTCAATGGTTTCTAAGTGATCTTCAAATCCGAATCATATTTAGATGCATAATACACCTGGATTTACTGAACCGTCCTTTTTATTATGTTCACTGAGGAAACTTCAAAATTTTCACAAAAGAAAATGCAGTCTACTACTTAGGACTAAATTTGAGTTCTTTTTAACCTTCATATTATTCTTATTGATTGAAAGTCAGTATACCTCTCTAAGTTTCTCATTAATACTTAAGGTTCCTAAAAGTGACAGCGAAACCACTTGGTGGGGCAAATAACAGTGGCCTGGAGAACAGAGTTCCAGGGTACGAAGAAACACAGTAGTCGAAAGAAAATACAGTACTAATATAACTATAGCAGATCTTGAAAGTGACCACCGTTCATCTCTTAGCTCTTTTGGGTCCTGGTCAGCAAGCTGCTGAAGGAGGATCGATGCTGGACTGTTGGAATTGGTGCAGTGCCATCTGAAATGTTCTGCTGCATTTCCTGTAGACTACGAGGGTTGTTGCGATATACCTTAGACTTGAGGGCTTCCCACACAAAGTAATCTCACACTGACAGATCAGGTGACCTGGGTGGCTAGCTAGGGCAGCGACCAAACTGACCCCTGCTAACAACTCTGTCAGGCGTGAAGACTGTGTAAATGTGCTTCAAGATTTGGCCAGCTGTACGGGCAGTTGCTTTATCCTGTTGGGATGCATACATTCACATCCAGTCGTGTCGACTCGTCCGGGCCACTTTTATATGCCCCATCATGTACGTAATCAACGCTCTTCCTTGCTTTCTCATGCTTTCATTTTTCTCTTTGATTTTGTTTGTGTTTCTAAAGCCATATTTTGTCCACGTTACACTTCCAGACAGCAAATACTGAGAGCAAAAATTGCATTTTTTTACTTCACAGCCGGAAAGGCATCTTTCCCGTTGGTACAATACGGAATTAAAGCTGCCAATATACTTCTTGTTGTTGCTTATGGCCAGCTGAGATGTTGGAATATCTGGTATTGAGCGAACTTCCAGATAGCAAATACTGAGACCAAAAATTGCATTTTTTACTTCACTGTCGGAAAAGCACCTTTCCCGTTGGTACCATACAGAATTAAAGCTGCCAATACATTTCTTGTTGTTGCTTATGGCCAGCTGAGATGTTAGGATATTTGGTATTGAGCGAACTTATTTTTTTCCTTTCAACTTTTCGTGGAGAGACAGTTGTGGAAGCTGAAACTGTTGAAGTTCATTTACAGGTGTATGCATTGATGAGGGGTTGAACTGGAGAAAACACGCTGAAGATCTGCTGAAACGTTTGAGTTCAGCTACTTATGCTATTAGGGCCATTGCAAATTTTGGCGATATACATCTCAGTAAATTAGCTTACCACACCCATTTTCATTCTCTGCTTTCGTATGGCATCATATTCTGGTGTAACTCATCATTGAGTAAAAGAGTGTTCATTGCACAAAAGCGTGTAATCAGAATACTTGTTGGAGCTCATCCAAGATCATCCTGCAGACACTTATTTAAAGAGCTAGGGATCTTCACTGTAGCCTCACAATATATATATTCACTTATGAAATTTGTTATTAACAAACCGAAAGAATCCAAAAGTAATAGCAGTGTACATGGCTACAACACTAGGACAAAGGATGACCTTGACTACTCAAGGTTAAATCTGTCTCAGAAGGGGGTAAATTATGCTGCTGCAAAAGTCCTTGGTCACTTAACCTAATAGTATCAAAAGTCTGACAGATAGCCCTATATCATTTAAAAGGAAATTAAAAGAATTTCTGAATGGCAACTCCTTCTACTCATTAGATGAATTTTGGGTAATTTCCCCACCCCTGACAAAAAATATTGTCATGTAATATTTTGTGTAATGTACTATCTTGTATAGACACCTTTTATTAACCTGACACGTTCCACACCATTACTAAGTGTCGTATTCATGATCTATGGAACAAGTACTAATCTAATCTAATCTACAGTCACAGAACTTATTTCTTTGGGATGACCATGTAGTTAAGGTTTCTTGTGAAATGAAAGAACTGCACAAAATAAATAAAATGGAATAACTGGAAGCAGGATAACGATCTGATTTTACAGTTTTATCACATTCAAAAATATAGCGCATAGCTTAGCTTTCAGTCACAAACAAGCAGGGAACAAAAGAAGAATCCACCAGCATGCCAGGGCGGGAGCAACAGTGCCCTTTCTCTCCCTCACACTCTCGTGTGCGCTTTCATATGTGCATGTTCACAACAGCCAGAAATAACATTACTGGAACAATGAAGCGCACAGTTCCATACACATACATTTCTAATTTTTTCACAGACTACAATTGCTGACGTTAAGCTTAAGGTTTAAACACACTAAGAAAAAAAAGGACGAAGCACCACGAAGGAATTATCCAAATTGGATGGAAATCGGTAGTCGTATACATGTACAGATAAACAAATTTTTACAGTTTCAGAAAAATTGGATGATTTATTCAAGAGAAAGATCGTCACAGACTGAACCAGATTGGCACACCACTGGCTCTTAGACAAGCAGTTATTCGGCTTCGTACTGGTTGACAGAATGGTTGGATCTACTCCTGAGGGATATCACGCCAAATTCTGTCTAACTTCCGCGTTAGATCGTCAAAATCACGAGCCGGTTGGAGGGCTCTGACATAAACGTTCTCAATTGGGAAGAGATCGGGCGATGTTGCAAGCTAAAGTAGGATTTGGCAAGCACGAAGACATGTACTAGAAACTCTCACTGTGTGCAGGCGGTAATTACCTTGCTGCAATGTAAGCCCATGATGACTTGTCATGAATGGCAACAGAATGTACAATAATAATGAAATAGCACCCCGCACCATCAGTCCTCGGAGTCGGGCCGTATGGTGGGTGAAGTCTAGTTGGTACCCCACCACTACCTGGGGCGTCTAAAGACACGTCTCCGCTATTCACCAGTGCTCAATTCGAAGTGGGACTCATCACTGAAGACAATCTTACTCCAGTTAATGAGATTCCAGGCAGAAGACGTGTCTGGAGACATTGTGGACAGGGTGGGATATCAACCTGACTGTGACCCCTATACAGCCCGACAACCATGAGTGATGGTGTGGGGTGTCATGTCTTTTCATGCCGGGACCCTTTTTCTTGTCATCCGTGGTACTCTTACAGCACAGTGGCACGTCGACGATTTTCAATGTCCCGTTTTGCTGTCCTTCGTGGGTTGCCATCCTGGTCTTACATTTCAGCAAGATAATTCCAGCTTGCCTTCGTGCTTGCTAAACGCTACCTTGGCTGGCAAGGCCGCCAGATCTCTCCCCAGTTGAGAACCTTTGTAGCATTGTGGACAGCGCTTTCCAACCAGCTCGGTGTTTTAACGAACTAACGCTCCAGTTACACAGAATTTGGCACAATATCTTTCAGGAGAACATCCAACAATTCTGTCAATCAATGCCAAGCCGAATAACTTTTTTTGTGTAAGGGCTGCAGGTACACCAATTCATTACTGACGTGTTCAATTTGTGAAGCTTTCTCTCATGAGTTAATTATCCAATTTTTCTGAAACTGTAATCAGATGTTTGTCTGTATATGCACACAACATCGAGCTATTTCCTTCGCATTCACGTAATATCTTCGTGGTGCGTCGTTTTTTTATTTTTTTTTTTTTTTTGTCTCTTAGAGCGTATCTTGTGCAAGTATAAAGAAAGAATCACTGAAAGAACAGCTCTTATATTGAATGTTATCAATAATTCCGCAATGCCTATATACGAGACATCACTGCTCACGACACACACTGTGCGTTCCCATGTCCAAGCACTGTCTGTGAGAAATTGATTTCGCATCCCAGTGAGACTTCTAGTTTCTCTTCACAAGCTTAGCTATACTTACAACTCTATATTAGTTGCTGAACCTGACAGTAAAAAGTAAATAAATCAAAAAAAATTAACGAATTGTAGAAGCTTGCTCCAAGTTATGCAGTCGCCAGCCTTTGTCAAGAAAACCAATCCATTGATACTGGATGTTATGAAAATCACCAAAGAACACGAAAATCTGGGGGAAAAGTAAAATTTAAAGCATCAAGACATGCTAGCGTGGAACAGAATTAAATAGGCGATGACTCAGCGAAGACTTCTGCTCAAAACGGCACTTTTAAAATCTTATTACCGTCAGCAGACCTGAAGGATACATTATGCAGAAGACCGTGACGCCAATGGAAAGACGAACATCAAACATAGATATGCAGTAAAGGGAAATACTAAAGGCGAATGTAACCAAACATTGGCTAGAAGCCCTGTTTCCACACAATTAAGGCAAATTATGGTGTTCTCTAATTCGTATGAGATTTAATCATGGATCATTCCACAGACATCTTCCCGAAAACATATTGTAAGGTAATAGACTCTTATATGTTTCAATATAATATCGCTGGCGCCAACAGCGCACCGTGGCGCTCGGAGCGTATAGTTAGTGACGGACAATAATGAGCCATGGGCAGCTACGTAGAGGAATGGTCCCCATAACGAGTATGTATTTTGTAAAATTTATATCATGAAAAGAGAAGTCCTAATCAGTTGGTGGGTGTTTGACCACAACGAGCCATGGGTGGCCACACAGAAGACAGTTCTCCCACTTGAGTTAATAACACACAGTGTCGCCAAACAATGTTTAATTTGAAATGTTTATACAGTGGAATGTCATCTGATATTAATAAAATATGTCAAAGCGAATTGAATGAAATAATTTTACAGTTGGAAGATCCATATTCATCATTGCTTTGTTAGTGTTTATTGGTTAACAAAGCACTTCATCACAATTTTGAAAAATATCATCATATCATCCTAAATGAAACGAAGGCCTTAGCGTACTTGAAAGTATTAACAGTATTAATGAGCGTATATTAATTGCATTAATGACGAGCAGCTGCAGAATCCTGATATCAACACAATCTTCGGACATGTCAGAGAAGGCGAAATAGCAACACGGTGGGTGCATCAACTATTTGTCACAGCACCACTGCGTGTTGAACTGGATACAATTCTGTTTAGGAGTCAATAGGAAAGAAACTTGAATTGCATTAATAATTTTAATTTTGTGAAGGAACTTCTAAACTACATAGAGACATCAGTATAATGAATCGTGATTAGTGTGAATATAATTACAATTGCTGATATGGAGCAGAAATGGTAGTGATATGGTTAGTGAAAAAGAACAGTTGAACGTTTCAGTTAACATAGAAAAGAATTCTGAACTAGTTAATTGTGTGAACTGTATAACAGAAGATTATAGTACTGGTCGCTTAGGTTGGACAATGCATAGTGCAACACTGGTACCTAATCAGAAAACGGAAATTGGTACTGTTAGCATTTATTTACTGCTGAGACTTTACAAAAAAAATTGAAGTTCCCTTCAGGAAATGACTAAAAAATCTGAACAAAAAATTGAAAATTGAAAAGTCTCTTCAGAAAACTGAAAAATCTAATCAAGGAAAAAATTAGAAAGTTCTCAGAAGTAAATGAAGAACAGTTTCAACAAATTGTGTGGTGAACTTGTTTGTGTTCAAATAGAGCTTATTCATAAATCTAGTTAAAAGAGTGAGGAATCCTGAAAATAAATTAACAAAAAACGCGGTGGATTCGAAACTGAAATTACTAATATCGTATAGGACACAATACTGAACATCAAATGCAATTGAACTGGTGGAAGACATCCTTCAACGAGTTCTGCAAGCAATTTAAAAACAATTATTAGAAACTTTATGGTAACATAGCAAATAACACTGACTGTCTGAAATCCGCAGCTGTAACAAGGAGTTGCGACAATTTAATATTTTGATTTCATTATAGAAAGATGTAACTGTAGTGTATGAAAGCAGAGTTATGTTTTTCACTGTACAAGCACTGAACAGTTTTTGTTTGAAAACGTATGTGTGAAGAAGTCACACAGCGAAGTGTAGAACCAGAACTGTGTGTAACCTCATGGGAAAGGCACCACAAATCGTATTAAATGAAAGACCATGGAGACCCACTAGCAGATTAATATGTCATAATCTTCAGAAAAAAGAGTGACGTTACAAACTACTATGTCATTTAATTAAAAGATAGTAATAGGAAGATGATTTGACAGTTTAAGGAAATGAAGTATTTAATTATAGAGAGTTAATAATCAATATGCAGTTTAGTATTATCATAACACCTTTAAGACAGAGTATTTTGCCAAGAGCTACAGCAGTACAATAATAGTAGTGCCCGTAGCGTGTATTTTGTCCATCAGTTGACATATATGCAAGTAGATGATGCAGGCAAGACCTTATGTGTGGTGGATTGTTTCATTGCCCTAGCTTTTTGTATTTACTTGTTGGCAAGACCTCCAGTGGAATGCGAAGGTTCGGTGCACAGACCATGGGAGGGTGTCTTATAGAGTTGATTCAACTGCTGTGCTTATCAACACACTGAGGCGCCCAAGAAGCAGCTGTTGCGATGCTACAGTGCCATTTGAGATATCCATGTCCATAGCAATACGTTTCTAGTCCATAGTGGCAACAATGTCACAGCCATTTTACTTCAAGAAACTACGTAATTATGTGAGTATTGCAGCTTAACATATAGGAAATGGGTTCAGACTTACTAGTGATGCGGCAGGTTTACATCTCACATGTTTTTTAGCCACCAGTGGCTACAATGTAACAGCCCAGTGCATCGATAAATTGCGTGATAGTGTGTGAATCACACAGATGGGGTACTGAAAACAGAGTCTCAAACGAAACATTTACGGTTACTCATTGCAGTGCAATAATTATCTGTTTCATGATGTGTTAAAAGGTTTTTTTGTCATGTTTATAGGTAGATTATATGAAGATGCTTACAAATCTGTAAATATTGTTATGTAAGTAGACTTTAAACTGTGCACCATAATAATTACTTTCTTTTTTTCACAACAATTTTCAAAATCTTATACAACTATTTATGACACCAAAATATTTTGTAGATTGTACAGTAACATAATTAACTATGATTCATAAATAGAACTACCTGTTTGCTACAATGCATTTGTCACAAACGGCTTATTCTTATGCAGTTCAAAACAATCTTCCTACTTACTACGAAATCTAAGGTTTTAGCACTGTTACACTTATGACACCACTTCAGTACACACATCATGTAAATATTTCACTCATATCAATTGACTGTTAATGTGTAGACTTGTATATACCTGAGTTGTTTCCAATGTACACTACTGGCCATTAAAATTGCTACACCACGAAGATGACGTGCTACAGACGCGGAATTTAACTGGCAGGAAGATGATGCTGTGATATGCAAATGATTAGCTTTTCAGAGCATTCATACAAGGTTGGCGCCGGTGGCGACACCTACAACGTGCTGGCATGAGGAAAGTTTCTAACCGATTTCTCATACACAAACAGCAGTTGACGGCGTCGACTGGTGAAACGTTCTTGTGATGCCTCGTGTAAGGAGGAGAAATGCGTACCATAACGTTTCCGACTTCGATAAAGTCGGATTGTAGCCTATCGCGATTGCGGTTTATCGTATCGCGACATTGCTGCTCGCGTTGGTCGAGATCCAATGACTGTTAGCAGAATATGGAATCAGTGGCTTCAGGAGGGTAATACGGAACGCCGTGCTGGATCCCAACGGCCTCGTATCACTAGCAGTCGAGATGACAGGCATCTTATCTGCATGGCCGTAACGGATCGTGCAGCCACGTCTCGATCCCTGAGTCAACAGATGGAGACGTTTGCAAGACAACAACCATCTGCACGAACAATTCGACGACGTTTGCAGCAGCATGGACTATCAGCTCTGAGACCATGGCTGCGGTTACCCTTGACTGGAGCGCCTGCGATGGTGTGCTCAACGACGAACCTGGGTGCACGAATGCCAAATGTCATTTTTTCGAGGTTCTGTTTACAGCATCATGATGCTCGCATCCGTGTTTGGCGCCATCACGGTGAACGCACATTGGAAGCGTGTATTCGTCATCGCCATACTGACGTATCACCCGGCGTGATGGTATGGGGTGCCATTGGTTACACGTCTCGGTCACCTCTTGTTCGCACTGACAGCACTTTGAACAGTGGACATTATATTTCAGATGTGTTACGACCCGTGGCTCTACCCTTCATTCGATCCCTGCGAAACCCTACATTTTAGCAGGATAATGCACGACCGCATGTTGCAGGTCCTGTACGGGCCTTTCTGGATACAGAAAATGTTCGGCTGCTGCCCTGGCCAGCGCATTCTCCAGATCTCCCACCAATTGAAAACGTCTGGTCAATGGTGGTCGGGCAACTGGCTCGTCACAATGTGCCAGTCACTACTCTTGATGAACTGTGGTATCGTGTTGAAGCTGCATGGGCAGCTGTACCTGTACACGCCATCCGAACACTGTTTGACTCGATGCCCAGGCGTATCAAGGCCGTTATTACGGTCAGAGGTTGTTGTTCTGGGTAGTGATTTCTCAGGATCTGTGCACCAGAATTGTGTAAAAATGTTATCACATGTCAGTTCTAGTATAATATATTTGTCCAATGAATACCCATTTATGATCTGCATTTCTTCTTGGTGTAGCAGTTTTAATGGCCAGTAATGTATATGTCTTCATTTGTGTAAATATCTGTATTTCTCATATCATGTTCAATTTCAACATGGTGTGTGCTATAATCAGTGCATTTTAGGGAATCAAGGCAACATAGGGTGTCTGAATTGCCACTGGCACTGCAGTAGCTACACAGTACCATTTATTTCTTTTTTATTTTTCTACTTTTGGTTAGAACAAGTGCTTATGTGGTTATGTAAGATATGAACAAACTTTTTTAATTTTTTTCTGTGATTTAATTCGTTTTGTAGACATGCTTATGTACCTTTGCGCCTTCTTACTACACTATAATGAACCATATACGTTAATTATGTAATATGCATCAACAAACTGATAGTTCTGGTAGTGCGGTTTCTACAATAATTAACACTACTTTTGTCAGATGACCTACTATTTTGCTATATTAGGAAGATGATTTCTTTTCTTAAAAATATCTAAGGTAATGATTCATGCTCCAACATGGTATAATTATGCAGTTACTGATATCAACATGACACTCACCTAGATTCATTATTTATTAGCTGTGTTCCAATGATTACTTAAGTGTGAGTAATTAATAGTAATCACTAATTAAAATAATGACTTTTTAAGAAATCCATTTTTCTCTTTTTTAACCCTAAGTCCAAATTTTATATCACAGTTAAATTGTGTGTCAAAAGTTTTAATTTTGGCAGGGTGTGTAAGGAAATAATAACCTTAAATATTTGAATAGAATGTCTCTGATGCCATAAAAGTGCAGTAATGTGTGCAGCAAACGAAGAGTTAGTTGGTGATGGACTATGGTGTGCTACAAGCAGTCACACAGAGGGGCGATTCCCATAACAAATATGTATTTTTAAAATTGACACAACTGAAAGAGCAAATAGGTTAGTTGGCATTTGACTGTTCTGAGCTATGGATGGACATTCAGCAAAATGCTTCTCACATTTAATTTAATGAAACACAATATCGCTAAATAATGTGTATTTGAAATGTTTAGCTGATGGAAAGTTATTTGACATTAATAAATTGTGTTCAAGCAAATTAAATGAAATAATTGTATAGCTGGAAGTGACTTATTCAGCATAATTAATGTTTATGGGCCAACAAAGCTCAGCAATACAAGTAAGAGAAATATTATCATATAATCTTAAATGGAACTAAGGACTGATCATACATGAAGAGATTAAGGGTACATTTGAGATAATACTTACTATGAATATGATGGAGAACCAATCACAATGGTTTACAATATTAACTGTATGCAGAAAACCAAAGTGATTTCATTAATCAGAATTCACCAACATTACCAAAGAATGTAGCAGGTCTCCTTCACAAAAATAATATAATAATTTTATTACTAATTATGAAAATTTTAGATAAATGTAAGCTTACCCTGTAGAGCCCTAGGAAATTCCTAAAACACTATGTTGCCTACAAGTTGAATACCAAATTTTTTTTAAAAATCTTGCTTGGGGCTATTACCACTGAACTGTACTGCCCCTGTTTAGAATTTAAAAAAATAATGTATTATTATACCTCTTTGTACCAAGTGAAGACATATGATCCATGAGGAAAAAAGGTGGCGGTAAGGCAAGAGGGGGCACTTTCTTCCTCCTGGAATCGAGGTACAGACTTCTTAATCATTGCAGAATTCTGATGTATTAAAAAAAAAAAGAATATCTGTGATCCTACTAAAAATAAATTTAACATTGCCAAGTGCAATGGGAGACACAGTAACTTTAGTAGTCACTATAAAGATGGTATTATCTCAAACAGAATGCCCTCCTGCCCAATGCCAACCAGAATGGATTCTGAAAACATCAATCATGTGAAATCCAACTCGCATTTTTCTCACATAACACCTTGGGAGCTATGGATCAAGGAAATGAGTAGATGGAGTAGCTAGGAGGAGCTAAGTATCTTCTGAGTCAGCCCAAGGTCACCCTTTCCACATGAACAGCCCAACTGCTTACTCAACTGCCCAAAGATAAAAACATCCTAATAGCCCAACAGGCTTAGGAAACTTGAAAACGACGCACTATTACTCAATTGACAGCATCTTTGTCGTCAGTGAGTTCTTTATTCAACTTTCACCATGTTTATTTTTGCTAAATTTTATCTAATTTGGAAGTAATTTTCACAGTAACAATGCCCATTATGATACATAGCCATAAAAAAAGGAACAACCTAAAGGACTGTGTTCAGTGGCACTAAAGTGTAATATATTCATACTGAGTGTTTGAGGTGTTAGTGATTCATTTGTTAGGATCACCAGCGATCTGATGGCACCCAGGAGGCCTGTCTGCACACCCTCTGCTTTGACTCTGCAGGCAGCAACTGTGCTGAGTTTAAAGATAGACAGTGTTTGCAACATTTGTTGTAGGGTACAGCCATGCCCCACCACAAACAACTACTTCTGACAAACAGTTTCAAACATTTAAAAAGGGTCGCATTGTGGACCTGTGGGTAACTGGATGGCCATATGGAAGGATTGCCACACAAGTTGGGCACAATCTATTGGTGGTGTACCACTGCTTTCAGCAGTTTTATGTGGAAAATTCCCACACCTGTAGACCAGATTCTGGACATCAATATAGCACAGATACATGTCGAGATTGGTGGATTGTGCATGCAGCAGTGGCCAACCAAACATCACCCATGGACGAAATCTGGACACATGATGCAACTGCTGTGTCATCAGGGATCTATGGGATTGCTCTGCTTGCAGCAGAATTGAGATGGCATGTGCCTTGGCCAGGCTACTGCTGACAAGATGACACTACCATGCATGGCTACTTTGGTGTCATCAAAGAATTGACTGGAGAGAAGATGAGAATAGGTTCTGTCTGTAAGTAACTGATAGATGTATATGTGTATGGCATAAATCTGATGATCTGCCTCTTTCAGAGTGCATTCATCCACAACACAGCTCCCATCCCAAATTCCATGATGTGGGGTGCCATCAGTTACAACTCGCAGTCTCATTTGATGTTTCCAAAACGTGAAGTACCCAGTGTCCACTACACTGCACAGACTGTTATCCTCGTGTTACTGCCACTTCTTCAGCAGGAAGGTGATGAGCTCTTTCAACAAGATAATGCACATTCACATACAGCTGCTGCAATGCTATGTGCTGTTCACAGTGTACAAAAACTGGCCTAGGCAGCAAGGTCACCAACTGAACAAATTTCTGGCATGTTGAAGTGGGGTCTTACTCTTTATTCAGAGCCTGCAAGAACCACTACCAAACTGCAACAGAAGGTGCAAGATGCTTGGGATAATCTGTCGCAGGATACTATTCAGAATCTTTATGATCATGCAGGAGTACATGCTCGTGTTGTCCCCTGTACACTGTGTACTGAATGGACTGTTTGGGCATCCTTTACTGTTACATGTGTGGTTCATTTGGCCTGAATGTGTTATCAAACACTCCTACTATAATGAGCTATGTGTCACCTCACTTGTAAATAAAATGACCTTGTCCATGAGGATGTTGCATTTTTTTCTGGCAATGTAATTTGATTGGCCTACCATTATAGCCACAAGGTTTTATGTTCAACTTGCATCACGTGTAATTTTCTTAATATTTTAACGTACTTACTGTTTTTAAACTATTTCATCACACCTACTCTTCTTTCACCACTGATGCCAGCCCCAGCACCGCCACCATTGCCACCATGGTCATCAGCTTGGAGGCGGCTGTACTTGTGTACATAAACCCTACCAGTTAACCCATGTAGACAGTTTCAGAATATTGTTTATTAATTTTGATTTCTTGACTTCAAGTGGACTCAAAAGATTTGATATTGGTATACCAGCTGACAGAGACTGTGACGGAACCATAAAAATCGAAAATGGTCGAGTTGGCATAGTATTACTGCAGTTCACTGAGATGGAGTGGGAGTAATGGTAGGACAACCTAAAAGACATTGAAGTTCTGATGACATCAGCAGAGTGCAACTTAGTTCCTTAAGATATCAGTATTTGTAGCATAAGTGCATCAGTAGTCAACTTACATGGAGGTACTACGCTAGACTTATCAGCATCCAAATAGATACACCGTGTGTGTCTTAAGTGTAATTTCTTGTGAATTGTATACTGTGTTGTAAGTCTAGCCGTTGAGAGACTTAACCAGTAGTGACCATATGTTAAAACACTCTTCAACCATGTTATAAGCTACTTAAATGAACAAAAAGGGTTTGATAGTGAAGTTGAATCAGTAGATAAATGTATTAATGCTTGTATGTACGACAGTTGAATGAAAAGTAATGCCTCCACCTTCGTTAAGTGGGTTTTGATGGGAATATTTCAATGAATCAAACGCAGAAATAATCCTTAGAATGTGGTCTTTAATTACAAATATTCACTTTTCTGCATAATCACCAGCCAACTGGATACATTTCTGCCAACGATGAACACGTTTTCTGAAGCCGTCACGGAAGAAGTCAACATTCTGTTTTCGCAGCCACAGTCTCACAGTTCTCTCAACGTTTTCATAAGAAGCATAATGATGTCCCCGCAGATCGTCTTTGATTATCAGGAACAGATGGAAGTCAGACAGTGCTAAATCTGGACTGTATGGAAGATGCCATACGGTGGTGAGATTCAGCCTCTGAAGTTTTGCTATGGTGGCGCGTGAAGTGTGTGGTTTGGCATTGTTATGCTGCAGGAAAACATTTCCCTTTTCCTTTCAGACCCTTGTTAGCTGTAGTTTCAGAGTTCACAGTGTTGTGATATAACACTCTGAACTTATTGTTGTTCCACGATCAAGGAAATCAACATGGATAAACACCATCTGCGTCCCAGAACACTGTGGCCACGATTTTTCCAGCGAAGGATAGTGTCTTGAATTTCTTTTTCTGGGCGAGTCTTTGTGTCGACATTCAATAGACTGACGTTTCGACTCCGGGTCGTAATGGTGTACCAACGTTTCGTCTCCTGTCACAATTGAATGGAGAAAGGCGTCTTCATCATTCTTGTAAAGCGAGAGGAGCTCCTGGCAAATTTGAAGTCTGTGCACTTTCATTTCAGGAGTCAGCATCCAGGATACCCATCGTGCACAGATCTTTTGATAGCCAAGCATAGAAATAATGTAACTCACACATTCTTGTGAAATGACGATTGTCCTTGCAGTTTCTATCTGAGAGATTCGACGATCGTCCTGAACAATCTGTCAACATTTTGCTTGGGAAACTCGGTGGTTGCTGTCACAGAACGTCCAACTCTTTGCTAGTCACGCAGGTCAGATGTTCCTGCTTCAACATTTTTAAACTTACTCGCCCAACGACGCACAGTACTCACATCAACCCATTCACCATAAACTGCTTTCATTCTCTGATTAATCTCCTTTGGGGTGACACCTTCTACTGTCATGAATTCAATGACTGCACAATGCTTAAATCGCATTGACCGACCATCTGCTCAGGGTTCCATACTATACACTGTAACAACACAACCGTTCAATGCTAAGGCTTCCCGCCAACTAGAGCTGTAGAGAAGAGGCTACGAAACAAGACACTGCCTGCCACATACCAATGCTGCCAACTGTTGAAGAATTACGAAGGTGGAGGCATTACTTTTCAGTCAACCCTCGTATGTTCCTGTAGATTTGGATACTTATTCACCAACTGGACAGAATGTTATACTGATGGAGTTTACTATAAATAAACAAATGACTTTTAAACTATGTTTTTGCATAGGGAATGGAGGTGATGTAGAAAGAAAGGGTGAGAACTATAAAGTTTAATAGTAAATACACATTTTCAATTGTTTCACTGTACAAAAAATATGTAGTAAAGGCACAATGTCACACAAGTCTTTCTATCCTACTCTGCATAGGTAGAAAACACTTTATGTCCAGTCGCACTGGTGGTAATGCAACGATCGGCAAAACGAAACTAGGCGGTTCCTGAGGTCAATGACAGCAGAGGTGACAAAATGAACAGATAACCAAAACAAGTCCAGAGCATAGCAAAATCGTCTTAAGCCTACACAACTGTCCAGGAAGCTATCCAAATCACGAACTAGAACAGGCAAGGTCATGATTCTACTATTCGATAGCACGTAACTTACGGCTTCAGAGACTGGCAAGAGACCGGCTAGCCAGTCAGCCCACATTATTTAGCAGTAAACACTCATCAGAGGGTGGCACTATCTCACACACTTGCTGTAGCTGCTGCACGTCACATGGGCACCACCTGGTACTGTATTCTGGAGCCCGAGCATCTCCAACATGTTCTCCCTATCGATACTTTGGCTACGCAGGTACTCTGATTCACCATAGGTTACTATACCCATCCCCCATTTAATCAGCATGTAAGACCAAAAATGGCCCAACTTATGCCGAATTTCCTGAGGAAAGGGAAAGAGAGAGAGAGAGAGAGAGAGAGATGCAGGAATTCCTTCCAAAGGCTCTCACGGTAGGTCCTCAATGTGTATTGGTGGGTTGTAAGGCGACTATATCTGTGGGAGTCCCAGACGATTGCCTGGTTGTGGTGTGTGGCTTTGGCCAGCTTGCTGGGGAATGGGTGCTGGACAGAGCGCTAGTGGAACCAGCAGTTCAGCCCCCAGAGGCATCACAGGCCAAAATTACTCCACCTTCATTGATGGTGAGGGGAGGGGGCAACCAGTGGTAGGGTTGGAAACCGGAAGCAGTGTAAGAGGAGGACCACCTCTATCAGCTTCCACTGACAGTCATTGTCGATTTCCTGTTGACACCTAACATGGGGGAAGAGGTTATAGTGGCATGAGGCAGGCTGGTGGACTGGCTAGATCCTAGAGTTGGTGTAGGAAAGCGGTGATGGTATGTCACATTTTGGCTGGAACTGATTTGATTCCATTGTCAGACCAGCTACTCCCTACTGGTTGTAACTACAAACATCTGCCACCACCGATTTCCAATGGCCATGCACTAAGCCCATCCAGCTTCCTTGCCAAAAGTACAAACCCAGACACGTGAGATCACATGTATGACTGTGCACAGAGGTGGTGATCCTGTTCTCTCAGGTGCAGCAGGTCAAACAGGGTGCAGTGCCAGTGTCCATGTAAAATTTCGGCCAAGGTATGTCCGTTTAGGGGAGGGGGTGTTCCAGTAGTTAGCGAGAAAGCTGGTGAGAGCTTCCCCGGAGTCAGCTGTCCTCATTATTTTGTATATCTGTATCTTAACTGTCCTGATCATCCGCTCGGCTTCTGAACTAGATACAAAGTGAAAAGGAGCATTGGTCAGGGGTTCAGTGCCATTGTGGAAATCAGGAAACCAGATGCTGTGAACTGAGGGCTGTTGTTACGGTACAGAATGGAAGGTGCCCCTTCTATTGCAGATATGGTGTACAGGATCCATGCAACATATGGAATGAGGAGAGGATGCCAACAACTAGCAACCAAATTGCTCCCCTGAATGGACTGGCAAAACCGACGTTCACTCATTGCCAGGGTGGCTGGGGCGTGACCAATGGTTGAAATGATATTCTGGGGCCAGCTGGTGGCAGGCGGAGGCATGGCAGGTTCAGATGGTGTGTTCAATGACGACATCAACCCCAGGCCAATACGCACCGTTGCTTCATTCTGCACATTCCCCAATGTGCAGCATGGAGGAGTTTCAGGGTGCCAGGACGAAGTGTTAAGAGGAACTGCCACTTGACATTCAGGAGCATTGTCCATAGCTAACAAAATAACCCCCACAGTGTTGCAAGCAAAAACAGGTGCGCCATTCCATGTTGTGCAGTTAGTCAAGTCCTCCAGTGAACCGAACTGTACAGCAGACAACATCCTGTGAAGGAATAGATCTTGGCACATCACTGCAGCTACTTCACATGCCCTAATCAGAAAGTCGCCATGGGTGCGTCTCTGATTTGCGCCTAAGGCAACACACAGAACTTAATGTGTATCAAAAGCAGTGCCTATTTACATGGCAAGCAGGAGAGTGTATCAGTGTTGGAGCGCTCCATGGTGGGCAAATAATGGATACTTTCCTAGGTATACTTTTACCTAGGAACAATGCACACCGTTGCAGCTGTTGTGCTGCTTTATCAGGAAGTTTTGAATGGTTGCCAAATTGCAAAATAAGGTTCTCATTATAGGTGAGTAGCTGAAACTTAGTACCATAGAGATAAATCTGTAACTTCTGGATGCTGCAAGCCAACACTTCTTCTTGAATCTGCAAATAATTCTTCTGCACTGCATTTAATGCTTTAGATACAAATGCAATGGCCTATGCTGTGCCATTTGTGGGACAGTATAGCAGGAATACCACAATCCAATGCATCAGTGGCAAGTGTTAAAAGCTTGCTGAGTAGGAAAGTTGATAAACAAGGGGCTGACTTAGGACACCTGCTAAACCACAAGAAAGTCTTGTGGCATGCCTCTGACTATGCTAATTTGATGCCTTTTTTATGCAATTGATTGAGTAGATAGGAAACGTGGAGAATATAGGGAATAAGGAAGAGGTAAGGTGAAATACCACATTCTGACCCTAGGAGGCCCAACTGGGCCCAACCGACCGCTATATCATGCGATATAGTATGTACCACGCTGTCTTGCAGTTGAATGGTTACTTGCTGCACCAAATGTGGAAAGTGAGGTGGAGCACTGCTAACAGTACCAAGCATAAACGTCAAGTAAACATCATACCTTAAGAGTTATGAGCGCTTGTTCAGTAGATGAGATATGTTTCACAGTAGCAAAGATGAACAAGTCCTCATAACCCTGGCTTAAGGTATGTGAATTAGAACTCATGTTACCATATTTCTTTTTTTTTTGTTTCGGTCCATACTACCTCCTGCCAAAATATGAGGAGCAAAGAGTTGCAGTCCACTGTCAGAGATAACAAAATGATTTTTATCCATAACTTTCCACTCAGCCGTTTCCAGACCTGGGTCCCTTACCCCAAATTGACACATGTAGCCTTCTCCATCATCCCTGAAAGTTTGTAACATCATCAGAGAATCACCTCTGTATGTTGAGTTTGGACAGGTCCAGTATATACATTCTGACATAAACAGGCTTTGTGAAGTCTGCCGAAACCTTAGCGCCTTCTCCAGAGTGATGAACTGTTCATTGAAGATTGTAGTCCATTTAAAATATGACCTAGCGATATAATTTTTTGCACTTTAATGCCTATACAATTTCACTGTTAAGCGAAATTCACAATGTTTTCTAACATCCTAGATTGTTTTGCTGAGAATGATTGCATTATTCTTTCTCAAATCTTATTCTTTCTCAGAAATCGTATGTCGCAGAAGGAAGACATCTTTTAATATTTATATCGACGTATTTTTTTCAACCAGTGTGACTGGTGGAATTTAATAGTATATTTGACACTAATCAGTTTCATCCTCAAACTGTGACATTGCTGGCGGCTTCTACAATAATATACATATCATTTTAAACGAACAGTGTCGTCATCAACGTGACGAGGGAACCGTTTCATCCAACTCGGTCCTCTGGGCATAGTGGAAAATCATTGTTCGCATCATGCAAACTATTAGGGTATCCCATGTCCATTTCCACTACCTATCCTACACTGCCACATTTGATAAATTACCCAGTCTAACAATTTATTCATTGAATAGCCATCAAAAACCTCCAACTGCCAGAAATTATTGAATGGCATGTCTGTATAGACTGTTTACTTCTAAGTACATGATGTAACTTAAATCGCTGAATGCTTTATTGAACGTTTCACTCATTCATCGTTTATTTGCCTTGGCATACCTATGGACACTTTGGCTGAGTTGCCCGCAAATCCTGTGTTAAAAATACATTAGCATGTCACGATTGGCTTAGAGTTCAACATTGGCCTCAGAATTTGAGCATGGCATCCCACGAAAACATGGAGTTCAGTGCAATGCAAGGTCCACTGTGTATGTTTCCAGGCCCACCTTCTGCAAGCGAGCATACATAGTGTCAATATAAGGCCTTGCATAACCACATAAATATGAGATGTTAATCTCCTTCCAAACACTCACTTCTCATCCATTTTGTAAATGCCTATAACAACACTGGAAAATGTGGTTATGTCAGACAATGAGGTTTTGTTGAGTTTCTCCATCGAATCCAGGTATTTGTATGGGATGACCCCTACCTTTGTCAAGAGTTGAAGCTTAGCGTCATCTAGATGTGCAACTCAAATGAAGAACATATTCTCCTGATACATGATTTCACTAACTTTCTGAAGTGATGTGTGCATAAAATGTAGTGAGTCCAGGAAGCATGACGTAATATTTTGGCGATGGCTTGGAAAGTGAAATACATTTATCTGTGTTCTCAGAAAGGACACTAATTACATTGTCCCACGAACTGAAATCAACCATGTTCTCAACAAGGAAGTGAACATCATACTATCTCAGCAGAAGAAATTATATGTGTCGTGGTAGTTCAGATTGCATGTGTTATGTGCTGTACTACGTAATTTGTCAGTTAGATGACAATGATCCCGACGAGATTTTTCAGCTTTCTTAGCTAATGGCAGCCCACAAATACAGCTACTAACTGCTTTCTTGTATAATGGTATACACTGAAGAGCCAAAGAAACTGGTACACCTACCAATCATGTAGTTCTGCTGCAAGACATTGCATGGACTCAAATAATGTCTGAAGTAATGCTGGAGGGAACTGACACCATGAATCCTGCAGGTCTGTCCATAAATGAGGTGGTGCAGATCTCTTCTGAACAGCAGGTTGGAAGGAATTCCAGATATGTTCAATAATGTTCATGTCTGGGGAGTTTGGTGGGCAGCGCAAGTGTTTAAACTCAGAGCAGTATTCCTGGAGCCACTATGTAGCAATTCTGGAGGTGTGGGCTGTCGCATTGTCCTGCTGGAATTGCCCAAGGCCGTCGGAATGCACAATGGACATGAATGGATGCAGGTGATCAGACAGGACGCTAACTTACATGTCACATGTCAGAGTCATATCTAGACGCATCAGGGGTCCCATATCATTCCAACTGCACGCTCCTTACACCATTACAGAGCCTCCACCAGTTTGAACAGTCCCCTGTTGACATGCAGGGTCCATGAATTCATGATGTTGTCTCAATACCTGTACACGTTGTAACCTTTCCACAAAAAATTTATAAGATATTATTTTTTAAAAACTAATGCACATTGTGCTAAGTGTAACCTCCCCACCGTAATTTTTAAAGTTTGAAATAATAAATGAATGGTAGCCAAACCTAACCTCCCTAGCAATTAAATTTAATGACAATAAAAATGAGAATCGCAATCTGACTCAAGGTGTAAAATCTCACGAAAATAATGAGAGACAATTTAATGCTAATGAAACTTCAGTGATAATGATAACTCAATTAAACCGAAATATTGGTCTTTGGCCCTGTGCAAAAAAAAAATCATAATTAATTTCTTACCTCATTGAAACTGCATGTCAAATTTCTGCTCTCATTGTTGGCCACGGCTTGGAGGAAATGCATTGCAAATAATATTTTTTTTTTTTTTGAAATTTAACTGAAACTTTACTTTAAGGGAAATGGAAGGAAATCATTGGTTCAATTAAATGGTTTTTTTTGTAAAAAAATTGCTTTGAAATCAAAATTATTATTGGGGCGATTATTGCACAAATTAGTTACAGTTGATTTGCATTATTAGCTGAGCACATTTAAAAATAATATACCTCATCCTGAATCTTGACCAGAATGCCGTGTCGACGCCCGCCGACTCCTCACACACAACTGCACTCGACTGCTACTACTGACATACTGCACTGCTCACAGACTGCCCACTGACAGACTGCTCGCAACTATACTGCACGACTACTACTGACCGACTACTGGACGCAACTGAACTGAGCTACTGCTACCAACAGAATGCTGCTCGCAAATCTCGCGCGGTCAAGCGCAGACTAACCACGATAAAAGGCTCTCTGGTCAAAGATTTTATCATGCCTCACCATCGCTGCTACGTTACATACGTGTTTCATAACCCTCCACTGGGGGGGGGGGGGGGGGCAAAAATTTGGCAGCGATGGTGAGTCATTTGGACTTGCCAAGCGCGGCAAAATTTTTTCTTTAATGAATGAACTTTTACAATTTACAGAATATTTAGATGTAGTACATGAATTAAATGTTGTGCACATGCACCGAGTACAAAACATTTCAGACAAAGACAAGATATGAGTACAAAACATAGTAGCAAATCAGAAAACTGTATATACAAATTATTTTACAGATAACAAAGTGCACACGCACTGAAAAAATTCTTTAGCATTTTCAGAACAAATAAACAGAATGGCAAAAAAATCATGTTGACAAGTGACATGAGTGCACATGCACTGCAGTTCAGCGAATCGACAAAAATGTATAACCCATGAACATAAATGATGTTAGCAAAAAAATGATTTTCACTATTAGGATAGGAAAGGGAAGGATTGCATCATGGTTGTAGCACTTTAGATTGCACACAGCTGTTCTGAAAGTCCATATCTTTCCACAGAAGTACAACACCAAGTGACACAATTTGAAGTTCTTTTCCCATCAGAATTTATCAGCATAGCCAAGACACTGAACTGTCGTAGTAATGTTCCATGTTTTCATTTTGGCAGTACACTAGGTACACCAAACAGTGCGACCATAAAAACGTCTTCATCGCTCACGGTGGTGGACAGCATGTCGTGTCAACACCACGCTCTTACAAGGCACACCAACGTAGAATTAGTGCAAAAACCAAATATAGTGCTCCATGATCATGAGGATGGACAGGACAAATGGATACTGCAGTAATTCAGGGTAGTTAGCTCATAAGGTGAAGGACATTAAGTCACATAATATTGAGAATTACAGTAGTAGTTTGCGGCATTCATAGCCTAGTTATTGAATATTTCTGTACCATGTATTTAGTATTACAGAATAACGTTCATAAAATTAAATTATTGGCATCATGGGTAATCGTATTACAATAAACAGTGGCAGTCCTTGGCCAGTTACAAAGCATATTTAGTATGACAGAATAATGTTCATCAG
Organism: Schistocerca serialis cubense; assembly: GCF_023864345.2. Taxonomy (NCBI): domain Eukaryota; kingdom Metazoa; phylum Arthropoda; class Insecta; order Orthoptera; family Acrididae; genus Schistocerca; species Schistocerca serialis. The sequence goes on along the minus strand of NC_064641.1, from coordinate 847,241,699 downwards.
ACGTCTTAATTGAAAAGGAGAGTCAATTATTGGCCTAGCATTAACATAATACATTGAGTGATACAAATTATTGGCACTCATTGGCCATTTACCAAAACATGAAAAGTCAACATTGAAAACAAGAGCTAATTAATGGCATAATTAATAACACAATTCATTTAGTGGCTTTAATTATTGGCACTCAGTGGCCAGTAATAGAACATGAAAAATCGTCATTGAAAACAGGAGCTAATTAATGGCATAAATAATAACATAATTCATTTAGTGACATTAATTATTGGCACTCAGTGGCCAGTAATAGAACATGAAAAATCATCATTGAAAACAGGAGCTAATTAATGGCATAATTAATAACGTAATTCATTTAGTGACATTAATTATTGGCACTCAGTGGCCATCAAGTATCGAATAGTATAAAACATTGTTCCTCATTCAGTATTATTCAGACCATTAAGAAGTCATTATTAAAAATCAGCTAATTACAATCATAGCATTAATAATCACGGGCATTATAAGTAGTCTCATTACAATAAAACATTGTTCCTCATTCAGTATTATTCAGATCATTAAGAAGTCATTATTAAAAATCAGCTAATTACAGTCACAGCATTAATAATCATGAGCATTATAAGTAGTCTCATTACAATAAAACATTGTTCCTCATTCAGTATTATTCAGATCATTAAGAAGTCATTATTAAAAATCAGCTAATTACAATCATAGCATTAATAATCATGGGCATTATAAGTAGTCTCATTACAATAAACAGTGGCAGTTATTAGCCAGTTACATAGCATTGTTTTATATATATATATATTTTTTGTCTCATTAAGAAGTCATTACTCAAGTGACATACTATTCAGAGCTAATCAGTATTATTCAGAATTATCATAAACTAGTGACATTATGTGGGACTGGTAATACATTTTTTTTTTGTTAGCAATGCATTGCGTTGGGATCGATAATTAATTGCTGAGGCATAACACTATTTGCTTTTGACCTATTGCTGCAAATGAGGATAGGTAACGTCATTCGTCATGAGTCAGCTGTAGCAAGGTTATGTAACAAGGCAGTATATGTGATCACATTTATAAACGATAGACACAAATGGGTAAAAAAATAAAAATGCAAGTACTAGAACAGGTATAATAAGTAACAGGTTTAGTAAGTATCATGAAAAGCTTTTCCTGAAAAAAAAAATACAAAATGGATTATTGAGCTGAAAGAAGAAACGCATACTATGCTGAAAAGTAGTGAACTTTGAATTAACAGGTAGTGAAATGTGTATAAAAGTGTTCCATAGCTGTCCTTTCCAAAACTTTCCGTCATCCTACTATGCAATATAACAACTGCTGTCAAAGCAAACTTCAACAAATACTTAAATAACTACATAGCATAAATACATAACTTCAACATTATCCTCATCTGTAAAGAAAAAACTTCATTATCAATCACTTCATTATCCATATTATCATAACTTCATTATTATCATCACCTATAAAGAAAAACTTCATTATTCATAGTAGCATATCCTTCATCATTATTCATCAGCATTCATTATCATCTGCAAAAAAAAAAATCACTTCATTACTCATTACACAACTATTCCTTATCTCTAGCACATTTCATCACTAAAACTAAGATGTGTAGTTCTGTCTGACAGCCTGCATCAATCACCTTGTATTCTGAAAGAAAAAATTAGTTAAGACTGCTATTCTACGATGAGTATAGTATATTCTTGTTAATGCTTGTTAATCCTGATCCATTTACTCTTCCTCATAAAGTTATTGCATCTTCTTTCGTTTATTCCGTAGGTGAAATTCCCACTTCTGTTGAATTTATTTCTTACATGCATCATTTCTTTCTGAAATTGATGAACAAAGATTAATGTCTTGCATTTAAATCATATACTCACTAAATAATGACTGGTTTATGGTGACATAATTAACCATACAGCATAACATGACAGAAAACGTAATATGTCAAAGACATTGACAGTGTTCAGAGGCAAAATGTACAGAGAATATCACAATGCAGCAGCAAAAAGAAAAATGTAAAACAGTCACGATGTTGAGATATCATAGGGCAACAAAAATGTCAAAGTCAACTGGTGTGTGTTATATCTTAACTATTTGACAGTGCATACAAACAAAACTGGAATACAATCATATACACAAAAAGAAGTGGAAAATGTGCACGGTCTGATGTGTAACGACAAGAAAAGCGACCTGCTAACCTTACCTTGTCGGGCACTTGCCAAGAAAAAATACGATAATCATCAGTAATTAGTCATGTGAATATAATTGCATAAGTGGTCATAAAAAAATTAGTAAATGGCATCATAGTGTGTCGAATCATACAGTGTCTTAATTCAATAAAGGGTTTAATATTTGACCAATGGTGGTTGCCTTTCGATTTTCTGGTTCTCAAAGTTTCGACGTGTGCAACATTGGGATGAGGAATGCTGCGAATCCGATATGGACCTGCGTATAGAAGTTCAAATTTACTGCACTTACCTTTTAATTTGCTGGATAAATAGTGTGTACGTACTAATGTCTTCTGTCCAACGTGAAAGTCGCGGCGTGTACAAACCTGTTTCTGCTGTCTTCTCCGGCGCTTTGCGGCACGTTTGATGTTGTTCAGCGCAATGTCAATTATTTCGTGGTGTCTTAGTCGACGACATTTAGGGAAGTTTACTAATTCTTTAATTTTGTTTGGTGGTTCAACGTTTTTCAGTATAACAGACGGAGATAGCATAGTGGATTCATTTGGAATGGAATTAATTACATCTTGGAATGAGAGTATTTGTGTATCCCAATCAATATGTCTTTTGTGGCAGTATATTCGGCACAGCTTACCAATTTCTTTCATTAACCGTTCACAAGGGTTCGAAGAAACATGGTACTTGGATATATAAATCGGAGAAATGTTTCTAGCTCGTAACATGCGTGTCCATATGGCAGAACGAAATTGAGATCCATTGTCAGAAATTACTTTCATCACATGCCCTACATGAAATAGAAAATGTTTTACAAATGCTTTCGAAACAGTTTTAGCAGTAGCTTTGCGTAACGGAGTGAAAGTAATAAATTTTGAAGTGAGCTCAACAGCGACAAAGATGTAGCAAAAACCTCTGTTAGTTCTCGGAATTGGACCAAAAATGTCTACTGCGGCCATATGTCTTAATTTAACAGGTACAATGGGATATAAAGGAGGAATATGTGAAGTGGTGTCTGATATAGCTTTCTGGCAAATTTTACAAGACGCTAAAACTCGTCGTATACGTTTTCCCATGTTGGTAAAATAACAGTTCTGTCTCAGTATAAGAAAACATTTTCTTGCTCCGTAATGTGCGTAACTTAAATGAGTGTACCAGATTAATTTGTTAACCAGTTCGTCAGGAATGCATAATAACCAATTGTTGCTGTCAGGATGAGAGCGGCGAAACAGAATGTTATTGCGTACAGTGTAATGGTTTCTAATCGTAACATTATTCTTATCTTGCCAAAGGTGTTTAATTTCTTTCCACACGTTGTCTTTATTTTGCTCCTTTGCTATGTCCTGTAATGACGATGAAATAAAATTTTCAAATGCAACTTGTAGAATGTACATGACACTGAAATTTGCTTTGCAGAAGTTGGTTGCTACGTCTTGCTGATTGTTGCTCAGGGAACGCGATAGTGCGTCTGCTATAACATTTTGTGTGCCGGGAATGTGAACTATTGTAAAATTAAATTCTTGCAAATAAAGTTTCCATCTGCTTAATCTGTCGTGAGTGAATTTAGCCGAAAGTAAAAATTGTATTGCTCTGTGGTCTGTGTAAACGGTGGTATGTCTGCCATAAAGAAAGTGCCGAAATCTCGTAAAAGCCCATACAACACATAATGTTTCAAGTTCTGTAACGGAATAATTTCGCTCAGCAGGTGACAGAATGCGACTTGCAAATGCGATGTTTTTAATTACTGTTGAGCCATCTTCTTCTATTTCCTGAAAAATGTGTACGCCTAAAGCGGTGTTGGAACTGTCGGTGGCAATGGAAAAATTTCTAATAAGATCTGGGTGCGATAAAAGTGGAGCATTCAACAAAGCATGTTTCAGGTTCACGAACTCAGAGTGTGCTTGCTTATTCCAAGACCAAATACTGTTTTTACCTGTTAATTGGCATAATCTGGGTGTGTCTAAAGCAGAGTGATGAATAAATTTACGAAAAAAGTTAATTAAGCCCAAGAAACTGCGTAATTGCTTCTTCGTCGTAGGAACAGTAATGTCACGTAGAGCTTGAAGTTTTTCCGGATCAGGTGCAATGCCTTCTGCTGAAATTACGTGTCCAAGAAATTTTATAGAGGTTTTGCCAAAGTGCGATTTACTAAGATTAACTGTAAGTCCTTGTGCACGAAAAGTTTGTAACAGTTGTTCAAGAATCAGATTGTGTTCAGACCAGTTAGCTTCTGCGATAAGAATGTCGTCTACATACGTCGTAATTCTGTCCTTAAGTTCTGTCGGAAGTATTGTGTTCAAACCGCGAATAAAAGCTGCAGAAGAAATAGTTAAGCCGAATGGTAATTTGCAAAATTGATAACAGTCGCCAAAACAAAGAAAAGCTGTATATTTTCTACAATTCGGATGAAGTTGAATTTGCCAAAATCCCGATTTCAAATCTAATGTGGGATAAATAGCAGTACCATGAAATTTCTGTAGAAGTTCCTCTAATGTCTGTGGTCGATCTGTTTCATTAATAATAATGTCATTAATGTGACGTGAATCAAGTACAAGGCGAAGTGAGCCATCTTTTTTCTTAACAATATGTAGCGGGTTTATGTACGGACTAACTGCCGGTTCAATAATTCCTTGATCAAGCATATCCTGCAATTCTTTTTTAACTTGTTCTTTGTGAATATATGGAATGGGATAATGCTTTGCTTTAAATGTGTCGTGCTGTTTGACTTGAAATTCATACATAAAACCGGACATAGTACCAGGAATGTTGTCAAAAACTGGAGCTTGCTGTAAAAGAATTTTGTGTAACTCCGTGCGTTCGTCGTCTGTATTTGCACTGCTCTCTTTAACCTTATCAGAAATCATCTGTATTACGTCGTAGTCAGCTTCGTCTGGAGTATTATAGTTATGTACGTACGTATCCGTGAACAATGTGAGATTACAGTCTATGTTACGTGTTGCGGAAATGACCTCTGTGCGGTTAATTGTTTGTTCTTCCGCAGACAATGAACGCTGAAACTCTAAAGCCAATTGTACATTTTCGTCCTTTAGCATTAAGTAGGAATTTTGAAAATCAACCACTGCATCGTGTTGTACGAGAAAATTAGTACCTAAAATTACGTCTCTTGTCAATAAAGGAACAATCCAAAAATTTGAGTGAAAAGTATGACCTCCAATACAAAATGATAAATGCGTCTGTAATTTAACGTCTACTCCTTTACTCGATACTGCTCCTTTTACTTTCATTTTGCCTAATGGTAATGTAGGATACGTATTCTCTTTGTTGCACTCGTTGAAAGTCTCCTCATTTATTACTGATATTGGTGATCCGGAATCAATTACTGATGAGAATTTCGATGAACCAATTTTAATTTCGATGACAGGATGTGAAATAGTTTTCTGAACAAATGGTCTTTCCTGCAAGAGAGTGTCTCTGATATCGTCAAAAGTAATTACATTTTCGTGAACAACATTTTGCGTGTCAAAGGTAGTGCTTGTGTTATTGGAATATGCGTCCTGTGCAGTATCTAGTCAGATTCTATCTGACGTGTTATTATTATTAGGAAGATTCTGTGGCATTTCTACTATTTGAACTGTTCTATTACTTCTTCCAGAAGTGTTACGCTCTGGATGATACCTACTGTCGGGTTCATTCATGAGAATATGTTCTTGTTGATTACTTTGTTGCTGGTAAGACCGACTGTTATTAAACGTATGTTGGTAATTATGCTCATTGTTTTTACGTCTGTCGTGAAAGTCATTCCTATACGGTGCATTGCGATAGGAATTGAAATACTGTCTTCTCTGTACGTAGTTGTTTCCTTGCTGCCGTGCGTTACTATTTGTTGGATCTTGGACTATACGTGCACGCGGTGGAACATTAAAGCCTGGTTGACCTTGTGCATTACATTGTTGGTTATATATTCCAACCGGCTGACTTTCATGCTGTTGTGGTGGAAAACGTCTATTGTTACCAAAATGTGTTTCCTGTTGCTGAAAATTTTGACGATATTGATAATCTGAATTTTGTCTGTGATTTAAGTTCTGGTAGTTGTCGTTCCTAAAGCGTCTGTTACTTTTTCTATTGAAATTACGTCCCTGATCATAATTACTGTAAGTTTGTTGGCCTTGGTTGTTATATGTGAAGTTTTTGTTTACGAAAGAATAGTCTGATTGCTGCACTTCCAAGAGCTGTAAAAGATCTCTGAATGCTGAAATGTTTTCTTTTTGCTGCCCTGTTAGAAGTGACACTCGTAATGACCGTGGTAATTTAGAGATACATAATTGAATGAGTGCAGATTCACTGTACGGTTCACTTAGGTACTGGTTTTGTTGCACCATGTGCTCAAAAAATTGCGTCACACTGGGGAAATTGGAGTTCTCATAATTCGGTAAGCTAATTAGTTGATCTTTAATTCCGCGCTGTGTCGTCTTCGACCAGTACGCTGATAGAAAAGCATTCTGAAATTCTTCTACCGAGTAACATTGCCTCGCGATCGGTCTCATACGAGTTGCCGGTTCGCCTTCCAAAAAACTGCAAATAAATTCAAGTTTGTGCGTTACGGGCCAAGTCGGTGGAAAAGCAAAGCTAAATTGTTGAATCCAATCCAGTGGGTGAATCTGTGTACTGTCATTCTTAAACACTTTAAATTTTCTTATCGACAGAAAATGTTTGTAATCGAAATTATCGTCTCTGTGTGATGGAACAGGTTCAGGATTGTAAGAGAATCTATTGAACTGTGGTTGTTCCGAATCTAAGTCCCGTACTCTCTGTAGATTACCCAAATTACACGCGCTGCGTGAGTCTGACAAATGTTCATAAAGTGGCGTCTGTTGTGGTATGTTATTAACTGAAATGTTTTTCATCTCTGTTACTTCTTGTTGTAAACTCGACAATTTTCTACGCGACGTGTTATTAGACGAATCGATCTCATTAATTGTCTGCTGTAAATTTTGAAATTCAGGTGTTTGGTTAAATGAAATCGGTGCAGTATCGTCTGATTTGCTGTCATTATTACTTTCAATAACGTCAATACGACTGGCCAATTCATCACATTTTTCAGTCAGTATTTTAACCTGATCATCGGTTTTAGAATCAGACGCATTAATCTGTTTTTGCAACTTACGTGTAGTTTCGTTCAGTTTTTTAACGTCAGCTTTGACGACATCGGAATCCTGTGTTAGTTCTAATTGTTCGAGTCTGTCGGTTACTGTTTGAAAATCTGTTGTGTGTGTGTGTGTTTTCGATTTAAGGTCAGAAATTTCATCACGTAATTCCGCGTTCAACTGTTCTATGGTATTAATTTTGTCGGACACTGTAGTAATATTATTGTCTACATACGTCTTTGCCTTCGCAAACATTTTACGTTTGTCTTCTTGTCTTTGAGCAGTGATTGTTTCCATGACTTGACGTTTGACTTTATTTTGATCCTGAATAAATTTGCGGAAACGCGTATCACTGTTTTGTATGTGGTGACTAAATCGCTCGTCAATTTGAGTGTTCTGCTGCTCAAATTTCGCGTCAATCTTTTCATCCATTGTGCGCGAAAGTTCTGCTGTCATTGCTTTAAACTCGTCGCGTAATTGTGTAGCTTTTTCAGAGCATTGTTTAGCGACTGTACTAATTTCTGCTCTAAGTGTTTCTGTTGCGGCTGTTTGCATTTCCCTTAATTCTTGAGCAACAGACCTAATTTCTTCGCTACTTTTCTTTGAACAAGCCTCAATTTCCGCGCGCAACTGTTCCTTAGTGTCATGGCACTGCGCGGCAACGGCTCTAATTTGTTCACTAAGCTGTCTGGAATTGTCGTCTAATTTTTCATTTAACTGTCTGGAATTGTCGTCTAATTTTTCATTTAAGTGTTGTTTGAGTTTTTCGTTATCTTGTTTGACCTGTTCACTAAGTTGTTTGAGATTTTCGTCATTATTGTCAAGTTTTTCATTTAAGTGCTGTTTGAGATTTTCGTTATCTTGTTTGTTATCTTCCCTGCGTTGTCTGAAATCTTCACTCTGTTGTTTGGAATTTACACTAAATTCGTTCTTAAACTGTAGCATTACTGCCATAAATTGTTCCAAACCAAAAGTAGCTGCTGCATTCTCAGTGCTCTGTGATGGAGTACATGCAATTGTCACGTTCTGTGTGACCATTTGGTCATTCTGTAATTTGCAAAAAGATTTGTCAGTCAAACGTACACTGTCAGTCACTATTTCTGAATTAAATGGATCCATCGTACTTTCAGAACACTGTCCATTTTCATTAGACAAATTTGTCTGTTCGTCACGTGAATTTAGTAAACCGGTTGTGTTAAGCTGGGCAGCGCTCATTACAATAGTGCGCCCCGCGTCATCAATTGTCGTCAAATCAACACAAGACACAATCGAGTTCGTTTGATCATCATTAAGGTCTACATCATTATTAATGGTTGTAACGCACTGATTGTCATCATTACACTGCGTGTCACAATTACTATCGGTCACGTTGTTTAAGTCGGTAATTTCGTTCATAATACCTCGCGATACACTATTCACAGTCTTTCGCGGCATTTTTACAATAGTCAAAATTATTCACAAAATAAATAAGCACAATGCAAAAGCAACACACAAATACAACAGAGCAACGAATTGCCGTTGACCTGTAGAAAGAAAGTCACAAGATTAGTAAAAGCGTTGCGCCAAATTCTAATTATATCTAAGCAAATAAGAGCAGATATCTGACTGTTTTTCAAAAGACTCTCAACAAAATTCGATCCTGGACTGGGTGTCGCCAAGTGTAACCTTTCCACAAAAAATTTATAAGATATTATTTTTTAAAAACTAATGCACATTGAGCTAAGTGCAACCTCCCCACCGTAATTTTTAAAGTTTGAAATAATAAATGAATGGTAGCCAAACCTAACCTCCCTAGCAATTAAATTTAATGACAATAAAAATGAGAATCGCAATCTGACTCAAGGTGTAAACTCTCACGAAAATAATGAGAGACAATTTAATGCTAATGAAACTTCAGTGATAATGATAACTCAATTAAACCGAAATATCGGTCTTTGGCCCTGTGCAAAAAAAATCATAATTAATTTCTTACCTCATTGAAACTGCATGTCAAATTTCTGCTCTCATTGTTGGCCACGGCTTGGAGGAAATGCATTGCAAATAATATTTTTTTTTTTTTGAAATTTAACTGAAACTTTACTTTAAGGGAAATGGAAGGAAATCATTGGTTCAATTAAATGGTTTTTTTTGTAAAAAAATTGCTTTGAAATCAAAATTATTATTGGGGCGATTATTGCACAAATTAGTTACAGTTGATTTGCATTATTAGCTGAGCGCATTTAAAAATAATATACCTCATCCTGAATCTTGACCAGAATGCCGTGTCGACGCCCGCCGACTCCTCACACACAACTGCACTCGACTGCTACTACCGACATACTGCACTGCTCACAGACTGCCCACTGACAGACTGCTCGCAACTATACTGCACGACTACTACTGACCAACTACTGGACGCAACTGAACTGAGCTACTGCTACCAACAGAATGCTGCTCGCAACTCTCGCGCGGTCAAGCGCAGACTAACCACGATAAAAGGCTCTCTGGTCAAAGATTTTATCATGCCTCACCATCGCTACGTTACGTACGTGTTTCAACGTCCATCTGCTAGATACAATTTGAAACAAGACTTGTTTGATCAGGCAATATGTTTCCAGTCATCAACAGTGTAATGCCAGTTTTGATGGGGCCAGGCGAGACGTAAAGCTTTGTGTCATGCTGTCATCAATGGTATACGAGTGGGCCTTTGGCTGCAAAAGCCTATATCTATGATGTTTCGTTGAATGGCTCACACGCTGACACTTGTTGATGGTCCAGCATTGAAGTCTGCAGCAATCTGCAGAAGAGTTACACTTCTGTCGCGTTGAACGATTCTCTTCAGCTGTCGTTGATCCCGTTTTTGCAGGATTTTTTTCCAGCTGCAATGATGTCGGAAATTTGATGTTTAAGCAGATTCCTAGTATTCACAGTACACTTGTGAAATGGTCGTACCAAAAAATCCCCACGTCATCTCTACCTCGGAGATGAAGTGTCCCACTGCTTGTGCGCCGACTATAATACCATGTTCAAATTCACTTAGATGTTGAAAATCTGACATTCTAGCAGCAGTAACAGTTCTAACAATTGTGCCAGACACTTCTTGCTTTATATGGGTGTTGCTTCGGTAGTTGAGTGGTTAGTGCGACAGACTATCAATCCTAAGCGCCTGGGCTCGATTCCCGGCTGGGTCAGAGATTTTCTTCACTCAGGGACTGGGTGTTGTGTTGTCCTTATCATCATCAGTGGCATCAAATCGAAAGACTTGCACTCGGCGAATGGTCTACCTGACGGGAGGCCCTAGTAACACGACATTTACATTTTTTATGGGCGTTGCTGACAGCAGCGCCGTATTTTGCCTGTTTACATATCTCTGTATTTGAATATGCATGTCTATACCAGCTTTTTTGGCACTTCAATGTATTTTTCTTTGATTTAGTTAAAGGGGTATTGTTAAATATAGGATTTTAACAGTGATGAATTTATATATTATTGATAGTGTTAACTGCATACTTACTGAACTACTTTATTTAATTGCAACAATTCAAAGAGATGATTATACTACAAGAATCTGTAATTCTCTGATCTTACCAGAAAACAGATCAGCAAAAGCTTAATAACAGTCATGTGTACATGGCAGTTAAAAAGTATAACAAATTCGTTAAATACGCCTCAAGCATGCCAATAAAATTATTTAAGGAAAAGCTGCACATATTCTTGTTAACAACCCAGTATATTAACTAGAAGAATTTTATAAATACGCAGTATGAAGATGCCACTTTAAAATGTATTGTTGTAAAATTTATAATGTAAAATGTACTGATGGAGCGAATTGCATCTGCTGGGGCTGAATGGCCAACAAAGAGTAAAAATTTTTATGATATGCTTAAAATGTTTGTGATTTCTAATACAGAATACTACATTATCATTTATTGGAAATCTAACCTCAGTTATTTGCTACGCATAAGCTCTAAGTATTTTGACATTTATTGTTTTAAACGAAAAGGAAACGCAAAAAATGTAACCCTGATGATGATTTTACTGTGTTTGTCATCGACAAAAATTTAAGCCCAAGTATGTGAGGTCTCATCTTACTTTTCACTTTTTATGTATAATACCACTACAAAAATAAAATCTTTTGTTATATGAACTGGAATACTCATTACGAAACACTGACAGAATTAACTGATCATAAGAAGATAACTTTTATGAACATCTCGTCTGGCGTAAGAACCAAACTGAAGTACAGTGTTGGAGTCACAGTTTATTTAGGAATTAGATCGATCAGTTCATTGTCAAACTTCTTTCGAACTCATGTCTTACAAAACGTAAAAGTAGCCTATATTTCTAGAAACTACTAATCACTTAAACTTATTACAAAATCAAGAAGCATTACGATATCATGTATAATACAAATGCAGATAAGCGACTTTCAGGCGAATACTGTGTAAACAATATTTTACTATTAGATCTTAAATGAAAATAATAATAAATATGGATCGCATAAGAGATAGCAAGAAACTGTATGTTAACCAAAAGTCTTCGTTCAAAAATTCACAAGATGTACGAAGAAGAAACTTTTTTACTGCACTCAAAACAATAATATTTCCCGGTTGTGAAGCTAGTGGTGTAAAATTACAACGTTAGGACAACTATTATATCGATACTATTTCTAATATCCATGCAACAGTTTGTTCGTTTAAATGTCTCTGATCGCGGATGAATCTATATAACTCTGTGGTACCTTTTGTTAGGGAGGAAATAGTTCCAGCTAAGGCGGAGTTGTGTCGTGTTTTCTTGTTTAGGAGCAAATAATAGTTTCTTTTTCGAAGTATGTATTTCAATGTATTGCGTTGTTATTATTTAAGAAACTGTATTTTATTCTGTCGCCAGTAGATATTTCGTTAATGTTGTAGCATTTCTCAACCGAATAATTCAATTTCAGATGCCGAATATAAAACTGCAAAGCTCTGATGGCGAAGTTTTTGAGGTTGACGTTGAAATAGCGAAGTGTTCAGTGACAATTAAAACCATGTTGGAAGATCTTGGTAAGTAGAAATGGTTGCTTCGTCCATTAACGTACGGTGCTTCCCATACCAAAAATGTCCGCTTAACGTCATTGTGAACTTACCGACAGTATTAAGTAGTAGTAATTGACAGAGGAAAAATCAATCCGTAACGCGTAGCAGTTAGTTATGAAATAGTTACAGTATCAGTGTAGAATGTTGTGAGTCGATGACAGATCAAGATAGCTATTGAGCGTCCTGCAAACTATAATGGCCTTGAATTGTGGCTTACTGCTTTAAACACGAGCTAGTGTCAAGTTCTTCACGCCCAGTATCAGTGTATTGTGGAATCCGGTTGTGCTTCAGTCTCGTGTTAAGCCACCATGTCCCTGGATGGCTCTAAATCATCTCTCGATTAATTGTAGGGGTGACGCTATACTGTGTGATCGGATTGCGCCACCCTGTATAACCAATTAACATAAATCTCAGCGTTACAGTTGAATCTATAGTCTTTATTGCTAATGCAAGCGTATTAAGTGTGCAATGGAAACGATCGGCGAAAGACTAATTCTTGCTAAATCGAAGGTTAGCACTGTCTTCTGCCTACGCCGTTATTTTGAATTGTAGTTATAGCGGTTTAGAAATTTGGTGATGATGTAATCGATTTTCGTGAATGTGGTATGATCTATGCATATACATTAAATTTATTGAGCTCTGTTCTTGATTTAAGAAAATGTTGACATAGAGCATTCCGTCGCGTAGTTCATTCGACGCTTTGATTCGGCTTCTCTTTTTTCCCCGCCGTTATATTCCAGTAAACAGCACCGTAATTGGTGTGCTACAGACGCCTTTTTCTGTCATGGGGTTAGGACAAGATAAAGGTTGCTATCTGGAGTTGAGACTACATCATTCGACCCATTCAGAATTAGGGTATGCCAGAGCTGAAAATGTTCCAGGTTATTAAGTTTCTTAAATATAATATTCATGTCAATTGTTAAATTTAAATAATAGCTATCAGTTCATTATATTAAGACATTTGGGAACCTTATTCCACGGTAATTAAGATACTGTTTGTTAGTATTGTCAAGATTGTAGTAAGACTGACTTGTCTCTGTGAGAATTTCTTTTGTGGCGACAATGTGTAAGAAGCTGATAATAGTTATGAAGTTTCCATCGCAAGTTGAGTGTTTTCCTTCCACTTTAGAGTAGCAGCAATACGGTAACAGAGCAAATCTAGCTCTAAACAAAATATAGGGCCTACATACTTTTAAGGTAAGCTTCCACTGACAAATTCCTGATAGTACCTAAGCTACCATCTGCACTACTTGTCATGTAGACAAATGGTATCCATGATTTGGTCAGAAGTGTATCAGCATTGTTGTAAACTTTGTAATATTACAAATTTTTAATTTGTTGCAAGATCTTGTGGGAAAGGCTGGTGGTGAAGGAAAATAATTCTTTTAATTTTTAAATGTTAATCGAGCCTCCTGATCCTGATTAGAGTGATGTGGCTGCATAAGTTTGCAAACAAAGATTGAACAGAAGACTGCCGGTACTTGTTTCACATTGATGTGTAAAGTGGCAAAACTAATCTGTACTGCAGCCAGTGTTTTAGGTTCTGTTGGTTGATGTGGCATGTAAACCACAAGTAAATTATGCCTGTTTATGCCAGTGTGGCAGTTAAGGCATTACGGTTAGGAGACAGTGGCTGTTATCGTTGAGTGATGGTTTTTCCTATTACTATTTTGAAGGAGAACTTCATCCAAAAGCCTAAATATTTCCAACATCATTGCTCTTTATGTCCATTGGCAATGCAGTGGCTCCTATGTGGTAACTAGTAATGTCATTTCCATATTGTTGTCCTATCCTAGACTTCTCCACTTTTATTTATTTTCTAAAAGTGTTTGTCTTAATGCTAGTACGTAGGGCAGGTTCCAATTAGTCAGTGAAAGTCTAGTTCAATA